>NW_027528870.1:176590-347317 GCF_008692635.1 Crocuta crocuta
TATATATGTATATATATATATATATATATATATGTATGAAGAGGAATCTAATTGAATGAAGATAAATTGAACTACGTCAAAATTAAAACTTTGTCCTGTAAAGGACACTATCGTGAAACTGAGAAGACAGTATGCTGAATGGGAGATAATATTTGCGAATCAAGTATCTTATCAAAATACATACCTACATATATATTTACATATACATGCAAATACAAACATGTATATAACGGGAACATGTATATATATAAAAGTGGGATGTTAATTGTATTCTGTAATACAATAGCTGATAACTATAGCTGATAGCTAGCTGCATTCCATTCCATCATTTCCTTTTATTAGCAGTATAAGAATTCTCTAGCTTAACCTTCTAAGAACTTAAAATTATCCATAGTATACAGAACCATAAGCAATTCACTAACAACTGCCATTTGAAAGGGTATAGATAAGAGAGAGATTACAAGTGATTTGTATGGTTTTATTTATTTCCTGTTTTTTATTTTTTATTAAAAATTTTTATTATGTCTTTATTTTATTTTGAGAGACAGACAGAGAGCGAGCGGGGGAGGGGCAGAGAGAGAGGGAGACACAGAATCAGAAGACAGGCTCTAGGCTCTGAGCTAGCTGTCAGCACAGAGCCTGATGCGGGACTCAAACCCATGGATTGTGAGATCATGACCTGAACCAAACTCAGACACTTAACTGACTAGGCCACCCAGGTGCCCCTATTTCCTGTCTCTTCTACCCACCTGTCCACCTTCCCTTTTCATCTATGAGAAGCTATGGATTTAATAAACAGAAAAGACAAAATGGAAACTTTGTCTTTTTAGCAAAATAAAGGCATTTTCTGTTGGAAACTCCTCTAGACTAGACAATATTATGTATACTACTACCACTCATACAGTGTATTACTTACTCATATGTTTGAAGTATACATGCTTGATCAAGTGGAGTAACATCACCTAGTTACTCGATGTTTTAAATCAAATTTTCATCCAAGATGAGCTAAATTTAGATCTGTAAATCTATTCTAAAAATTTTTAACCCTCTTAACTGTCTTCAAAATATTGATTAACAATCCCTTAGTGGTCATTATGCTTATAACACATAAATGAATATCATTTTATAAATAATAAATATTTATAAATTTTGAGTCAAATGTTGAAAAGAGACTGTAGATTTGCTTTCAGAGATGTGTTTCTTAAGAAAATCAGAGTTTAAGTTCATGTATGAATCCTTTTTAAAAATGACCTTATCAGCGTTGTTTGAATTAATAGCATTATATGCAGTTTTACTGTGTTTCGGACTATAAATTTAAAGGACTCAGAGTTTGAACTTTAAAGGAGGCATCTCAGAAATAATGAAGTGGAGGGGCACCTGGGTGACTCAGTACGTTGAGCATCCAACTTCAAGTCAGGTCATGATCATGTGATTCGCGAGTTCCAGCCCCACCTGGGGCTTGCTGCTTTCAGTGCAGAGCTGGCTTCTGATCCTCTGTTCCTCTCTCTCTCCATCCCTCCCCTGCTTGTGCTCTCTCTCTTCAGAAATAAACATCAAGCAAAAGAAAGAAATACTGAAGTGGAAAAGGAATTTTCCATGTCTGCTTTTTCAACCAACTGTTTTGTTTTGTTTATTGATTTGATTTTCGTAATAGGATTGATTTTATTTTTTAAATAAGGAATTATATTATTTGAATCAAATATTTTGAATATTTTTCTATCTGTAGTAGGGAAGACCTATTCTGTAATCTGAATTTTTCAATCCAAATAGTTTCCAAACAAAATTCAGTCACTCATAGCACAGGTACAAGTTTATGAGTGTTTGATGTATAGAACTAAATTATTCATTTATTTAAATTCAGTATCATTTGTACAAATTCTGAGATGCCTTGGAAAGAGAATAAAGAATAAGGAACATTAACATAATAGAAAATAAAGACAAAAATACAAATTTACCATCCTAAGTCATTCACCAGCTGATCAAATTTGGCTATAAATTTGAGTGGCTCAGTGGATTGAGTGTTTGACTTTTGATTTCTGCTCATGCTATGATTTCCCAGTTTGTGGATTGAGACCAGCATCAGGCTCTGGGCTAACAGCATGGAGCCTGCTTAGGATTCTCTGTCTCCCTTTTTCTTCCTCTGCACCTCCCTGACTTTCATGCATGAGGTTGCCAATACTCTCTCTCCCTCTCAAAATGAATAAATAAAAATCTTAAACTCAAAAAATTAATTTTTTTTCATTTTCCATTTCTTTTAATTAATTCTTAAAGGAATTTCTCATAGAGAAATTTATATAGGGAATTACAAATTGTATGGCAATGTAGTTTTTTTTTAAGTGACAGATTTCTTTGATTAAAGAATACCCAACATTGAAACATAACTGTAGGGAGATGATTCTGGGTTAGAAGGTAATATCCAAATTTGTAGTCTTCTGGTGGTTTTGCTTGATTCAAAGAAAGAATATAAATATATAGATGACTAGCTAGATTTTAGTCTTTACAAATTGTCTTTCTTAAACCTACTTTATCAGAGGGATCAAGATTTTTTTCTTCTAGACTAGACCCAGTTAAATAACTATAGGTAAAAGTCTTGATATGTTGGCTATTCTAGTAAACTTTATTATTTGTTTGCAAAGAGTCCTAGATATCAGCAGCCATATTTATTTCCTGGAACTTTTTAAAGTAGCCAGGTACAGAGAAAAAATGTGAAGAATGGAAGTTGCTAAGATGCACTGGCCACTATTTCTCAAACTCATGAGGCATGTATGCTGAGAATTGTTCTTTTTCATGATGAATTCATGTTCTCATTGAATGTGATTAACCTCATTTTATATGTTCCTCCTTTCAAGGGATATATCACTTACAAAGTTTTTGCTTATAAATAACATAAAATGTGGTTCAAATGGTTATAAATATTAAAGTGAATTTATTGGATTCTGCAGTAGATATAATTATATGAAGATACCCAAGATTCCCAGTCCCTGGAATACAGTCTCTCTCAGTTACTCCATTAAACATGAGCCTAGGTGCTACTGCAGAGGGATTTTGCACAGAAAATAAGGTCTTGAGTCAGTTGATCTTGTAATAGGGAGATTAACTGGGTGGGTCTGAACTCATCACATGAGGCTTTTAAATTTAGAGAATTTTTTCTGGCCGGTTGAGGAAATCTGATTTGAGGTACCAATGTTTGCTTAAAGATAGAGATGGCTCTGTGGGGTAAAAAATTGAAGCAGCCTCTAGAACATAAAAAAAAAAAAAAAAAAAATTCCTGGTTGACAGTCAGGAAGGAAATAGGGACCTTAGTCCTACAACCACAAGGAACTCCTGCCAACAACAATGGGCTTGATGTTGATGAAATGAAATTTTTTTGGGGGTAGTTTTCAGAGAGTAACATATCCTGGCCAGAAACCAGAAGACTTATTTCAACCTTATTTATTTATTTCAATCTGTCCCAAGCACAATGTTGTCATGAACTTTTAAAATACAAGAACTCTCAGCTAGTAAATAACTGTTGTTTGTAGTAATTTGTTATGCAACAATAAAAATAAAATAATACAGCTAAATCACTGAAAATTCCAGTGGTACGGTAGAGTGATCATCAGATGTATTAGAAGAATTCTGGCTCTTTTCCTCTGAAATTCTCATTGCTCTATTACCATGTGTTCTTCCTAGGGGAAAATTGGTGATAACAGCTCCAATTTCAAATTGGAATTTATTCCAATTTCTGGAGTTTACTCCACAAGTAGAGAAATAACCTCTTCGCATACAGTCCCTAAGCCACCCTGATGATTAAGATTGGTCCAATCAGTGGGAAACCTGGAACTGTATTACTGAAGCAACACTGGAAGCCAAATTTCTGAAAAGCCTCTTGAGTAAGGTTATATCAAGTTTTATACAAAAATTTTCATTCCTCCACTCATCTATGCAGGTAAAAGTAGTTCTTATGAGGGGAGCCCGATTTTTTAACTAATTCCATAACAATAGTAGAACTATGCTTCCCATCTATACTTTCTTATATATTATGGCTAATTAAGTGAAATACCCAGTTTTCTACTTTTGGGTAAATGCAAGTCTATTTCTAATACTTAGCTCTGGTCTTTACCAATTTGTTTACCCACTAATTATAAACTTCCAAAATATGCTATTTCTAAGTAAAATCAGACTGTAGTCCATTCTATTTTCAATGACAGATCTTTATTCCTCCCAAATTATACACCATTTGGCTTACTGGATATTCTCTCAAGACTTTATTTCTTTCTTAGTAAATCAGAAGTCTGGGCCTTTCATGCCAATATTCTGCATAAGGATTGTATATTGCTCTACCACAGTGTATGGAATATTTCAGGATAAACAAAGGATTTTTTTAAAAAATTATATAGATCGGATTGATTTTTTCTTACCCTTGTCCCCAGACATAAATTCATTATTACTTAAGCTGTATGAGTTATTGATTGCCAATATAACCTTAAAAATCCTTTGAATATCTGGATTGGTCAGAATGTTCTCTTGATGAATTGTTTAGTAACTTTAATGGGACAAACAAGTGTTTAGTGTATCTTGTCCATCTTAATATATCATGATGCTATGATAATTCTTTCAAATAAGTTCTATATTATGGTTCCTAGTAATAGTTTCACTCCTATCGCCATCCCAGCAGCAATCCATATAGAAGAGAAAGATAAGCATTTGCCTTCTTATTGGTGATAATGGTTTAAGGTCAAAAGCTGACAATGTCTCTTATTAGTCAATTGACTACTATCTGATTACTGTCTAGGAAGAATGATTTAAGGTAAACCTATTCCAAATCCAAATCAATTTTGGAAGCCATTCTTCAGTGTTCTACTGAATTAAACTTAAAAAGTACTGTGGTAAGCTGATGCTTCTGTATTCCTAGGCAGGCATTTTGTAACCAATTTATCTTAAATGATTCATCAGAAGTGATGTTGCCTAAAGTCAGAAGTTGTATAGATATAATGTTGAGATTATTTTCTATATTTCCTAATAATATGTGGTTTCAATGTGCTTATATTAAAATTATCAATACTGCCTATCCATTGATGGAACTAGCCCAGGATTCTTTAAGAAAATGTGATATTATCACTTATTTTCTTAACTTATCCTTGTGCTGAAGTTAAGACGCTTGATATTTAAGTATGGGTAGACATTCTCAAATTTCATTAGAGAATACGTTTTCTACTTTCATTGTGGCTGACAGTAGAACATATTAAATCTGTCTATCATTTATACCCAATGATCAGTAAAAGTCTAGTTTTAAGAAATGTGTATAACTCAGGATCCAAGCTAGTGGTTATAGAAAACATTTTTGCATTGTATCTTTTGGCTCTTCCTCAGTTCTTTTCTGTGTTAGAAGGCATTATAATAAAATAATAAAACATGTTACTGTACTTACTAAGGGTTGGGTGAGCGGTGTTATGGATAAGGCTTACTACATGGTAGTGACCTCTGTATGCAAACCTATTGAAGGTATTTTTCCTCTGTTTATATTCTAGGAAAATATGAGATTTTCCTAAGCAACTGGTTTGCGGTATTTATTTTTATTTTTTTTGGAGAATATGAGTGGCATAATTCATTATTTATATCCCTGATTGCTAAAGTGCTCAGTTCAATTTTTAGTTTTCACCTCAATGACATGCATCTTATAGCAAATATTTCATTTACCAGTCTTAGTCATAGCATTTGACTTTTTCTATCTTTATTCTCTTTTTGACTTCATTTTCTCATTCTATTTTTATCTCCTATATAGAACACACTTAACCAGTAAATAGTTGTCTTCTATTTGAAAAGGTCATCTCTGATGGAAGGCACAGGTCTAGGAAAATGACCTATAGACACCTGAGCTAGAAGGAGATACATATTTAGCTAACAAGATCAGCCAATTAACCCTGATAGTGAGTGACTGAGCAGATATCTAAAGCAGATTATGTTTTAGATATCTAAAGCAGATTATGTCACATCTATTGTTCATTGTATTTGTTTCTTTTTGTTCTATCCAAAGGTAGCTAATCTTACATCCTTTAAGTAATGAAGTACAGAGTTGCAAATATGAGGATATAGCAAGACTGGTCTAAATTAAGTTTATATCAGCAAAAGAGAACTGTACATTTGTGTCATATTACTAGACAAATACAAGAAAATATATAGCAATTAAACCATAACAGAGATGCATACATTTTTCATTATATCATAATAATGGGGACTATATTAACATAGTGATTCTCCACCTTGGATATATAATTTTTAATGTCAGACCAATGTTCATTAAAAAGAAAAATAAATTACTGATGCAGGTCCACCTATTAAGAATTCTATGAATATTGCCTAGATATTTATATATCTATATATATCTACCTGTATCTATATACAGAATTTTATAAAAATTTAAAAATATATATAAAATCTCCAGGGTTGACGGATATACAGCTAGGTTTGAGAATCACTGTGTTAATAATGAATTATCAGGACATAGAACAAAAATGTTATTGAAAACCTAGCTCTTGATCCATCTATGAACTGTTAAATCCTGATAGCTTTCTCTATATATGAGACATTAATATTCCCTGAGACACAAATAAAATGAGTGTGAGATTTCAGAATTTTTTTCAAAGACCTTATTTTGTATAAAAACAGTGAAGACCATGGTACGTTTGGTTTTGTAATATGGGAGTTGAAAATGACTTTTCTTCCTCAATGGTCTGAAAACCAAGACTGTTTAAAATAAAGTTCATCCTTACAAGTGAGATTTTACTTCCTGAATGAATACTAATCCGAAGAGTTTAATGGTAGAAACAGGAGGAAAGAGAACAGACCTAAGAGCAACATCTTCCCTCATCTTGCTGGTGACTCAATTTTTTTTTAATTATGACAATTCCCAAAGAGACTCATTATAAAGCTGAGATTGAAGGAAGTAATTAATTCAGGAAGGTTGATATTGGTTTTGATGCACCAGAGACTTCTGGTTCGTCTGCTGAAATGTGAAAATAATGCTGTGGACTGCAAAATAGGGGGAGGGAGAAATGACATGCTGGTCTTCTTGTATACATCTAACAAATATACAAGTGTAAATATACCTTCCATTTGTAAGGAAACCTATCTTAATTAGAAGAAGGCTGGAAAAAAAAAGATAAACCATTTAATCTTTTGGTTTAGTAGGCCAAATGTGTCCTTTTCAGATACCCATGATAAAAGGGGCCTGACATTTTTTTTTTCCCCTCTCAATTCTAAAATATTTTCTCAGTGTAGTAATTACATTTTCAGGATCTGTATTTCATGTATCATTAGTAACTGTCTCTTCCAACTGGTTTCAAGTGCTCATGATTTTCTTATGGAGAGCTAAAAATGTAGTAAGATAATGATGCTTTAAAGCATTTCTTTAGAAATTTAGAACTTGTAGAGCATTTTTCCCCTACAGAATCCATAGATACTCATACAATTCAGTTTAAAAAAGATATATATATATTTTTTTTTACAAGAGCTCACTTTCTTCGGCTATAAAATGTGTCATTGAAAGTTTGTACGATGAAGTACTCTGTTTTGGGGGCTTATCTTTTACATTGTATATTTGAACTTGAAATGACGTATTTTTTAAATGTTCACACTTGTTTAATTTTAGTAATCGAGATCATTAAAACTTTGATTCGATACATTTCTGCCATTAATTTCTTTGAGGTTATTTACTACCTGTAATAAGAAGTTAAAGCCCAGCTTTATGCAATTTAAATGAAGTCATAGAAGTTAGAGCCAAAGAGTTCATAACTTCATTATTTTATCGACCCAGAAGCTGAGAATCAGAGGTGAAATGACAGTAATAGAGTACTTAATAAGCAGTACTAGGATGAGAAACCACCTTCCAAAAAATAGAGGAAAAGGACCTGTCATTGAGTGTCCAATTTTTGCCTGGGAGACTGATATAATCCCCACTTAACAAGTTAAATAAATTGAGATCCAGGGAGGTGAAGCAATTTAAAGTTCACAGAATGGTGAATTTTAGAATTCAGATTAGATCACTTGTCTAAATCCAGGGCTGTCTCTTCCCAAAACTCATGGAATAGCAGTTCTCCTTCAATCATCAGACTTGCAGGATCCTGCAATTGGCACAAATATGACAATAAAATAAGTGATACTCATTTGGGCTATTGTATTTAAGTAAATCAGCAGATTAAAGTAGTATGATCCAGTGAGAGCAAGAAGTGATAGGGAAGAATTGAAAAAGGAAAAGTCTCTCCCTCCTCCTCTTCCCTATTCTTCTTTCTTTAAAAGATTTTTTTCTTCTAGTTGAAATCATTCTGTGTATAGAGAAATAACCATGTATACCTGCAAGTCTCCAAATATCACTGTATAGTAATCACTATATAGTTTTCCATATAAGAGGACTTGAGTCATTAAGAAAGATAGTTTATTATCAGCAAGTTCCCTTTAACGTAAAGGGAAAAAGAACTCTATAAAATGTTAAAACCAGTATTTAAAAATACCCAGATTATTTTAGAAATTAGTATTTGTACTATTTCTCATACAAGTGACACTAAAATGATATTGATAGAAGATGGAATGCATTAATTTTCTCTTGATAATCTCCTATATTTAATATATATTTTTATTATTTTAATTTTTATTTATTTTTGAGAGAGAGAAAGAACATGAGTGGGGGAGGGAGGGAGAGAGAGAGAGAGAGAGAGAGACAGACAGACAGACAAACAGAGACAGAGTCTGAAGCAGGCTCCAGGATCTGAGCTGTCAGCAAACAGCTGGATAGCTGGATGCAGGGCTCGAACCCACAGAGTGTGAGATCATGACCTGAATCGAGGTCAGACGCCTAATTGACTGAGCCACCCAGGTGCCCCATCCCATTTTTTTGTATTTTTATGTTGGAATTACAGAAGTCAAAATGTGTATATTTGGAAATGCTGTTTTTTTTTTTAAGATGTAAGTTGATTTCAATGTGATTTTAAAAGTAGTTGATTTACTTGATATCAGAAAGGCATATAATTTTAATGTCTATGTGCTACTATTCATGAGTTCTTATGTTTCTTATATTTTATAAGTGAAGGGTTTCACAACCAAGGAGGTTAAGTGGCTGATAAAAAACTTCACAACAAGATATAACCCAGGTCTTCCTCCTAATATTAGTTTGCAGTTGTTATCATTAAATATCTTGACTGTTAATCTTTTGATTATTTTTCACTTTTAATTTTAATCCTAAATAAACTTGAGAGATAAAGTGAGAAAGAAGCAGCAATAACCTCCTGAATTTGAGATGTTTGAAGTAATATTACATTTAGACAATGGAGTGATGTGCTAATACATTCTGTCAGAAAAGCTGACTCAATTTGACAGTAATCTTATTAAAAATATCCAGAAATAATTTGCTTTATGACAGACAATGCAGTTTTAATTTTACTTTAGACAGAAGATTCCAGAGGATCTGTTTGATGTAAACCTTATTAAAGTAACCCTTGAAATGTAATTTATATTTCTTTTTTAAAAGGAAAAATATCCTTTTAATATTTTTTAAACATGGTTTTCAGTATATTTTATGAGTTTTTAAAAGGAAGACACTTGCATGGCTATTAACAAAGGATTTCTTAGCAGTAAAAGTTAGAACTAATTTATTTCCATAGTGATAAGTTATCCAACATATTTATATATATACGTATTTTGATAGCTAAGTAAGTAGATATGCTATGTGTATATACAGATAATATACATATATATTGATAGAAATAATGATATAGATAAAAAGTATTTTGTTTTAATCTAGAACATTTTTAATTTAAACTTTCATAACATATTTAAAAGTTTGAGACAAAATAAAACATCTTGCAATTAAAGAATGGAAGTAAAATTTTGGAACTCAACCACGAGATGTCTGTTTATCTGCAATGTCGTAAATGAAAAAAATCATCATCATTACAAAAGTGGGCATTGGGAATACAGATGGGACAGCTGTTGTTCTTTAATTGTGACTAGATTAGTAAAATACAGTTTTTACAACTCATTTAAAACTTATCACTGGGGAATACATTTTAGTACCACTTAGGGTGTCTTCTGGTTAATAAATTCTTGGCTTTTGAGTGTAAGTATTTGGCTTCAAATCCCAGATACAAGTTTATTAAAAATTGTAATAGTTCTCAGAGACTATAAAATGAAATGAAGTGCACAAAATGTGTGTTTCCGGTGCTTGACTTTAAAACGATTTTTTACATGACTTATTTCAATATTTTTAACTGAAGCAGACTGTTGTTGAATTTAAATGATTATTAAATATTTAACTAGAGTGAGAGAGTAAGGAGAATGAGAGAGGCAGAAAGAAGGGAAGTATATAAGTTTTGAAAAAAATTTCTTTAAATTTCTTGATAGTGTTTTTAATAAAACATATGCCCTATATTAAGATATTATGCCAATAATTATAAATGCAATAATAATTATGTGAAACAAGCTGTAACTTTAGATCTGCATTATAAGACAGCATAGTGTAGTTTGTAAAAGCTTTGTGGGATATTCTGTAAAATAATTTGTAAGAAGTGATAAAAAATATACTTTTTTTTTAAACTGGAGCATTTGTAATATGACATTGAGTATTTCTACATTTAGCATTATTCTAAATGTTTGTCTTCATACAATAAACAGATGAGAGAGAATAATTAAAATCTGTTAATGAAAAAGCCTCCCTCTTGAAAATTCATTGTTTATTGCCAGTGAGGGGAAAATTTTGAGTCAGTGAAACAAGACATCAGTGGCAAAGACTCTGAATTTTATACTTTGGAATGGGATCTGACCTACAAAAGAAGACATGGCCCCTGGTTGACATTTCTCTTCCTTTAATAAAATAACTTTCTATCTGTATAAAATAAGTTTGACAATGTGGAAGGGAGCTAGAAGCAGCAGAACCCCAAAACAGCTATAGAGGCTAATGAATGAGCCTACCACAGTTTCATGTATGCTGGCAGAAGACACAAGACACCTAGAGTTACACACAGGAAAAGCAGAAATTCAAGCCGTTTTGCTTGTCGTCCAAACTCAGAATGCCATAGGATCATGTGGAGTACCATCAGGAGCCTGCATGAGCAGCAGGTACACCACCAGTGGAGAAGCTTGGGCTTAGGGGACCAACCACTTGTACAGCAATCAGTAAGCAAGACTGTTCCTTNGCATTTTTCAGAATGCCAGGTTCATAAACAATTCTGAAAACTGTCTTGAGTCAAGGAACAGCCAAGGCCATGGACTCAGCAAAACAGTAGGAGCATAATAGGCCTGTAGGGACTACTTCTCTATACTTTTCTTCACCTTTTGTTATCTGGTGCCCCCTATTTTTAAATTTTTTAAAAATTTATTTATTTTGAGAGAGGTGGGGGTAGGGGAGAGAAAGCACCTGCACAGGAGGGGGAAAGGGGCAGAGAGAGAAGAAAGAAAATCCCAAGCAGGATGCAGGGCTCCATCCCACTGTGAGATTCTGACCCAAGCTGAGATCAAGAGTCCAACACTCAACCACCCAGGCAGCCCTTCCCTGCCAGGCCCCCCACCCCTGCTCCCTCCTATTTTTACTTGAAACAGTATCTGCTCTGAATCCCATTAAAATCACATTTTCTAGAAAGGCAAAAACTGAATCCTTCATGGTCCCAGGAAAGCATAGTCCTTAACTCAAACATTTGAGCTCTTTCTCTTTGGGAATACTGTGGTGTGGTTTGGTTTGAGGAGTCCTTAACATTTCTTGAGAGGTTCGGTATATTGCTAATACCCACTGCATCTTTTTCACTTCCCTTCCTTCCAAGAACCCCTAATTTTTCATATATTTTCTCAGACAGAATTTTGCTTACTTAAAAAGCTATAAATAAGAAAATATGGAAATACAATTTTTATTGGCAAAGATCTTTTCTAACATTGTAGTTATATTCTAAGAAATATTATTAATAGGATCAGTTGTCACATGTAAATATAATGCAACTAAATTTAGTTTAAATGGTTACTTTGGGCTTTAATTTAAAAAAAAAACGTATCATTGCTTTTAAAATAAAAAAAAAAAAACAACAATGAATATTCAGTAAATTAAGTGGAAGGGTCCCTGGCCTGGGGTCATTTGATGGCAGATGACACTAGAGTCAGACAAAGTTGATTGGTTTGCTGGCTAGTAGATATCTTCTTTTTACCACAGTAATTTTTATGTGTGTCTATGTAAAGTCCATCTATGCATTATTGAAAAGTCTTCCTAACCAAGAACGTTTTTTCTTTACTCAAATTATTTAATACTATATTGATGGAGAGGAAGGTGAGAAATAAATTCTGCATGATAGCCAGAGAAAACAATGGAAATTCTATTTTTTTAATGTATATTTATTTGAGAGAGAGAGAGAGAGAGAGAATGAGACAAGGGGCAGAGAGAGAAGGAGACAGAATCCAAAGCAGGATTCAGGCTCCAGGATCTGGGCTGTCAGCACAGAGCTCCATATGGGCTCAAACTCACAAACCATGAGATCATGACCTGAGCCAGAGTCGGACACTTAACTGACTGAGCCACCCAGGCGACCCTGGAAATTCTATTTGAAGATGACTGTTCATGACAATTTCTTGCTCCATGCCCTTTTGCTTCCCTGAAACTGACTGTGTTTGCAATGCTAATGTTGATTATGAGGGTGTATGACATTAAACTAAAATATAAAAGTCTTGCTCAAATAAAAGTGACATGTAAAGTAGTAATTAAGAGTTATTAATTAAGAGTTAACCTTTTGGAAATCCACCTCTCATAGCTGCAGAGAAAGGGTGTATTTCTCATAATTTGGTGATGATTGTATTTCTAAAGATATGCTGTCTTCTGGTTATAATTTATGTGCTTTTATAACTTGAAGTAGACTGATAAGCAATTGGACAATTCTGAGATAATCCTAAAACCTCTGTAAACCCTTTTGAATATTTAGTAAGCAAATATTGATATGGTAATCCCACGTTCATATTTACATGTATTTTACTTTTTTAGGAGAATATTGCTATTTTAGGAAAAGCAAATAAGGGATGGAAAGTATTTGAGTTCTGAAGTACTAAGAGATTAAGGAAATAAAAATCTAATGCATATATCAAAAGCTCCCTAGTGACAGGGAGTATTTTTTACATGTTAGATTTATTTGTTGCCTTTATTATGAGCATTTAACAATTACCTATTGATGATATTTTATTTGCCATCTTTATGGGTCTATCGTACTAACTTTGTTTTAAGTAATTTGTACAACATTTATGTGATTTTTTGATGGGATGATTGACCTATTCTTCATTACATTATACTATTAAATACACCATACGTAAAATATTAGAGTATACACTGTACATAATAGATTATGTCATCTTCAGTACTTAAAATTTGCCACACTTGAGAATCACTTAGGGAAGTTTGTTAAAAATGAAGATTCTGGGGCCCACCTATTCAGATTCTCATTCTGATAGAGACCAGGAATCTTGACTTTTCATGAAACCCAGAGTTGATTCATGGAGGTATTTTTTAGCATAAATTGAGAAGGACTACTGTCTAAAATTTGAAGAGAAAGTCATTTGCTAACTTGTATTTTTCTTGTATAGAACACATATTGTGTTAATTTCATCTTTTTAGACACTCCCCTTGTAAGAACTCTTCCAGTTGTACTTCTGATAGTAGAAAGTGGTGTCTCTACATTTTTTCACTTAACTACAGGTAAAAATGTGTCTTGGGGGATGAGGCCTCTGGCTTCATGAAACTATAATCGAATTCATCAGACTTTAGCCTTTTGAGATTAGTACTATAAAATAATAATAAAAAAATTCCACCATAGTTTTCTTCTTAAAGTGTTTAATTGTTTAACTTAGAAGCCTTTCCCTTTTATTTATTTAGTACTCTTTGTCTTGCATCATTATTGAGAGTTTTCATTGGGTCATCCGAAATATACTTGCATTTGCATATTAATACTGGAAAATTCTAAGTGTAAGGATATAATTAAGTTTCAAGGATCATTCTGTACCCAAGATAGCATTTGTAAACCAATTTGGAATTTCTCTATGAGGTATCCGAATCTAAAAGTTAACTATTAGAGATTTACTACAGATTTCAAACTAAATCTAAATATTATTGCAAAATTGCCTTCTTTTTAAAGCAGTCATTCAGATTTCAAGAGAACAATTCTTTGTAGAGTTAACTCCTGTGATATGGTATGTTTAGGAGAAAATTATGTCAAAATACATGTTGTCAGAAATAGGTCAGAAATGCTCTGAAACCATGGTGATTTTGGTCAGTGGGCACAGAGCCTTAGGCATAAGTAATGTATATAATGCCTCAGTGAAGATGATTGTTTTAAAAGCAGCACAGTAGGAATGACTAGTTTCCTTTTTTTTTTTTTAAACTATATTTCTGTTTCCCTACGAACAGATTTGGGTAGATCCCTTTCAATAAAAGAAAAGTTTGGAAGCTGTATTGTCTGATGGATTATCTACCCTCCATTCCCAAACATCTTCCTTTCTGGCCGTTTGCCTTCAGCCTACGCTCTCTTCAATCAACTGCAGTCTGGCCTCTCCCTTCACTACCGCATTGAAACTACTCCCACTAAGTCACCAATGATTTTCTAATTGCTAAACCCAAAGGAAGCTTTCCAAGTCTCAGTCAGTGCTGTGCCAAAGCTATGCCACAAACTGTGGTAAAAGAAAAAAAGGCGTGCCCTGTATACACTTATGAAGACATCCTTCCATACTTTGAACCAAGCAGGAAAAGTTAGTAAAATCTCTCCAATCAGAAAGCATGATTATTTATAAAGTCCCATACTGTCCAATTTATTGGCCCACCATTGTCAATCCCAAAACCTGCCAGTGGGAAAACAAAGGCTTTGCGGGTTCAGAACTGCAGGCTGTCATGATGCACAATAATGCTCGGTAATAAAACACAAACAGTGACCCTGTCTTTATTTAAAATTGTGATCTTTTGTTTACCATGGATTCTTTTCTGTTAATTTTTATTTTTTTAAAATAATGCATTTACTTTTTTTAAATTTTGATTACTGATTGATGCCCCTTAAAGGTTTTTTTTTGTTTTTGTTTTTGTTTTTTGTGCCCAAGGTGGATGCTTCACTCATGCCTGATTCCAACCCTGCTCACAGTACTTGGCCTCTTTGTGCACTTGGTACTGTTTTCTGTCCCCTCTGAGTTTCTGTCACACTGTTTTCTTCTGATTGTTTCTGTACATGGCCAGTATTCCTTCTTAGTATCTTTTTTGGGACGTTCTTCTTTTTAGCCCCTCAGTATTTTTTACTCTTGGTACCTCATGCTCATTGCTCTAAGCATACTGTTGTTTATACTATTCCTGGATGCATCTGCTCATTTCCCATGCTATTGCTTTTATCCACGCCTTCATTATTTCATGGCTGAAGAATTGCAATAGGCTGCAAACAAATTTCTCTCATTTTTATGCTGGTACCTTTCTGATCCACAATGCAGGAAGAATGATTTTTTTCTAAAGTGAATATGTAATTTATTTATTTGTTAACCAAATACTTATTTAATTTTTTTTTTTCTTGCACCAGGAACTGTTTCCATCTAGGAAAAAATCAGTAAATGAAACAAAGTCCATACCTTCCTGAACTTCTATGTTAATTTTATTTGAATACTGCTTTGAGCTTATTCTAGACTTGTATCTAATTTTTATCAAAATATGTTTGCATAATGGTTTGGGTGGGAAGGAGATTTTCCCCCTTTTCTCATATTTTGACTATAGAAATTTTTGAATACTTATTATTTTCTAATCAGTTGTATATAAAGTGGTAGAAGCCTAATTCAGGTTTCCAAAAAAATATTTTTCACTAAGGGGATGGAAATAATGACCCACTGACTTGTTAGTACTTAGAACTTTCATCTAGACTCAGAAATAAGATAATGTAATCACCATTTTTCTTTACTCTTTCTGAGTCAATAGATTTTATATATATTGTTAATTGTATCCCAAGTCTTAGAGCATGTGTGCTTCAGTAGCCTCTAAGCAAATTGTAATCCAGTATAGTGACATGTTTTACTTAGCTCTCACTGTGTATGTGTTTGTTTTAGTTTAATCCAGTTTGTTTTTAAATTAATAGAGTTTATTTTTTATAGTACAGTACTGTAGTTTTAGATTCACAGCAAAATTGAGCAGAAAGTGCAGAGGGTTCCCATGTATCCTTTCCTCCTGGATGTACAGCCTCCCCACTGTTAACATCATTCCTAGAGTGCTACATTTATAACAATTGATGAACCTCTAATGATGTCTGATGCACATCTTTTCATAATGCTTATTTACACCTGTATATCTTTTTGGTAAGGTATCCAAACCGTTTGCCCATTTTTTAGCTGGACAATTCATTTTCTTATTATTGAGTTTCAAGAGTTCTTTCTATATATTTTGGATAACAGTCTTTTTTTTTTTTTTAATATTTCTCTTCAGTTTGTGGCTATCTTCCAATTCTCTTGACAGTGGTTTTCACATAGTATTTTTTAATTTTAATTTTAATGAAGTCTTACTTATCAATTCCTTTTCACGGAGCATGCCCTTAGTGTTATATCTAGAAAGTCATTGCCAAACTCAGGTAATCTGGACTTTCTTTTATGTTATATTCTAGGAGGTTTATAGTTTTGCATTTTACATTTAGGTCTCTGATCCATTTTAGAATTAATTTTTATGAAGGTTATAATTTCTGTATCTAGGTTATTTCCTTTGCATATGACTGTCTAGTTATTCCAATATCATTTGCTGAAAAGATTGTCATTTCTTGATTGAATTGCTCTTTTTCTGTCAAAGGTCTGTTAACTTTATTTGTGTGAATCTATTTGTGATACGTAGATAGATAGATCTATTGTGAGCTCTCCATTTTGTTCCATTGATCTATTTGTCTATTTTTTTTTTTCACCAATACCACACTGTCTTGATTACTATGGTCTTATTGTAAGTCTTGAAGCCGGGTGGCATCAGTCCTCTGACTTTCGTCTTCGTCAGTATTATGTTGGCTATTTGGGATCATTTGTCTCTCTTTATGAACTTTAGAATCAGTTTGTTAATATCCATGAAGTAACTTGCTAGGATTTTGATTGGGATTGCACTGCATCTATAGATCAAGTTGGAAAGGACTGACACATGGACAGTATTAAGTCTTCCTATCTGTGAAAATGGAATATCTACTTAGTTCTTTGATTTCCTCCATCAGAAAACATGGTTTTGTTTATATGGCTCTTATCTGTATATTTTTAGATTTATACTTGAGTACTTTTTGGGGGTGCTAATGTAAATGGTATTTTCTTAGCTTCAGATTCCACTTATTCATTGCTGGTATATTGGAAAACAATTGACTTTTGTATATTCTCCTGTATATCAACTTTGTTATAATTGTTCCAGGAATTTTTGTTGACTATTTCAGATTTTCTACATAAGGCAACTGTATCATCTATGAACAAAGACAAATTCATGCCTCCTTTGTCATCTGTATATATATTATTTCCTTTTCCTCTCTTATTGCATCAGTTAAGACTTCCCATGTGATATTGAAAAGAATTAGGGAGAGGGAACATCCTTCCTTTGTTCTTGATCATAGAGGGGAAACATATAGTTTATTATCATTAAGTATGATGTCATCTGTAGGAATTTTAGATGTTCTTTATCAAGTTGAAAAAGTTGCTGTCTGCTCCTAGTTTGCTGAGAGGTTTATCATGAATAAGTGTTGGATTTTATAAAATATTTTCCTCCTCTATTAATGTAATTATATATAAATGTATGCATATGTTTATATATAAATATATGCATATTTATATGTATATATACATATATATGTATATATATATTTCCTCTAGATTATTGATACAATGAATTGCATTAGTTGGTTTTTGAATGTTGAAACCAGTCTTGAGTACTTGAAATAAATCCCACTTGCTCAGAGGGTATAACTTTATACACAGTGTGGTTTTTAAAAAATGTGTGGCATTCAAAAACTGAGATCTAACCTAACGTTTTTTGGGATTCTTTGACAAAGAAGAATGGCCATCCTTGAACTTATCATCCCACATGGCAACAATCTGCTGGTCTTGCTACTTCTAACTTTACCACAGTCTTTGCAACTCTGCATTGCTTTATGTCCACTTGTGTCACTTGTTTCCATGGCCGGCCTCAAATGGACTCAAGCATCCCCATGCCTCAGAGCCAATGAGCATGCTCTGTGTGCTTATGTTACTTGACTATGTGTTGCCTAAACCTTTGCACATTGTTGAGTCTGCTTTCTTTTGCACTTGTAACCCTATTATATTCTTCCCATTTCTTTTACATGGATCTTCTTCTTATCACCTTTTAAAAGTAGAAGTTCATTAAAATCCCACCATTGTTTTTTTTTTTGTTTTTTTTTTTTTACTCTACACATTCAGCACGGGCCATCATCTCCTCTTGGTGGTTGTTCACATCCTAGAGTCTCTGCTGTTCTCCCTTGTGCATACTACTGACTTCCATTAATATTTTAAAGATATTTTTGGGGTGTATAAAGTGTCCCAAGAAACCATAGAAAACATCAAAGGAATAATGACTTGTGACGGGCTTTTATAGGGAATAGTGAGTCACGGATTTGAAATGATGGTGCTAGTTGGAAGAAATGGGGAAAAAAAGATATATATCATGAAACATATTGACAGTCTGGAAATGTGTTCAGTTTATTCTCACTAGTCTAGTCGTAATCTTAATTACAGGGGAACAGATGAAGTTCTAAAGGCTCCTACTTATTTAACAATGAAAGCGTGTCCTCAAATCAAACACAATCTTATAGACCAGTCTGGAAAGAAAATGAAATTTAGATCTTTCCTTGTCATAGGGTTTATTTATTTGTTTATATAGTGGTTACATCCATACAGTGGAATATAATTTGTCAATAAGAAGGAATATGGTAGTGATACAAACTATGATGTGATGAATCTCGAAAATATAAGTAAAATAAACCAGAAACAAAGACCACATATTATATGATTATAATATTACATATCCAAAAGTGGCCAAACAGTGGTTTTCTGGGGCTAGGATTTGGAGTGAGGATTGACTATAAATGGGCATAAGGAAGCTTTTAGGGATAAATAAATTTTCTAAAACTGGATTATAGTGATGGTTACATTATTATATAAACGTGGTAAAAAACATTGAATTATACACAATGGATGTATTATATAAATTTTATCTCAGTAAAGCTATTAAAAATAGCAATAGGTAGTCTTTCTATACACTTATAAAGCACAGTGGGTCTAAGGAGGGTACCCCAGTACACATAGCTAATAAATTAGGGCTAGCATTTGAACCCAGATAGTCTCTGTTCTGAGTATTCAGAAGCATTTTTCATTAATTGCCTCATTCTTAATCCTTAATATAACCCTATGAGATGGTATAATTAATACAATTTTCCCATTTTACAGGTGAGAAAAATAAGCCTAAAGTTTAAATAACTTGCCCAAGGTCACAGAGCTTATGGTTTAGTTGGAACTGAAACTTGAAGAGATTGACTTATAGTTTAATATCATTTGAGTTAATTGACCAAGCAGCGATTATCCCTGAAGCATCAGATAGTTTATATTTATAAACAACTGGCAGAGATGGTAGCATTGTAGGTGTGAAATCCAGAAAGCCAAAGTGATCTGATGTCTTACTAACAACCTGTTGGGCTGCCTGGCTGGGATCAAGAACTTGGTATATAGCACAGTGCCTAAGGTTAAGTGTCTATGGATGGACACATGGTCTGGGAGGGAAGGGTCAGTATTTTTTTTTTTTTTACATAGGTAAGAATAATCTCTTATTTCTAAAAAATAATCTTATGAAGAAAACGATTTCTAGTAGTATTTTGGCAAGTATGTGATATACCAAGAATCTGCAGCTTGTCACTCCAAATGTTCTTTGAATATTTTCTAGACTAATTTCCTAAAATCTATACTAGTCACTATACACACTAGTAGTAGTTAATAATAATGATATCTTGTGGTTACTGAGTAATTACTCTCTAACAGATACGTGTTTTACTGCTATTAACTCATTAATAATTACCAAAAAAAACCCTAGGAGCAAGTTACTACTATTATAATTTCTCTTCACTTTTCAGATGAGGGAACTGAGGCATAGTGAGACTAAGTGACTTGTTTAAGGATACTCAGCTAGTAAGTTGCAAAGCCAGGCTTTGAGCCTAGACAATCTGGCTTGGGTCTCAGTAATTAATAACTACGATAAACCTGCATCTCAAGGTAAATCTTAGAAGAGTCAGTCTCTGGTGGGGGGAAGGGGGATAGGTGTTCACTTATTCATTCATTTAGTGTTATTTGTTATCAACTCTGTTATGTATTATACTAGGATATTGCTCATAATTAACTATGGTTTTAACTATGCAAATTTTGTGAATAAACATGCTATCTTTTAATATAGCATTCCCTTGAATTTAATATTTTGAGTAGACTATTCAACAGTAGTTTTCACCTTTAATTATTTTTATCCCATCCTCTTTCTTTTGTTTAAAAAAAAACAGTATGAAATTCATATGGCATAATAGTAATCAGAATAATCTTCAGAGCATTTTCATCTTTTTTTTTTTCTAATGTGTGTGAATTCATGACAGGTAGGTAAAAGAGGAGTAAAATAAAAAAGTTCATTTAGTACATCCCACTAGTCATTCCCTATGAATAATCCTCTGTGATATTTTGGCAAAGACAGGCTCTTGTCTAATTTTAAATGACTCAATTGAAGAAGCTTCAGCTGGAGGTTGATTCCAGAGGCTAATGGACTTGGTATGAAAGGTTTCTAACATTTAGCCTAATTTTTCACTCCTTAAAATTTTAGAGCATTACTTCTAATTACTTTTGCAACCTACTCAGCCTCTGCTGCCTCCTTCGTTCACACTATTTGTGACTCACTGTCCTTCTAGATAGGTATTATGTTTCCTCACTGTGAATTATTTCTGAGGGAAGCATATCCATTACCTTTACATGGGCTTTTAGTCCCTGCATTGAAGGAATTGTGTGTGCTTTTTCTTTGATATGGGGCTGTGTTATGCATAAGTGTACCAAATTACATATTAATCTTTGAAATTTTTGAATTTCAAATCTCTGAATCAGAATTCTTATAGTCTGAACAATGCCCATTTACTAAATTCATAGATGCGAAATCCAAGTCCATATTACCCAGTTTTCTGATACATGGGAGATCTGAATGCTTTTCCTATTTTCCGTAGATACATATCCAAATAATAACTCTTAAATGGATATTGAATAAACGTTTATATAGATTTTAGGCATATGAAGTCTGTTGCCACTTTTCAAAAAAGAAATAATGATCATGTAGAAACAATGATTTTTTATGACTAAGAAGTGTAAATTTTCTAGAAGCTGTCAGTCAGTATTTTTTTCTTATATTGATTGACATATTTCTTTCCACCTTTATGTAGAGACGCTTGAATAGGCCAAATAATTTTACTGTTTGTTTCCTGATACAGCTGCCAGGCATTCTGCATTAAATATAATAGATAGAGGCATGTTTCTTTCCAGAAGAAATAACTTTATCTTGCTTGTCTCTTATCAATACCTTACCATTATTATTATTTTTTTGTGTGTGGATTATAACCCTTTCACATCATAGCCGTAGCTGCCAGTGCTAGTCTGTGTTTCAGACAGAAACAATCAAGGGTAGGGAATTATTGTATAATCTAACATGCATTTTTTGTGGAAATTGTATATATTTTATAACATAATTATATATTGTTTATCCAGGGAAAATGCTATCTAGTTACTACATTCCACAATGGTTCGTGGTGACTTTTCCTTATTTCCATGCACACACTATCATGGAAATTGCTATCTAGTCACATCTGAGACTCAGAGCTGGGGGCTATACATGTTGGAACAAATCCTTGATTAGCAGTGTCCCATACTGAGCTGTAGTCTGCTCTCTTGTGTCCCTGCTGAGAATTATTGTGCAAAGGTTTGTCTTGACAGGCAGTCCTATAAAAAATGGAGCTTATCTGCTATATTGCTTTGATATTTCAATCTAAATTGGATAGATTTTACTCTTTGACACTTGGTATATTGTCTTTCTTTTGGGTATACAGCTTGTAGCTGTATTAACATTTACTGAAAGTGCTAAAGCAATTCCTACATCAAAGTAATCCTGCTTCGTAGTGCTCTTTCATAGTAAACCCAAGGTGTCATGTTTCAGGGCAGGTGAAACATAATTGATATCCTTTAATTACTTAAAAATCTCTGTACACAATAGTAGCAGTTGAAGAAACTAGACCTGCCATTAACCAGGCCAAGTCGTTATGACCAGGTGCTAATAAATGATCCTCTTTTTATGTTATCTGTAGCTTCCAAAGTTGAGTGTGATTAGAATCACTTGGACGGCTGGTAAAAACATGGACTACTGTCTGCATCTTCAGAGTTTCAAACCTGTGGTCTGGATGGGCCTGAGATTTTGCATTTTGGACAAGTTCTCAAGTGATGCTAGTGCTTCTAGTCCAGGGATCACATTGAAAAGTTGGATTATAGAGTATTGTCTAACCAAGTGCTTAAGGCTGTGAATGGGCCAGATCTCTTCTTAGGCCCATGCTGGAGAACCACTGAACTAATATACTGATTGGCAAGCTTATTCTGTAATGGAGCAGATGGTAAACATTATAGGGCTGTGGGCTTGTAGGGCAGACAGTCTCTGTTACAACAACACAACTCTGCTGTTATAGTAGGAAGGCATCCATAGACAATACAGAAACAGTGGGTGTAGCTGTGTTGCAATAAATTTTATTTACAAGAACAGACAATGGCTGAATTTGGCTCATGGGCTATATAGTTTGCCAGTCCCTAATCTGATTCATCTATGAGTAATTGTACCTTTCCTAGCTCACAAATTATCTGCATCCTGTACAGTAGCCAGCAACTATGTGTCCAGCTTTGATCTGGGACCTTGGTAAATACATAAGAAATATAAATCTGATTTTTCTACTGTTCTTCCAAAGATTAGATTACTGTCATATGGTCTTGAAAATTTTTATTTATTTATTTATTTATTTATTTATTCGTTCGTTCATGCATTCATTCATTCATTCATAAATTTAAATGCATAGGCTGGAAGAGATTTCATGATATGGTTGAATCTTGGAGAATGAGTAGAAACTAGGCAAAAGAGAGCAAAATATGTGTTAGAAAGGAAGGCCAGCAAAAGAAAACGCATGGAGGGAACACTGTATTCTTCTACACGGTGGCAAGGAGACTTCTGATATGGAAAGAATTGAAAATATTAAGAGCCACAGATACAATTTAAGTAATTTTTATTATGCATGCTCTCTATGTGGGCACAGCGATACGCCTCTGGGGCATAGCTAAAAAGCATAGTCCTTACCTTCAAGGATCTCAGGTATACCAAGATAGAATTCCAAAGCCATATACAATTATCACAAATGAGATATTCTAAAATCTTTAGGTCATAGTGGGCTTTCAAAGAGTATTAAACTGAAAATGAAATTTATATGACTGACAGGGAATTTTTGTTCTTGATCAGTAGAGTGGTGTGAATAAAACTGTTTTAGGAAAAGTCATCCTCCATAAGTTAGTAAAATAATAACTATATAAAAGGAGAATTATTAATAATAATCTCACAGAAACTTTGCTAGTTGTATAATAGTGTGTATTGGGTTATTGTTTTGCTTGTTTTTGTTTTTTTGCTTTGTTTTTATATACTTCCGGAAATCCAAATTTAGTATATTATGATTATATCAAGCCATCATCAGAGCTAAGGACAAATTCTAGGGAGTTGTACCATTTCGTCTTTCTGATACAGATGTATATACCATTTAACATATTATAAAGAAAAAAGTCTCCATAGAAAAGTGGACCATTTTATTTCTGAGATTTTATTCCTAAAACATTGGATATAGGGTCTCATTGGAGTCTATTATCAAATAAAACATCTAGTGGAGCTGATGGTGGGTGTTAGTGTGAGTGTTTGAATAACATGATCTCTAAGCTTCCTTCTAATTTCAGTGTTCTGACTTTAGATGATATTTGAAAGATTCACAAGGAACAAATTCAGGCAAGTTTCCCTAAGAACCTGAAAAAAACCAAATCTTGAATAATGCATTTCACTTAGTAAATAGAATCCTGAATTTGTGGTTTGAAAAATAAGGGTTGATCAAAGGCATTATGTTAGACAAGATGAACTATGACTTTTCAGTATCTAAACTATTTTACACAGTTTGATTTTTAATCAAATGCAGGGATGCAAATGACAGCATGCCATTTTTATCTAGTTAGATAGCAAGAGAAAGGTGATGGGTAAATTCTCATGTGACTTAGATTCCTTTTGACTTGTGGCTGGAAAACTTAGGTCTCCATGAGCATGCCAATATCATTTTTGTAGTGCTTCCTTCATTTTCAGTGTTGAGGGAGGGTAGAAGCCTATATTTGTATTAAGACAATTTTCAATTTTCTATCCATACTTGCCCATGGATAGAATACTGTGGCACTTTTAAATAAACATTGAGGGGTATCTGTGTGGCTTAGTTGGTTAAGCATACAACTTCAGCCCAGGTCATGAATTTGCAGTGTTTGAGTTCGAGCCCCACATCAGGCTCTCTGCTGACAGCTCAGAGATTGGAGCCTGCATTGGATTCTGTCTCTGTCGGTCTCTCTCTCTCTCAAATATTAAAAAATGTAAAAAAAAAAAAAATTGAGAATTGAGTAGTTATTTTCAATCCTCTGCATTTCACATCCCTTTTGTTTCCCACAAATGAGATATTTCAAAATGTCCCATCTCTGTGTGTTTGTGTATGTGTGGATATGAGTCTATACTGATGATATAATGTCACTAATCTTTTTTTTTTATTTTTGTAGTTTTAATTTATTTTTGAGACAGAGAGGGAGCATGAGCAGGGGGAGGGGCAGAGAGAGAGGGAACACAGAATCTGAAATAGACTCCAGGCTCTGAGCTGTCAGCACAGAACCTGATGTGGGGCTCGAACACATAAACTACGAGATCATGACCTGAGTCAACGTCTGACACTTAACCAACTGAGCCACCCAGGTGCCCCAATAATCTTGAGCCAAGACTTTATTTGAAAATAAGTTGGTCCGCAAAGCTTCTCATTGCTGTATTGACCAAGTTAGGTTACTGTTATCAAGAAGTTTGAAATTGGTGAGAAAAGAAAAAGAAAGGTGGATGGGACTTCAAAATTGGATAAATCTACAGGAACTATCTGAATCAATTTTTTCCCTGAAAGCAGAAGAAATTAGGAGAAAAGTAGTGAAATTTTATTTTACTTTGCATTTTGGTAGTTGAATACTTTGACACATTATTTGCTATTACTTAAAGTTTAAAGGAGATGTATGATTTTGAAATGTGGGAGAAAAATTAGGAAAGCAAAGAGAACATAAACACAAGGAGTCACAATTTTTTGCAGTACTGCAAGTTGACTTTGACTGAAGAAAATAAATAATTTATTTGTGGGGAATAATTTTAAAAGTGGGCTAAAACACTGTATAGTTTTCAGATTTTGCAAAGCTAATATCAAAATATAAAAATAGGAGAAGTAAAATAAGTAGCTCTGTAATTAATGGCATTATTTTTTTAATGTCTTTTTAGTTTATTTTTTGAGGGAGGGAGAGAGAGACAGAGAACAAGCATGGGAGAGGCAGAGAGAGGAAGACAGAATCTGAAAAAGGCTCCAAACTCTGAGCTGTCAGCACAGAGCCTGATGGGGGCTTGAACTTGTGAACTGTGAGATCATGATCTGAGCCAAAGTCTGGATGCTTAACCAACTGAGCCACCCAGGTGCCTTATTAATATCACAGCCCATAAATACCAATTTTGGTATTATATAACAAAATAATAACAAAATAAAATAATAACAAAAATCTGTCAATCTCCTAAAATACTTTATATCCATTATTGACCACCTAGTATGTGTTAGGCAATGTGTTAGGCACATTGCATACAATGTCTCTACTTCTCACAACAGATCTTCAAATCACCTATTTTCATCCTAATTTTAAAGTGAAGAAATTAATAAAAAGTTATGAAAATTACCCATAGTTACACAGGTATTCCATTGAAGAGGCAGGCTTTTGGTTTTAGCTATGCTTTTTCTACTACACATTTTTTCCCTTTGTTTTAAACAGATAATATCACCTGGTGTCCAGTTATTTGTTTTTTGCTTTATCTTTTATTATGTTTCACAGTACATGGGCCAAGGTAAGTGTGCCATTTAGGCTAGCTAAATTAAGGCATACATGTAGACACATAAAAACGAGAGCAAGAGAGAAAAATGTTTGTGTGATTGGGTATACATTTGTCCTTGAAATGTTATTCTTTAAAATAATGCCTATTTATACATTCTTGCAAAAAAAAGAATGAATCATTTCAGGCTGCTTACAATAAAAAGAACTGATAAGTAGCTTTAAAAAGCATTAGCTATAGAATGAAATTCAGGAGGCAACTGATAAATTATCTAATACAGCTCCCAATTTAAACTGATCACCTCTGTTTTTTGATTTATGAACAGGAAATGAGCTTTGACTGCTAGGCACCTGGATGAAGAGCCCTGGGTTCAGCTTGTCAGCATCCTATAGCCTACAAAGACCCTCTGTGTGCCCTAGGATCGTTCGATTGAAGTAAGACCTAATTACTTTAATTGGAATGTAAGACTTTTACTCTTGAGTCAACTTTTAATAAGGTGACTTGGCATACCTCTATTACGTGCCAATAGCTACTAATTTTGGAAAAAGGAAAAAGAATGAGAGCATTATTCTGTGGCAAATTCTTATGTATTCCAATTTCTATTCATCTTTTATTTCATGGAATTGAATACATTTCTTTACATAGCATTATCTAAGTATTTTAATTCCAGGGGTGCCTGGGTGGCTCAGTAGATTAAGTATCCGAATTGAGCTCAGGTCATGATCTTGCAGACTGTGAGTTTGAGTCCCGCGCCGGGCTCGTACTGACAGTTTAGGGCCTGGAGGCTGCTTCAGATTCTGGGTTGCCCTCTCTTTCTGCACCTCCCTCATTTGCAGTCTGTCTCTTTTTCTCTCAAATAAATAAATAAACAATAAAAAAATTTAATTCCATTGTGTCTGTTCAAATTGCTATAATTTTCTTGTCTTTGTAGTATAAAATCATTTTTATACAACTGTAAATTTTATTATAAGTAATCAGATTAGTCTGTCTGTCTCTCTCTCTCTCTCTCTCTCTTTTCTTTTTAAGTTCAGGTTGGCCCACTGATTTTATTGAAAAATGACGACAGTACAGTTTGTGCCATGATTCAGCATGACTGTTTTGCTTATTTATTTCAAGTTTGTACAGGTTAACGTTTTGGAACATCTGTCTGTCTATGATCACATAATAGACCGTAAACTTCAGTTTAGGCATTAGAGATTTTTTAATTTTTTAAAAAAAAATTTTTTTTGAGAGTGAGAGAGCACTAGTTGGGGAGGACAGAGAGAAAGGGAGACAATTCGAAGCAGGCTCCACACTGTCAGTTCAGAGCCCAATGAGGGACTTGAACTCATGAATCAGGAATTCAGGAGACTATGACTTGAGCCGAAGTCGAGTCGATGCTTAACCAACTGAGCCACCTAGGTGTCCCTAGGCTTTAGAATTTTAATATATATCTAAAGAGAGTGTATTATTCTTCCTGAAATACTCTTTGAGGGGGCGATGCCAGTGTGTGATTAAAATATGTTTGTCTGTAAGGCCCTAGCAGCACTTAATGTTCAAATGCTGGTTTAAGCTTACTACGCATGAAGCTTTACAAGGCATCCATGATACAAAGACTCAAAGGCAACACAGAACAAAGAGCTAGGAAATCTGAGCAGACCCAACATGTCCACCAACATACTTTAGGAGCCTGCACAGATCATTTAACCTTCTGAGTATCCCCTTAGCTCTGAGTTTGAAGGGGTCAGATTAAATCAGGGGTAAGTGACAAATTCATGTGCCTAGAGGTCCAGCATATAATATGGATGAAGTATCTGGGTGTGAGACAGTTGAAAATGGCGAGACTGTGGAGAGGAGGCTGTGGTCTCATAAAGCCATTCAGATTAAAACATTTTAAAGCTGGACAAAGAAGTAAATTGTGTGGTGTGGGGGAGGGGGAAGCTAAAGGAGGATTAAATTTGGCTATTGGATTGAATCAATTCTAAAGTCATTTCCATTTCAATACATGGTTGTAAAATACATTGTTTACTACGTAAAACACTTATAGTTTGTTTAGCACCTGTTGAGCTCTGTATGTGTTCCTTTTTAAGTAATTGAAGATAAACAAGTAAAATAAAATTTTTAGTTTGAATTTCCCCTTTAATTGTACATTAGAATTAGGAGCAAAAGTGATTTGACTATAAAACAGTTAAATGACACATCAGTTTATTATTCTGAGGGTTTATTATTATTATTGTTATTAATTGACCTAGAATTTAAATTTTGAATCTAGTACTATAATCAGAGAATAAAACCTAGCTTATGAATTACTGGTTAGCAATTTCTCTATTAATCAGTATACTTACTAAGAAAATCATGTGACTATGTAAAGGAGAGTCATAGAACCTTTTAGGGACTAATTTTGTGCTTCTTTAAGGAGTGTTGAGAAGTTTTATTTTCTCTTTATTCATGTTTTAATATTTTAAAATAAATGTTATTTTATATGGAAAAATTAAAGTTATAGTTTAAGTACATTTTCTAACATAATATTCTAGCTTCACCAGTTTTTGCTCCTTTTTTATTTTCCTTTTTATGGCAGTGGCATTTATTTATTTCTTTTTACCACCTTTACTGCCTTTTAAGCTTATATTTTAGCTGAGAAAATAAGTACATTTTATCAGATGTTAATGGCAATTAGGCAGCAAGCCTAGTGGAAGATGGGAAGTGGGCCAAGTCAATATACTCTGGGGGTCTTATCTATTCTCTTCGGCTCAATTTAAATCAGAATTTATGTCTACAAGAAAATTGAACCCATGACTGTAGGGAGCCACACGTGTTATCTCAGTGACAAAGGGAGAATTAGAAGAAACTATAATTTTTATGTCTTTGGTTGGGCCTTTTAATAACTGCTTTTTTCTATATTATTTGTATAGCTTTTCATTTCAGGATCATATGCATCAATAGTCCTATTCAGGTTACTTCAGATATGATTAGTTTTGAGAATGGGTACATTGTGTAAGGTATGCTTGTATCTCTCAGATAATTTTTCCAGGTGTTAGTACAAACTCTTACTTACTAAGATACATATCCTGAAATAGTGTTTAAATATTTTTTTGCATTAAATGTAATAGTTCAGCCATGTTGTAATGACTTTAAATATTCACTGTTCATTTCTTTGATAGCCAAGTCAAATCTGAAGTACTTAGATATCAATACTCAAACTGATTAGAACTGGTTAGAACTGTTCCTTGACTGACATACATCTGATATTAACAAAAAATACAAGGTCTTTTCTTTTTACCCCAAACATTCACCATGTCCTTTGAAGTCTTCACATATTGGGGAAAATAAGAATACACATACAGGTATATATTAGGAAATAGAATTTAAGGAAGGCTAAATAGGGAGGCTTTCTAATGATGCTTCTCACATCCTATTAATCTTGTTTTAAAGAGGCATTTAAAAAAATTACTGGTGTGATTAAGTATTTTCTTTATTCTCTTCAGTGAATACAGTCCTATATGTTTATGAATAAATTCATGAATGTTTATCTTCAGTGTTTTGGTAATGCATAGAATATATGGACAAAGTAAATGTTTAGACAACAAACTCAATTATTTCTTTATTATCTTTCTTGGCTTAGAGCATTAATGACAAGAATGTCTAATCTATTGCTTAGATCACCTGATTCCCAACATAAAAACAAAGTAATGCAGACTCTAAATTGAGGTGGTAAGTTGCCACCATTCTTGTAGGTATACCTCATCAGTAGTTCTGAATCTGTGAGCCCTCAGCTTTTAATTCCTTTCATGTGACGAAAGATGCTCTGATATGCATTTAACATAAGTTCACCTTTGGCCTTGGGCACTTGTTATGTGCAAGGCTTTCAAAAAGGCTTTCAAATGAAGTGTTTAATTAAAATTAAAGTGTCATTGTTTTTAATAACCCACAAAAATTGGGTATAAGGTAAATTTTTAAAAAATGACAGTGGAGTTAAGAATATTGTAGCTCCTGTGTGAATATTGCAGTTGTTTGAAAAATTTTATAAAACATTCTTATTATCAAAATCTAATTTAAGGTTTAATGATGCAGTAAAGTTGAGATGTTCACAAAGAAACCAGAATAATAACAGTAAAAATTTAGCCATAGCCTAGTACAATCTAACCAAAATTTTCTGGTCAATTAGATTTGATTGTGTTAAAGAGTGACAAACTACAAAAGTAATTAGAAACCAGGCATATGTGAGTGGCTGGATGCTGGAGCCTGTTAAAGGCTCCCTGAGGTTTGCTACCCCTTCCTGGGTCTCTATAAACCAAAGTACATGCAATTATCACACTCTTGATTTTTCTTGAGAAGGTTCTCACCAAACTGCTTAATTAATGTGATTTGTTCCAGCATTTACTCTCTATTTTTCTAAAGAGGCAGTCTTTGCTTAGGGTACAAGANATCGATGTAAAAATAAAACCTGTAAATAACCTTATAACATTTAGGAGCTGGGCATTTCTAACCCAGTGGATTTATTATAGAATCTTACTGTTACTCTAAGTCCTATACAAGAGACAGATAAGGAAAAGCACTGATGGCAAATACCTTGAGGTTTTTGTCATGAGCTTTCTGTCCTTAAGTACTCCCACACCCACAATGTAATTTCACCTAAAGAATAGTCTTCTGTTTAATCTCAATATTAGATTAGCCTTGTTAAGAAAAGATTGGTGATCTCTTTCTTTCAAAGTACATGTTAATAAAAACATTAAAATATTTTTGTTTGAGTTACATCGTAACTTAACTGATGTATAATTCCTAAACAAATATTTTAAGTATTATAAATATTTAAAGTATTGTACGGTTGCTGGTAGAAATAATTTTTTTATTAGATTCTATCTTCAAGGCTGAAGTTATATTACTTTCCTTATGCTTTATGAATGTTGTGTTTCTCTCAGTAGACTAACTTGAAATAGTTTCCTTTCTAAAGAAATAAAGTAAAATAACAATATTTATGTAGGGAATAAGAAATCAATCATTAAGAGCTAAGTGATATTTTAAGGGAGAAGGCCCCAACTATTTAACTTTATTTTTATATAGATAAATCAATTGTTAGATTTTTTTGCCTAATTTTATAAGTTTTTTGGAGCTTTTTGCAAATAGTTTTTGATGTAAGTTTCAAAGATATCAATGTTTAACCATATTATTCAGCCTGGCGGCAGGCAGATCATTTAGTACAGATGCTGAAAATTATCTTTATACAAGTGGCTCCATTTTCTTTCATAACTGAAAGAAATCTGTAACATTTCCTTGCAAATTTGACATATGGCCTCATGTTAACTTACATAGAATGAATTTCATACTTGTGTATATATGAAGTACTTTCTTGTCCTTGAAACATCTTTTTATATTTAAGGTTCCAAGTAAAATAATTCTAACATTGATTTTCATTTTTCAAGGTGAATATTCACCTTTAAATAAAAGGTTGTATGTAACTGCAAAACTCATTCTCTTATTAATATGTAAAACATTTACATATGAAATATGTAACATGTTAATATTTAGAAAAAGACTAAAATTTTTCAAGGACAGTTTCCTAGAAATATTTTTGGTGAATCTACATTATATGTCAGGCACTATTTGGGGGTACTATAGGAACAGAGTTAATTATGCTGCTGTATTTTGCCTCAGGATGTTCACTGTTTATTGGGGATACAAATAATTACGATGTAGTGTGCTAAAGTAATGTGAGAATGTAAAAAGTAGCACAAGAGTGGGAGTATTGTTTTTGTTTGTTTTCATTTTTTTGTGGTTCTTGTTTTGTTTTGCTCTGTTTTTTAACTCCTAAATACTTCTAGCCCAGGTTAATCTTTTTGGCTTCACATCAAATACTAGAGTGATCAAGATTTAGAGAGTCTACCTGAAACACAGTCATAACATACTAGTCCAAAACAACCAATATAATATAACATAACATGTAAGAATTATATGCATGTATATTGTTACTTTAACATTAAAATAAGGAAAATATGTATTTATTTGAAGTTATATGTTATTTCTTATTTACTTTTCTGTTACATAATTGCTATTTAATCAGAATAGCAGAAGTATAATTAAAATGGCAATTAGTAATTAACAGGGCTAATGTTACAAATAGTATGTATGAAATATAACTACTTTTTCTCATTCTGTCCTTTAATACAGCAATTTCTTTTAACTAATTTTAAAAACATTTTTTTGAGCATTTAAATTTTACTGAGTATACTGTGAACTTAAGATAAATTTGAAACTATAAATGGAGAATTTAAATTTAAAATAATTAAGCAAACAGGTGTTACCGATATTTAATGCAAAGTAACAATACATTTGTTTCTGTCTCATGATGCAATAGAATATTTTTATTCTTTGTTTCCTTTTCCAGTGAAACTTATCTGAACTGCCTTCATCCTTTAGGTTATCTTTCTTTTAAGTAACACTAAAATTAAATATAGTTATGTGTAACATTTATTTTAATTTGAAGTTCTGTCCTCATCAAGGGTTTGTTATATTAATTTCTTGTATCAGCTCAATGTGATAACACCAGGCTAAATAAGCCTCTAAGGAAAAAAAAAAAAGATTATTTAGGATTTAACTTATTTGAAACAGCAGGTATTTACCTTTCTTAGAATTAGATTCCAGGTCTGTTGATTCACTTTGTATCTGCAGGCTTGTTTTGGCAGACAATCTATATCAACCAGGCCTTTTGCTTGTATACATTTACCATATAGGTTAACCCTGTCAAAAATATTCACTATTTTTGAAAACTTCAGAGCACTTTGTATGATACCATAGTTAAACCTGTCTTTCTCAGGGACAGTGGATTCAAAGTACAGAGATAATATGAACATATAAAATCAAAATTGGATTTCAAATAAATTATGCTCTTAGAAAAGACATAGTCTTCTTTAAATTGGTACCCTTTCTGCTGATTTTTTTTTATAATAGTTTATGAGTTTTTACTTCAGCCTAAACATGAACAACTCAGGTGCAGTCAGCTCATGTTTTTTCTAGATTCCTTATGACCAGAGTTCATCAGATATAGAGAAACCACCCATAAATGTATTTTATTGTGATCCTTTTCTTCATATCATCAATGCATTTCCAAATTAGAGATGGACATTATTCTTGTCTTATACTTTCAAAATGAACTTATGGCAGGTCAAGATTTTAATACCTTTTGTGTGGCCAGAAATAATGATAGCCATCTGGTAGGCTATGTCTAAGGAGAATATGTTGTTTTATTTCTATAAAGTCCAAAATCTCATTAAGAACTTCTGCATGTTGAGGCGCCTGGGTGGCTCAGTTGTTTAAGTGGCCGACTTTGGCTCAGGTCATGGGTTCAAGCCCCGCATTGGGCTCTGTGCTGACAGCTAGCTCAGAGCCTGGAGCCTGTCTTCAGATTCTGTGCCTCCCTCTCAATCTTCCGCTCCCCCATGCGTGCTCGCTCTTGCTCTCTCTCTCTCAAAAACAAATAGACATTAAATTTTTTTTTTTAAAATAAACAAATATTTGAAAAAAGAACTGCACTTTGATGTAATTGAAAAATGATCAGAAGGTTACATTATGAAATCCTCAGTTTCACAGTTGTGCAAAACACATACTCTTTGANGCTCCCCCATGCATGCTCGCTCTTGCTCTCTCTCTCTCAAAAACAAATAGACATTAAAATTTTTTTTTAAAATAAACAAATATTTGAAAAAAGAACTGCACTTTGATGTAATTGAAAAATGATCAGAAGGTTACATTATGAAATCCTCAGTTTCACAGTTGTGCAAAACACATACTCTTTGAAGAGTATTGCATGTAAGGTGTGCAGTTCATTTAGCAGGTAATATATTTGCATTTTCTTTGGTCTGAGAAGTTTATAGGCTGATTGGAATTTGTCAAAATTCACATTCACATAGTCGGCCAAATATGTAGATACAGGTGTATGATAGAATAATGGCTCCACAAGATGTTCAGGTCCTAATTCCTAGAATTTGTGAATTTATGTTATATGACAGGAAGGGGATTAAGACAGCAGATGGAATTAAGGTTGCTAATTAACTGACTTGAAGGTAGGAAGAATATCCTTGATTATCCAGGTGGCCCCAGTATAATCACATGGGTCTTTAAATGTGGAAGAGGGAGGGAGAAGAGTCCTTGTCAGAGTGATGAGGTCTCAGAGACTTGATGAGACATCAGTTATTCTGAAGATGTAAAGGGGCACCAGGCAAGGAATGGAGGTGTCCTCTAGAAGCAGGAAAAGTCAAGAAAATAGATTCTCACCTAGAGTCTCCAGAAAAGAACTCAGGTATGCTAGTATTTCAGTTTTTAGTCTTAAAGCCTTGATTAACCCAGTAAAACTCATTTCAGGATCCTGACCTGCAGAAATGTAAGATAATAAATTTGTGTTATGTGATTAGTCAATTAACATATGTCTATGTTAATTTGTTGCAGGGCAAAAGGAAATGAATATAATGGGTAAAGTCTAGTTCTTATTTGGGTAAGATATCAGTATTCCTTGTTTTATGTTTTATGTAGCTTCATAATCTGTTCATAAAAACCTAGAAGAAGATTTGAAACTCCAGTTTTCAAAACAAAGCACCTAAGAACTAGAAGAAATGTTTTGTTGTTCTGATTCAGTATATCATTGGATATACTGAGAAAGGTGTGTTTATTAATAAGGTCCGATTAAATTAGGTTTTTACTATACTAGGCCAAACAATCTATTATCAAAATTCCTCCTTTTGTTTGTCTACCTGGTTGTAATCTCTAAATTAGGAAATGTAACTTCATTTATTTGTATAGAACGACCACATGGATGGTAGGATGTGCATTTATTCTTATGGTGTACCTGTAGGCTAATAAATGGCTGTTTTGTCTGAGCATGACGTAGTTTTGGGAGATGAAAAAAAACTTCGTATGACTGATGTATAGGTACTTTCCTGTTTCCTATTTCATATAGGACTTGTGAAATTTAGACTTATTTAGTCCTTTTGCATCCCCTTTCCCACTATGCCTATACCCAATTTCTATTCTGCCTATTGTACAGAATGCTCTATCTTGGTTAAGTGCCCCCCAATACAATTGCATGAGTCTTTCTATCTGTCATTAAAATAATACAGTTGTCTGGGTTATACTGACATTTGTATTATAATCATTCTCATTTCATTATCTGAACTCTTAGAAAACATGGTCAAAGTATTCACAGTGTTAAAATTAAACTAGCATTCCCTCAATGCAAAGCACACAATTAATCCGCAGGCAAGTGAAAGATGACTGTTAATACTCATGATTAGAGTGCACTTAGGTTGCACATATAAGTCACATCACTCAGTGCTGCAACAATAGATGTTTCCTTTTATGAGCTGCAAATCACAGTTACCAACCAATAGTTGAGGGGAAAACAGTAACTATTGAAAGTGGATATGTCATATCCATTTGAAACTAAATACAGTGTTACTTTTTACTTTGGGTTTTGAGCTGCCATTTGGGTTTTATATTTTTCCTCTATCCTTCTGTACCTATTCCTAAAAACCAAGATATTTTGCATTCTGTGGAGGGATTTCCTAGGACATGGGCATTTTAGTGCTCAAACCTAAGTAGTACCAGGCAAACCTGAATCAGTGGTCATCCTAAAACCAGCAGAAGATAGCTTGAAGATACAGTTGGTACTTGAAATACCTAAAACATAGTTTCTTTACCAAAATATTGCTTACAATATATTTTCTATATTGGCATATTATACTATACTGATCAAACTACAACCATAGGAAACATGTCTCTTTCTCTTAATCTTTTCTCCAGTAACTCAATAAATCCTATGACATATTTTAAATTCTTTTTTATTTTTCATTTTTAAGTTTATTTATTTTCAGAAAGAGAGAGGTTAGAAAGACAGAGGGAGAGAAAGAATCCCAAGCAGGATCCACACTCAGCACGTAGCTGGACATGGGACTCAATTTCATGACCACAAGATCATGACCCAAGCCACTATCAAGTCAGATGCATAACCAACTGAGCCACCCGGGTGCCCCCATTTTATTTTTTGAATATGGAATGCCTTCTCATGGTTTCACACATTTTAGATAGGAAAAGATGTATACAGAAAAGTACTCCTTTCCACCTTGTCCCCCATCTTTCTCGTTTCTATCCAGTCTAAAATAGTTATCATTGATTAGTTTCATATGCATCTTTATGAATTGCTTGCAAATAAAGATACTGTTTTTATTTTTGTTTTGTTTTACTTGGTCTCCCTTGTCAATAATTACTGTGATTTTAAAATAAGAATAATAGGTATCATATAGAATTTTCTTAAATTCATCTGGGTAAATATTGCCAGCTCACTACACTGAGGGTAAAAAATACTTTGAATTAGGTCCTGGTTTTGCTTTTTAGGCATGGCTCCCTAGTTTTTGTGTTCCATAGAGTTTGGCTTTACCCTCTACAGGAATCTTCCATTTCTATCTTCCTCCTTTTATATAAAAAAAGAATTGGAAAGTATTCACTTATTGGTGGTTGAGTAGTGTTTTCTGCCTGTTTCTTCCCAATGGAACGTTGGAAGCTTGTAGGCATTTTTTGTGTCTCATCGAGTTACAGTCTTTTCACAAATACAACTCTTTTTTAATACCTTTTATCCTCACAATGTGTTTGATTCGTCAGCTGTATGTGACAAAAGCCATTTGACTCTCTTGGATATTCTATGCATACACTTATATTTTTATGTGTCTGCAGTTAGTAACAATTTTACCACTTCCTTTCCAAAAAAAAAAAATTTTACAACTTACTTTTCTTAATTTTTGGCTAGTATTTTTAGTATAATATTAAGTACTATTGGTGATGCGGGCTTTTGTCTTGTTTCTGATTTTGTTGGTAATACTTCTGGTATTGCTCCATTAAGCATGATAGTGGGTTTTGAACTAAGCTGGATATATCTTATCATATAAAGGAAATTACTATCTAAATCTATTTTATCAAGTTTATTTAAAATTTTTTAACATTTATTCATTTTTGAGAGACAGAAACAGAGCATGAGTGGGAGAGAGGCAGAGAGAAGGAGACCCAGACTCTGAAGCAGGCTTCAGTCTCCGAGCTGTCAGCACAGAACCCAACATGAGGCTCGAACTCATAGACTGCCCCAGTGCCCCTATTTTATTAAGTATTTTAATTAAAAAAATGGATACTAAGGGGCACCTGGGTAGCTCAGTCAGTTAAATGTCGACTTCTACTCAGGTCATGATCTTGCAGTTCGCTAGTTCAAGCCCCACCTCGGGCTCTGTGCTGACAGCTCAGAGGCTGGAGCCTGATTCAGATTCTGTGTCTCCCTCTCTCTCTGCCCCTCTGGTCATGCTCAGTCTCTCTCTGTCTCAAAAACAAACATAAAAATAAATTAAAAATGGTTATTGAATTTAGACAAATGGTTTTTTAGCATTAACAAAGATAACAAAATATGTTTGTTTCTGAGATCTATTAATATTATTACACATGTAATTAAAAGATTTCCTAATATTGAAAATTCTTAGATTCTTGAAATAAATCTCACTTAGTCATGGTGTATGATTCTTTCCGTGTATACTCAGATTATATTTGCTAGTATCAGGATTTTTGCTTTGATATTCATAAATAATATTGATTTAAGGGCATATGTGTGTATATGCAATCATTGTTGCACCAGAGGATTTTCTTCTTTAACTTATACTATGTAAGAAATTTTAGAAACATTAAAATTTTTTGACCTTTAAAAAAAAAAGGATTTCCCCATGAAATCCTCTGGGACTGATATTTTTAAATTTATCTCTTGACAAATTTCTCTATTTCTTCTATGTAAATTAGTCTTTAGATTTTTCCATCTCTTCTGAAGTCAGTTTTAGCAAGTTAGATTTTTCTTAGAAAATTATCCATTGTATTTGGAATTTCATATTTACTTGTATTACGTTTAGCAACATACTGTATTCTTTTAAATTTATTTGGACTATGGTTATTTTTCTTTTATTACTTATTTATTTTTGTGAATTTCTATCCTGTTTTTATAGAAATAGGCTCATTAGTAATTTTGTTCTTTCAAACAACCAGGTATTGAATTCAGTAATTATATTTTCAGTTTTCTTATCTGCTTTTTTCTTTATTAACTTCTTGTTTGCTTAATTGTATTTTCCCATTCCTTATCTAATTCTTTCAGTAGAATCTTGATATATTTTCATCGTGTTTTTCAATGGATAAAATACTCAAGAATAATAATTCTCCTCTGAGCAATGTATTTCACCTTTAGAACTAGATTTTGCAGGTGGAGTGGCAGTTACATAGTCCATGCCCCGTCTCCCCAAATGTAGGTATAGAGAGAGGCATAAAACAGCACAGATTGTTTTCCGAAACGTTTGAATGGGATACTAACTGAAGTTTAAACATAGCCAGATCACTGAAGGCCTCTTTATAGATTAAACAGTTTATACTCTGATATTCTTTTTCCACACATGTAAGATTTGTGATGTATAATGAACATTTATGTGCATATTTGTGTTTTGTATATGTATGCATCTCTAATAACTTGCTAACAAATTTACTTTCTTATTGATCCCTTTTCCTTTTAGGAGTTTATTCTATAATTAGTGAGGGGGGTTAAATGACCATGTTGACTTTGGAATTTCCTTCTCCTTTATAATCTTAAAATTCATTTTCAAGTGTTATATTTATAGTTTTACTTTTTTATTTATGGGGAAAGGCAAATATTGCTTCATATGTTCACACTTTCTATAATAAGTAGGAGTACTCTGAGGAACTGAGTAGTTACATAACCTTTCTCTACTAGTGACACAAAGAAGGAATGGGTGACAGGATTGAAAGGGGTGTGTATGTGTGTGTGTGTGTGTGTGTTGTATGTGTGTGCATGTGTGTGTGTGTGTGTGTGTGTGAGAGAGAGAGAGAGAGAGAGAGAGAGAGAGAGGAGGGTTAAAATTGTTTATACATCTACACTTTCTTAGCCATTGATGATACTGTGTTCCAAAAAAACTGACTACTGTGTACTGAATTGTCTACCACAGAATTCATAAATTGAAGCCTTAGTTTCCAATGGGATAGTATTTTGAGATAGGGCATTTGGAAGATACTTAGATTTAAATGAGACCATGATGGTAGGACTCTCATGTAGTATTACTGCCCCTTATAAGAAGAGACCCCAGAGAGCTTACTTCTTTTCCACCTACATGCACCAGGTACAAAGTTATGTCCATATGAAGACACACCAAGAATGTGGTTGTCTGCAGCCCAAGGAGAGAGTTCCTACCAGACACAGAGCTTGGTGTTACCTTGATCTTACATTTCCAGTCTCCAGAACTATGAGGAATATATTCCTGTTGTTAAAGCCATCGAGTATATAGTATTTGTTATGGCAGCCTGCGTTGACTAAAACAGTGACATTTCATTTAACTTATGGAAGCCTGTGCTAATTATTATGTATTTTTCAAAGTAGTAAAAGGAAAGTGGTTTTTAAGATGGTAGTGATTCTAAAGGGAGATAGGAAATATTTGCAAAATGATTTTTTGTATGATACATATATTTTTAAATGTATATCAAGAAAACATAGACATATAATAAACATGTGAGTTTATAAAGTGCAATGAAAGTATTTTGTTTCTAATTTAGACATTATTACTTGGTATGCTTAAATAAATCGTTTAATATTCGTGATTCCTGTGTGAATGAAGATTGGCAAAGTATGAAATGAGGATATTCTCTTCCCACATATGCAAAATTGCAGAGGTGTTTTATTTTATTTTGTTTTGTTTGGATTAGAAATTTTGACTTGCTTGCTTAACATTAAAATGTGCTTCAAGGGACTGGAGCACCATCACTCTCCTCCCCACAACCGCCAAGGCAGAACTCCCGCCTGAGGCATTGGATCACGCCACGCCCATCCCTGCTTGAGAGCTGCCCTCCTCCCCCCTTTTTTGTTTTCTTCTTCTTTCTCTTCTCTCTTTTTTCCCCAGAACACTGACCTGATTAACTCTGGTCACCGGCTTGCTTAAACAATCACAACGAATCCATTCTGTAGATGTAAATGCTACACCTACTGACATTTTCATCTCTTTCTCTCAGGAGTAATTAGACTATATAGTTTCTCTGGATAATTCCAGCATCCTTCTCTCACCTATACAACCATATTCTACCCTTTAGCTCTTTGCAAAAAGCTTCTTATCCCTTCTGCCTGTTCATTCTAGTTCCAATTTTGCCTCTCCCGCCCCGCCTTCTCTCTCTTTCTCTATGCTCTTCAACCAGCACTGCATACACACAGCTATTTAACTGTAGCTTGCTTTAAACCGTTCTTTGTCCATCGGTTTTCTTCTCTTTTCCTTTTCTTTTCTCCTTTTTGACACTTTTTTGTATTTTATACTCTCTATTATTTGCCCTCCCTCCTCCGTCTTTTCTCTTAACTTTTTCGTTTTCCCTNAGAGACAGTGTGAGTGTCAGAGGCCGCGCCAGCTCTGACAGGTCCTGGGGTCCCTGAAGGATGGACGCTGTAGGCGAAAGAGAGTGAGGGAGCCCTGGGATCCTTTCTGATCACCAGGCAGGCATCTCTGTGCTGTCGGTTTTGGTGTCTTTATTTATAGATCAAATGTTAACATGGCATCAGGAAATGGAATTTTTACAATGGATAGCTCTTTGTGATAAGATGTTTTTGGAAAACGTACAGAAACAGGTTTTACAGAAGTCTTCTTGCAGAATTGCCCCAATTATAGTGAGGTTGAGTAACTAAGAAAATAACAAGGTGTTCACATTTTAATAACGCTAAGAGTAAGTCACAGGTTTGTAGATACTCTTATCCATCCTCATCACAGTGGCCAGGATAAGGGAAGGTGTTTATGGAAAGTAGGCCTTAGGGAAGGGGCTGCCATACGCCATCAGTTAGCAAAGGTGTATGTACTAACTTATCTTCTGCCCTTATCTGTTCCTTCTTGCTAAGTTAGGCTCTTGGTCTCTGGGCAAGACTTGATTTTCCAGTTATATGATTTATTGCACCAGAGAGCCAACCATACCTTTAAAGAGTTTAGCTTATTTCCAATACATAGAATAGCCTCTTTAAGTGCATTTACCTTTGTGTCTACTTTTATGATTTCTTGAATAGCTAGGGCATGAAACACATTTTTGGTTAGTTGATTTACATGTTGAGCTGTATAAACATCTTGGACTAACGCAATGGTAGAAACAGAATTGTACATGTAAAGGTCAATCTTTTATTAATAAGGTCATTAGCCTGTTCATAGCTCAAGGGAAAGTATGGAGGGAAGTAGGACCTTCTGGAGACACGATATCTGTTCCCATAATCAGAAGAAGTAGTTCCCACAATAAGTTCCTTCACAAGGTGCAATCATCATACCAGGGCCAGAATAAGGGGACAAGTCACTCCCAATATTGATCAACAAGGTACTTGTTGAGGTACTTAGGGGTCAGTGCTCAAGCAGAAATAATTGAGTGGGGGTGGATATNTATTTGTAAAAATAAATAAATAAATAAATAAATATAAAATGTGCTTCAAAGTAGATTGTGCTAGTATGTGAGTATCATTAAAAGAAATTGCTTTGGGATTAACACCTGTAACTGTGGTTTTTAGTCTTTTTTTTTTTTTTTCAGTCTTGTCTCACTCATGAGATAGGATACTCTCATTACTAATGCCACCTGAGGATGCTTTTTATGCTTTATATTACTTTATATCACTTATTCCTCACTACCATTTTTTTGTAAGATGTTTTATCATCTTCATTTGCAATCAGGAAACAATATAAAAAGGGGAAAGGTATTTTTCTAATTTATATAACTTATTGTGGCAGAGTTGAGGTTAAATTATTTCATACCCTTAATCGTTGAATTATTATATATTTTTAGTATATGGTTAATGGGTTCTTAGGTTAAAAATCTGGTCAAATTAAGATCCAACAAAGTTGTTTTTCTTCCAATGATAACATTTATACATTTTTGTGAAATACCAAATATGTTCTTTAATGAAAGACTTGGAGCTGCTTCTGTTTTGCTTGTGCCCTCAACATGTACATTGTCTGCCTCTCAATATTCTAGTTCTATAAATTGTTGAAGATTTTAAGAGGGTAAGGCACATGATAGATTCTTAGGAGAAAATGAACAATTTTTTTATTCCCAATGACTACTGGAAATTATTTCCCTACAGTAATTACTTTATAAAACCATAAATTGAGTAGTCCATCCTTGACTTCAAGAATCTTTAAGGAATTTCATAGGATTTAAGACATTTATCTAATATATAATAGGTATAATTTGTAATCAAAATGTTTGCTTCTTCACAGTTTTTATAATGTCTATGATTCTACTTGCTAATATCTTCTCAAGCATGAATCTGCCTGTCCAGATCTTGCTGTTGCAATTTTTAAGGAGTAACTTTGTTCATAGGTTCATTGTGTAAACGGAGGTTTTAAGCTTGCAGCCTGCTGTGTTTATTTATCTATTTCTTAATAATTCTCTATCAGGCAGTCACACAATTCATAAATTGTCTGGGAGGGAAAAAAACACATTAGCCATGCATTTAGAGGCCCTCCTAAGAATTTTAGCCTTGTCTGTAATGTAGAATGATTATAAAGCACCACATTGAGACTTTTAAAGAGTTCAGAGTTACAGCTTTCTTGTTCTAAAATATAAATGTTTCTTTAAGGAATCATTTCAGTATTTGCATAAGGTTGTTTTCCTCTTCAGTTTGAATAGGGTATAAAATTTTCTAAGTCCAAATTAGGTGATTAGCCAAGCCATTTTCAGTCATATTCAGTCTTTGCTCTCAAATGTGCTTTTTCTATTTCGTGGCTCTGCTGTGTCTGGACTTCTATATATTCTGGGCCAGGCAATGTTCAGCTATTCTGATGTCACCTCTGCTCCATCTACTGGAATAATGATTTTTACTATATGTATACACTTTAGCAAACTCATTATTTTTATAATGACTTTTTAAGAAAGTTTGTCAAAAGCATGGTGCCTAAGAACATTACAGTTATGTAGTTAAATTGAGAAATCATAGAGCAGAATTAAGATGAAACTATTAAGTTTATCCTATTCCTTTATACTCAAATACATTCAGCCAGCATGGTCTTCTGTCATGAAAAGATATAGCACTGCTTTGCAATGAGGGAGAAACTGGTGTATGAGAACAGAGGAGTAGGTGAATTTTGAAATAAAGCTGGTACTGCAGTATCTGATTTGCTCTGATTCCTGATGTCACAGCCACAGTGTGCTATTTGTATGCAGACTTGCCCAGAACTCTCATGTCTCCTTGCCTGTGTCCATATCAGAGCCCCTTCTCAATCCTGTTTACATGGAAAACTTTAATATTCTATTTTTCAAGATTTTTGACAGTTCCTTTTATGTATTTCCTGACACCTCAGGCTTCAAGAAAGACCTCTCATCTCTGTCTCCTTGTACTAACTCCAATGTATTTCTGTTTTAGCAGTTTTTCACAAAAGTATTGTCTATGTACAAAATTTTTCATAGACCCTAAATCTTTGAAGACAATACTTTTTGTTGTTGTTGTTTTTGTTATTTATGATCAACTGCTTCCAGTAAGGTAGGGAAGTTCCAATACTTACAGAGTGCTTGGATTTAAACACTTGAATCCAGAGAAGTTAGGCAAATCATCTTTTTTCTGTATAAAAATAGTTGCAATTTTTTGGATAAGTAGCAACAGTGAGACCAAGCATAGAAATACGATGGCTCAAGCAGCCAGTGAACCACGCTACAGCATAATTGAAAGGAAGGGTCATGGTGAAGTGGTACCCGTGTTAGATGCTTAACCATAGAGACTTTGGCAAATAGAGATGGCTTAGTAGCTTTTTGGAAGTGGGAGTCTATGGCATGTGAAATGTTTACTTTCTCTGACTTTTCTACAAAATATTCAGTCTGTCTTGTTCACCAATGATTCTGCTGCTCAAGGATATTTTGGGGAAACAGAAAGAGATACTATGGTTTTCCTTCAAGGTTGACCTGGTGTAAAAGCAGAGATAACATGTCTGGGGATAGCGAGACATCTGGATAGCCAGACATCTAGTTTAGAGTGAAAACCTCAGTACTAGCAGTACTAGCAGAATACCTGGGGTCATTCAGTGAATGAATTAATCAAGGAATGGATGATGCAGTTTTACCAAAATGCAGGAGGAACCATTCAAGTAATTGATTTTACTTTTTTTTTTTTTTCCAGAAATCAAAACTTCTTTAAAATTAGCAAGGGGGGGAGGGATGGTACATAGAGCCTGAAGAGTTACTACCATTATTCTTTGCAGCTGCAGAAAGCAGAGGTTATAGGTTGGCACTGATAGGTTGACACTTATTGCCTTAAGATTCAATAAATCACACTGATTTAAGCGTGGGCCACTGTCCTGGCTGCTTTTAGTCCTCAAAAAAAGACAAAAAAACCCCACAGAATTTTAGTTCTGCATTTTAGCATCTTTTCTCTCTCTCGATGAAACACAAACTTTCCCAGGATGTAATATATTTTATTTTTTTTTCAAAGGAGGCGGCACAATTTAGTGAAAGACAACAGAGATCATATGTTTGGATCCTTTTACCAACATTTTCTCACTTCATTAATAATCTTCAGCATAACTACTGGAATAATATATAAGACTAAACTATTGCCAGGGATGTAATAGATACTCGGTTGCCTCTCCCTTTCTTCCTCTGTCACCTGCAATGTTGAAATAAGAAGTCCTCAGCAACATTCCATGAGTGCATATTGACATAGCGGGTGAAGTACATGTACAGGGGCACCCTGCAGACAGGGATGAATACCTGAAAAAGGAGAGCCTCAGACTTAGACCAAAAAAAAAAAAAAAAACAAACAAACCCCAAAAAACCCTCTTTTACAGTTTTGCTTTAGGTTTGCCTTTTGGGTAGCCTTTTTGCCTTAGTTTACAAACAAGCTTAATTAGCTGCTTGGTTGTAAAAGGAAGCCTGCTCAAGAACACAGCTTCATGATCATTCATTCCCTGTTTAAACTATAGAGATTGCTAGAGAGTGAATGTGTCCCCCCAAAATTCATATGTTGAAATCCTAATCCCCAACATGATGGTATGAGGAGGTAGGGCCTTTCTTTGATGGTGACTGTGTCATGAGGGTGGAGCCTTATGGTTGGGATTAGTGCCCTGATAAAAGAGAACATAGAGAGCTAGCTCACCGTTTCCACCATGTGAGAACACAGACACAGGTGCTGTGATCCAGAAAGTGCACCCTCACCAGACATAATCTTCCAGCACCTTGATCTTGGAGTTTCTAGCCTCCAGGACTGTGAAAACTTTCTGTTGTTTGTAAGGCACCAGTTTGCGGTATTTTGTTATAGTTGCCTCAATGGACTAAGAGATATTTCCAGATTGTTTAATGGCTTAAAGGTCTTGTAACATGGATGAATTATTAAGTGTGTCTAAGGATTGTTTTAACAGCTTATTTTCATTTGGATCATGAAAAAGCAGATAGTTTTTTCATACTGCTGCATCACATTGTTTAAAAAAAAAAGCAACATTTTACAGTGAGATTAATTTCTTGTTTCCTCCTTGGCCGTATCTACACTGTATTCTTTATTTATGAAATTCTTAAGTCTATAATTTATAATAGGTTTTAGAAAAATGTGTGTGTAAAAATAATGCCAGCAAAGATTATATTTAGTTAGAAGTTTCATCCACATTTTTTTCTTTTGTCAGTAGAAAGCATAAGATTTGTTTCTCAAGAAATTTAGAATTAACTACAAAATCTGTTCTACATTTATACTATTAAGATTATTTGTATATTTGGTAGCTGGGATTAGCCTACTATTTGCATTATTCCATAATGGCTTCACACAATGCTATACTATTAATTTGCATTCAGTCAGTTTATCTGGAATGATTCAGATGTTTTAAACGTATTTGTTTTTAGACAAAAAACAAAAGATCATGTATCCTTTTCACGATTTACATAAAAGATCCAGATTGCAAGTTTATTTACTTGTGCAAATTCTTCCCATGCTTCTTAAGAGACAGAATTCTCATTTCCCACCCAGATTAACTTGAACATGGTGTGTTGCTTTATTAATTGGTAAAGATGCAGTTATAAAGATGCTTGTGTTTCCTTGAAGTCTCTTGTTAGCTCTTGGAAAAGAGGAGTATGCAAAAGGTAGAAGCAGGAATTGTGTGTACTACAAACACAGATAGCTTGGAGGTTCATTAAAGATTCACTTTCAATTCAGGGCGCCTAGTTGGCTCAATTGACTAAGCGTCCCACTTCAGCTCAGGTCATGATCACACGGTTCATGGGTTTGATCCCCGCCTCGGTCTCTGTGCTGACAGCTAGCTCAGAGCCTGGAGCCTGCTTCTGATTCTGTGTCTCCCTCTCTCTCTGACCCTCCCCTGCTCACGCTGCCCCTCTCTCTCTCTTTCTCTCCTAGAAATAAATAAAACATTAAAAAAAAAAAAAGGAATAGGGACAAATCAAATCTAGTAAGATGTTTCTTCTCTGATGCTATGAAATACAGTAATGATAACCTTTATTTGACTAATTCTCTATGGTCCGCAAAACATTTCAAGTGTACCTTATTAAAACCTCCAGTTCCCTGTAAAATAGATAAAGCAGTCAGTAATTTTCTATTCTTTTTATGTCCAAGGAGGCTGAGTCTCTGAAGGGTAAAGCTGCAGAAAACAATGGAAAAGCTTCAGTCAGCACTCATAGGACTTCTCTTTCCATTATTTCCCTTACATCTCCATGTCAGTTGAAGCCTGTGCAAGGCAACACACTGCCAATCATTTCTCTTCTTGTTTATGAAGAAGCCATTCCACCCAGAGGTTATGGTAGTGATTCTGCAGTGAAATTGAAAAAGATCGGTGAACTTTCTAACCTAATGATAAATTTCTCAGGTCAGCCAATATTGAGTACTTTGGCTGGATTCACTGACACAGAGAAATCATTTATTCACTCAGTGAGGAACTGTGATAGGCACTGTGGGCCGAGTCCCCAGATTTAGTGTGATCCTTGATTTGTTTTTATATTTATTTGTGTTGAAGAATTTCCTCATGCATGTGTGTGTGAGATCATTGAGCACAAGCTAAAGGGCTCTAACTTGGGGTTGGCAATATTATGAACATGGCCATTCATTCCTATTTGAGAAAAAAATTTTCCCAGGGGTGCCTGGGTTTCTCAGTGGGTTAAGCATCCAACTTTGGCTTAGGTCATGACCTTGCAGTTTATGAGGTCAAGACCCTCATTGAGCTGTCTGCTGTCAGCACAGAGCCTGCTTTGGGTCCTCTGTATCCCTGTCTCTCTGCCCCTCCCCTGCTCTTTCTCTCTCTTTCTCTGTCTTTCTCTCTCTCAAAAACAAATAAACATTAAAAAAATTTTCCCATGATACAGCTAAAGTATGTATTCTTTTATTTATTGTATTCAATTGTATCCAATTTATGGTCTTTGTGATTGTTCAAGTCTAGTAAACAGAAGACAAAGATAGATGGAATTGTTCATTTTGGGGCAAAACTAGTGTGTGATCTCTTAATTCCTCATGGTCCCCAAATAGCAGTACCCAAGGGTTTTTCATGGGACCTGTACTTTATTTTTATTTTTTAATGTTTATTTATATTAGAGAGAGGAAGAGAGAGAGAGTGTGTGTGTGAGCAGGGAAGGGGCAGAGAGAGAGAGAGAGAGAGAGAGAGAGAGAGAGAGAGAGAGAGAGAGTCTGACACAGGCTCCAGGCTCTGAACTGTCAGCATGGAGCCTGACATGGAGCTCAAATTCGGGAACAATGAGATCATGACCTGAGCTGAAGTCAGATGGTTAACCCACTGAGACACCCAGGAACCGCTTCATGGGACCTTTGAATATAACTTTCCTTTTCTAGTCTCAGCTTCTAAATCCTTTCCACATAGTAGTGCACACTACAATCTAACACCTAGTTTAACATGCCATTTTGTCTTAAAGCCCTTCTACTTCTAAAGAAAACAATTGTTCCACATGAATGATGCTATACCAGAATCCGTTTTCAGTTGGTTAACAGTATCTACTTTATAATGGTAATTGAATTTGCTTATTCTGATTTAAAAAATTTCATGATGCTCCTGGTTATAGATTATCTTATTAAATTTGTTTGACATTATTCACATTGGTGATAGTTGGAAAATGTAACTCACCTGCAAGTTTTCATAGTAACTAGAAGCCAACAAGCTCCTATTTGGAAAAAAATAATTGTGAAATGAAAGGTATTTTAATGTCTTATATTAGAAAAATAACAAATTGAGGATTATTTATAACATTCTAGGAGCAAATTTTGAGAGTATTTGTTTAGACTATGTGTAAATCATCATGTTTATTATAATTTATGACATATTTGTATTTGAATTCCCCGTTCCGTGTTTCACTTTGCTGGTAAATATCATGTTTCATTTTTTAGAAAGTTTCACATCTCTAGGTCTATATGTTCAAGTTATACATTCTATATGTATAGTAAAATATATCAAATATTTTTGAAAGTCCTATTAATTTTTTAATGAAAGAAACCAAGGTGGGAAAATAGTTGTTTTATATTTGTATCTTCTAATTTATCTGGGGTCTCTTATACACCAGTTGAATAATTTATGTGGTGTCTCATATATACCTGTTGAGCAATTTAAAATGACTTTGAGGTCATTTTGTTACATGAAAAACATTTTTCACTTAAAAGTCTGACATTTAAAAATGTAGTAATTCTGTGACGTCTGGGTGACTCAGTCAGTTAAGCGTCCAGCTTCGGCTCAGGTCATGATCTCGCGGTTCGGTTCCTGGGTTCAAGCCCCGGGTAGGGCTCTGTGCTAACAGCCAGCTGGGGCCTGGAGCCTGTTTCAGATTCTGTGTCTCCGTCTCTCTCTGACCCTCCCCTGCTCATGCTGTCTCTCTCTCTCAGGAATAAATAAAACATTTAAAAAATAAAAAATAAAATAGAAATTAAAAAATAAAAAATAAAATAGAAATTAAAAAATAAATCTTTTGTGATATCAAGAAACTATTGGGACCCATTTTTGAAAGAAAATAATTTGTAATTTTGTATATTGTGAAAATATATGCCTTTCTTATTTTGTGGGAGCTGGTAAAAGTGAAAAAGAGGGTGTAAATTGGGAAGCAAAAGGGAAAAAGTCACAGAGTTGAGACATATTTTAAATTCATCATTGTAACCATTTGAAATTTAAAAGCCCTGCTGAAAAATATTGGGAGTTAAGAAAAATCTCTTATTTGTCCTGTATTTGATTGCTGAGAGGGATCATTGTTATGTGATTGTAGTAATATTGCCAAGATATAGGGTCCTTTCTCTTTCAAATCTTGAAATGATTAATCAGAATTCTATAATTTCATGGTTAGGTTACTGCCACTTTGTTGTATAGAGGAGTCAACAAAATAGTGTAAACTTTTGATTTTTGGCAAAATGTAACATTTTTTTCTTTTTTATAAATACCTGGAAAGTACAATCTTAAGATATTTTGAGGTCTTTTCATTACTTCAGAAAGCATATCACAGTCACCTCTCCTCACTTATGATTGTGACTTTGAATCAGTTTGTCTTCCCGAACTTCTGAGCCAAATTTCTAAAGCTTGGCATGAGAAGTAAACTTGAAATAAGCATCGCTTACATGCGCAAATCAGATAATTGTTCACATAACTGCTTGCCAATTAGTCACTTATTGATGCAGTTAACTGGATGTACAGCTAATTTGGGGTAAAGAAAAAATAGGTCAAAATGAAGACAGCCTAAAATTTGGCTTACTGGTTAGTTTCACTTAGGATAAACATTCTCATTCTCAGGCAAATAATAGTTTGAGCGTAATTTTAGATACTGAAGGTACTACCTAAAAATATTGTCACGTGTTCTGGTTCCACTTCATAGTTCTTGCTCAGATTTTGGATATAATGATTTCTTTGAGGAAATGTAGGTCATTTTTATGCTGCCTCCCCATTTATTTATTTTTTTAAAATTTTAACTGTGAGGTATAATTTAACATAAAATTGTAGGATAATTAAAGTGTACACTATCTACCTGCAGAAGGACATGCATGGGTTGCTTTCATATATTGTCTGTTGTAAATAATGCTGCAAAAAACATCGGAGTTTGGATAATTATTTAATATCTTGCTTTCATTTATTTCGGATACATACACAGAACTGGGATAGCTGAATTGTATGGTGGTACTACTTAATTTTTTCAGGAGCCTGCATATTGTTTTCCATACTGACTGCATCAATTTACATTCCCAACAGCAGTGCACAGGTGTTTCCTTTTCTCCACATCTTTACCAACACTGTTATCTCTTGCTTTTTTGGTGATGGTAATTCCTATGGGTGCAAGTTGATATCTCATTGTAGTTGTGATTTGCATTTCCCTAATGATTGGGTGCTTTTTCATGTACCTGTTGCCCTTGGAATGTTTTCTTTGGAAAAATGTCTATTTAATTTTTCTTCCCATTTTTAAAATAGACTTTTTTTTAATTGAATTGTATGAGTTCTTTGTGTATTTCAAGTGTGAACTCTTACTGGTTACATGATTTGCAAATATTTTCTCCCATTTAGTAAGTTGCCTTTTCATTTTGTTGGTGGATTCCTTATCTATGCAGATGATTTTTAGTTTAATGCAGTCCCAGTTTTGCTTTTTTTGCCTTTACTTTAGGTGTCAAAACCAAGTAAGCATTGCCAAGACCAATGTCAAGGAACTTACTCCCTACATTTTCATCTAGGAGTATTATGGTTTCAGATTACCTGTTCAAGACTTTGATCAATTTTGAATTAACTTTTGTGTATGGTATAAGATAAGGTTGCAGTTTAATTTTTTTTTTTTTTTTGCATAGCTGTCCAGTTTTTCTAACACCATTTATTGAAGAAATTGTCCTTTCCCTATTGTATATTCATGGCTTTTTCATAAGTTAATTCATAAATTAACTGACCATCTCTAATAAGTTTACTTCTAGACTCCCTATTCTGTTTCTTTGAGCATATTTCTTTTTTATGCCAATACCATACTCATACTATTTTGATTACTATAGTTGTTTTAAGTAGTTTGAGAGAAGAAATGTGATGCCTCCAGTTATGTTCTTTCTCAAGATTGCTTTTACTATTTGAGGACTTAAGTGCTTTCATACATAGTTTAGGATTGCTTTTCTACATCTCTAAAAAATGCCATTGGAATTTTGATTGTGTTTATAGATGGCTTTGGGTAGTATGGAAATTTCCAGCATATTCTTCCAGTTCACAATGTGAAAAGGCTTTCCATTAATTTGTGTCATCTTTGATTTCTTTCATCAATGTCTTGCAGTTTTCAGTGTCTAGATAGACCTTTTATTTCCTAGGTTAAATTTATTCCTAGGTATTTTATTATTTTTGGTGTGTTTGCAAATGTGATTATTTAAAATTTTTTTATTATTAATTATTATTTATTTATTTAATTCTCTTTCTGATAGTTTGTTACTAGTGTATATAAACACATGAATTTACTATATTGATTTTATATCTTGCAACTTTACTGAATTTGTTTACTCTAATTGTTTTTTGGTGGATTTTTTTACGGTTTCTATACATAACATGTAATCTGAAAATAGTTTTACTTGTTTCTTTCTTAATTAGATGCCTTATTTTGTTTTATTTTGTTTTGTGTCTGTGTGTTTTTTCTAATTGCTCTGAATAGGATTTCCAGTACTATGCTCAATAAGAATGGGATCCTTATATTGATCCTATATCTTAAAGGAAAAGCTATAAGCTTTTCACTATTGAGTATGATGTTTGCTGTGGACTTTTCATTGACATTTGTTATGTTGATGTACGCCTCCTCTATACCCAGTTTGTTGAGACTTTTTATCATTAATGGATGTTGAATTTTGTCCAAATGTTTCTTCCTCCATCTGTTGATATGATCCTATGATCCTTATCCTTCATTTTGTTAATGTGGTGTAACACATTGGCTGATTTGCCAAGTTGACCCATTCTTGCATTCTTTGAGTTAATCTCACTTGATCATTGTCAGAGACCAGCTCAGGCCAGGGTCCAGGGGTCCCTGAAGGATGGACAGTGTCAGTGAGGGAGGGTTGAGACAGGCCTGAGAGTCTTTCTGGTCACCAGGCAGGCATCTCTGCTCTGACTGGGGCTCAACTTTATTTTATCATTAAGTGTTTGGGGGACAGCACAGAAGTGGCATTTGCCTTAGACAATGATTTCTGATAACAAACTTCTTTGATACGTAAGAATTTCCCGGAAAAATAGATTTGTAGACGACTTCGACTTCTGCATAACCTTTATCAATAGTGATTGAGGTAGGTGATTTAGATGCTTATCCTATGGGAAAGGAAGATCTCTTTAGCATACCAGACAAAGTTTTTAGCATAAAAAGGGTGAAGTTACTTCTTTGTGAGCAGGGGTCTAACAGGTCTTTCAGGAAACACCTCTGCTCCCATAATCACAAAAGAAGTTCCTCAGTGGGTTCCTTCACAGGGAGCAGTCAGCATATTCAAGGCCAGAATAAGTCACTCCAAGATGCTCCNGGACGACTTCTGCATAACCTTTATCAATAGTGATTGAGGTAGGTGATTTAGATGCTTATCCTATGGGAAAGGAAGATCTCTTTAGCATACCAGACAAAGTTTTTAGCATAAAAAGGGTGAAGTTACTTCTTTGTGAGCAGGGGTCTAACAGGTCTTTCAGGAAACACCTCTGCTCCCATAATCACAAAAGAAGTTCCTCAGTGGGTTCCTTCACAGGGAGCAGTCAGCATATTCGAGGCCAGAATAAGTCACTCCAAGATGCTCCAAGCAGAAACAGTTGGGTGGGGGTGGATATCAATCCTTAACTCTAAATTAGGCTCTTTGTCACAGGGCCAGACTCAATTGTAACTCTTGTGTTCTTAGCCCCCTTTATTATGTAAGTCTTGGATCTGCAAGGCCCATAGGAAGAGCCTTTTGACAATCATCCACAATGCTTTCATCTGAAGTCTCTTTTGAAAAGGCAGGAATATGCTTTTCCTTATGAGCAATCTGTGTGGGGAATAACAGTCTGATCTGGAATATTGTGAGGCCTGGTCAATACCAGCAGCCTCATTTCCAACTTGAGTCAGTAGTAACAGAAGGAGATACCAGTTTTCATTTCTCATGGCAGGAGCTGGGCAAACGCTACCATATCCTTGCTGTGACTGTCATCCAGCGAGGCCAGTGCAGCTCCCAGCAGATCATGTTATGTGATCTTTTTAATATGCTGTTGAATACTGTTTCCTAATATTTTTCTGAAGAATTTTGCATCTAGGGGTACCTGGGTGGCTCAGTTGGTAAGCATCTGACTTTGGCTCAGGTTATGCTCTCACGGTTCATGGGTTTGAGCTCTGCGTCGGACTCTGTGCTGATAGTGTGGAGCCCGGAGCCTGACTCAGGGTCGGTGTGCTGTTCATTATATACCAAGTAATAATTTTAGTACTGAAATAACAATGCCCTCCCCTGCTTGCACTCTGTCTCTCTCTCAAAATTAAATAAATAATAAAAATGCATCTATGTTCATTAGTAATATTGGTCTGAAATTTTCTTTCCTTGTAATGTCCTTGTCTAATTTTGGTATCAGGGCAATGCTGGTCTCATAAAATGAGTTTGGACGTGTTCCCTCTGCTTCTGTGTTTTTTTTTTTTTTTTTTTTTTTCCACAGCTGGAAGAGGACTGGTATTAATTCTTTAAATATTTGATAGAGTCTTGTGGTTAAGTTATTTGGTCCTGGACTTCTGTTTATTGGGAGGTTTTGATTACCGATAGCCAGTTACTTACTAGTAACTGGCCTATTTAGATTTTCTATTTCTTCATGATTCTATCTTGGTAGGCTGTATGTTTCTAAGAATTTAGCTATTTCTTCTAGGTTGTCCAATTTTTTGGTATATAATTGTTCATAGTCATTTCTTATGATTCTTTATATTTCTGTGGTCTCAGTTGTTATGTTTCCTCTTTCATTTCTAATTTATTGAGTCTGATCTTTTTTCTTAATTTTTTAAAAGTGTATATTTATTACTGAAATATAATTGCTATGCATCATTATATTACTTTCAGGTGTACAACATACTGATTTAACAATTCTATACAATATTCAGTGCTCATCACAATAACTATAGTCACCATTTAACTTTATTATAGTATTTTTTGACTATGTGCTCTCTGCTGGTATTTTTTTTTTTCTTTTTTTTTTTATCTCCATGACTTATTTTATAACTGGAAATTTGTACCTCTTAATCTTCTTCATCTGTTTTACCCATCCTCCACCTACCTCTTCTGGCAACCACTGGTTTATTCTCTGTATTTAAGAGCTTGTTATTTTCATGTGTTCATTTGTTTTTAGGTTTGTTTTTTTTTTTAGATTCTACAAGTAAGTAAAATCATATGCTATTTATCTTTCTCTGATTTATTTCACTTAGCATAATACTCTGATTTATTTCACTTAGCATAATACACACTGAATCCTGTCATGTTGTTGCAAATGGCAAGATCTCATTATATTTATGATAAATATTTCATTATTTGTATATATATTCATATATAATATATATACACATATTTTGTGTATGGCATTAGAAAGTGGTCTGCTTTTATTCTTTTGACATCTAGTTTTCACAGCACCATTTATTTATTGAAAATACTGTCTTTTCTCTATTGTATATTCTTTCCTCCCTTTTCTTAGATTAATTGAGTATATATGTTTTAAAGTCAGAATTGGAACCCCATGGTGAATAGACCTAATTCATAGTGTTAATACATTGCCCCAGAGTCATCCTGAGGCAGTTCTTCATCATCTGTCTCTAATATACTGAAACTTATTTAGAAAATCTGACTGATGTGTGCTGTTCATTATATACCAAGTAATAATTTTAGTACTGAAATAACAATGCCATTAATGGAAATATAATTTTAATGCCATAATTTAAAAAAATAAAACCATTAATAATTTGTTTTTATTTTTTTAATGTTTATTTTGAGAGAGAAAGAGAGAGCACACAAGCAGGGGAAGGGTAGAGAAAGGGAGACAGAGCATCAAACAGGCTCCCCGCAGCCATTGTAGAGCCTGATGCTGGGCTTGAACTCATGAACAGTGAGATCATGACCTTGGCCAAAGTCGAAGGCTTAAATGACTGAACCACTGGGCACCCCATGCATTAATAATTAAGAAAAAACATGTTCTTAACTGAGCTATTTTACTNATTAATATTTGAAGCATTTTGATATAAGAGAGGGATTCCAAATAATGACTATGAAGAAAGAGATATAGCTACAATTTCAGGGGGACAATTACTTTGTCCATAAATGTTTCTAATTTTTGAGGTACCATATGTGATCCTATTGTGAACAATTAATTGAAACATTGGATTGACCTCATTGTATTACATGTTCTACATTGTTGTATAGATTTGACTGTATCCTGAAAATGTTCCATGAATTTAAATTTCCAATTTTGTTCAGAGGAATATATGAATATAATAATTAATATAATGGAATCTTAGGATTCTAGGCACTGAAGCAGATTATTAAGAAAAAATGTTGAAGTAGCATTTATCACAAACTCATTCTTTGCAGCAGAGAAAGCTCAGTGAATTTGCAACATATCTAGTGTTAATGGGGTAGAAAATGAAAAAAATATCTATGAAAATGGTCAAGTTGATGAAAATTGAAGGGTGAAAATAATTTGAAATTGGATTTTTTAAGGATCTTTACATCAATTTTCTGGTTGGAAAAATTAATAGTAGTAGTAGTAATTTAACGATTCAAAAAAAATGCCAAACTATTTTAGATCCATAATATTTTACAGATGGTTGGGACTAAAGCTGACTAATCAACTTCCTCTCTCTCCTGATATTATTTTGAATTTAATTTGAGTATAGTTGACAAAATGTTACATTCGTTTCAGGTGTGTAAATAGTGATTCACCTTCTCTGTTCATTATGCTATGCTCACGACAAGTATAGCCCCCATCTTTCACTGGACAGGTATTAAAATAACATTGACTATATTTCCTATGCTGTGCCTTTTATTCCTATGGACTACTAATTCCATAACCGGAATGTATCTCCTATGTCTCCCATTCCCCTTTGATCATTTTGTCCATTCCCTTTCACACCCCAACCCCAGCAGCTATCAGTTTGTTCTCTTTATTTATAGGTCTGATTCTTTGTTTGTACATTTTTGTTTTGTTTTGTTTTAGCTTTCATATGTGAATGAAATTATATGGTATTTATCTTTCTCAATCTGACTTATTTCACTTAGCATACTACCTCTAGATCTATCCATGTTATAGTAAGTATATAATATAATGCCAAGATATTTTTTATGGCTGTATAATATTTCAAAAATCCTCAAAAAAATGTTAGCAAATCACATTCAACAACATATAAAACAATCATTCACTATGATCAAATGGGATATATTCCAGGGATGCAAAGATGGCCCAGTGTTCTTTCTCCCTTGATTTTAAATTAGGCAACTGAGGCTTAGAGAAAGAAAATAGAATAATTGAGTTTTTAAAGCAGGAGAGAGCTTGGGAACCATCTAACTAACTATTCTATCCTTTGTGATCCACAGAGGTTGAGAATTTTCCCAGGAACTGCCAGAGCGAGGTCTATCTACTGGCAACCTTCTATCTACTATCTATTATTTTTAACAATACTAAGATTAAACATTCATTCACCTGCTGGATCCTAAGTAGAATTATCAAAATATAATTATTGTGATTATATGTATTATAGTTCATGATCTTTTGTTTTAATCCATAGCTTTAAACTAGGTAACTTTTGGGGCGCCTGGGTGGCTCAGTTGGTTAAGCATTTGATTTCGGCTCAGGTCATGTTCTCACAGTTTGTGGGTTCGAGCCCTGCATCGGGCTCTGTTCTGACAGCTAGCTCAGAGCCTGGAGCCTGCTTCAGGTTCTGTATCTCCCTCTCTCTCTGACCCTCCCCTGCTTACACTGTCTCTCTCTCTCTATCTCTCTCTCTCTCATCCACACACACAAATAAATAAAAACATTTAAAAAATAAACTAGGTAACTTTTGTATTCTATTATGTACAATTTCTTTCCCTCAATTTTAGAAATGGAAAGCAAAGAAAACACTTTTATAACACTCTATTAGGAGGTCAATGTTGATCATTCTTTTCTAAATTTTTTAAAAATGTTTTATTTATTTCTGAGAGAGAGAGAGAGAGAGAGGCAGAGAGAGAGGCAGCATGAGCAGGGGAGAATCAGAGAGAGAGGGAAACAAAGAATCCGATACAGGCTCCAGGCTCTGAGCTAGCTGTTAGCTCAGAGTCTGACACAGGGCTCGAACCCACAAACCATGAGATCATCACCTGAACCAAAGTTGGACGCTTAACTGACTGAGCCATCCAGGCACCCCCAATATTGGTAATTCTTAAGGATAAATTTTTATAAAACTTTCATCAGTAATAAAGCTGGTAACCAGTAACATTTGGGTTAGATTAGGATAAGAACATGCACTCTGGCCGTAGTTTGGGGAATATAGGAGAGGGGGGAAATAAGATCAATGATTAAATAGAATTAGAGGTGGTAGTCTTCGTGTAGTGTGCCTTTTATAACTAGGATTGATCAGGGAAATTTATATGTTGAAAGGTAATCTGATGTAAATGGGCACAAAATGTGTTATGGAGAACGTGGAAGTTATACATATAGAAATTACTTCTGGTCTATGGCCATACCACCCTAAATACTCCTGCTCTCCTCTGATCTCAGAAGCTAAGCAGGGTCTGGCCTGATTAGTACTTGGATGGGATATTACTTCCTAGTTGTCTTTGTTTTCTATTTATTTCTCTGACAGTATGAAAATAACACAGGGATTAAATGACGAGGGCAATAAAAACCAAACAAGTGATTTAATTTGGACACATAAGTACACAAACACAGAGTTTGGCTCTTCACTTAAAGATATTAGATACTAAACCAAGTGGAGAATATTATTTAAAGAGAAAACACACTTTTTTGTGACATACTTGAACTTATGTCATCTAAAGAACATGTTTCAGGGCACTTGAGTGGCTCAGTTTGTTAAGCATACTACTCTTGATTTCAACTTTGGTCATAATCTCACGGTTTGTGGATTCCAGCCCCGGATCAGGCTCTGCGCTGACAGTGTGGGGACTGCTTCGGATTTTCTCTCCCTCTCTCTCTGTCCCTCGCATTTTTGCTCTCGCTCTCTCTCAAAAATAAATAAATGGACTTTAAAGAACAAGTTTCATTACACACATGGAGAAAAAAAATAATAGATTTGTCTTTTGATGTTCTAAGTGAATAAATAATAGTACGTTTTTCTTCCTGTCATACCCCTCTCCCTCATTTGTCTTCACCTCCATGCACTTGGCCTTATATTAAAAGGTGAGCAGTTTCTTGTGGTTTTGAAAATTTCAGAAACTTGTTATTTTTATTATAGGAGCTGAAAAGGTTGCGATAGGAGTGAACACCAGTAATATTTGTGTCTTTTCTAGGTTAATTGACAATGTTACATTAGGTTAAGATTTTTCAGGGTGAACCCTTATTTATTTTTGAATACAGCACTTAGGGCAGCTTTGAAGATGCAATAGGTTTTTATGTTATTCAATATAATGTCATTTTTTGGCAACATGATAACATGAGAAATTGTATTGCTTTCTACCACTCAAGTTTTCACACTATGCAACACCTTACTGCCAAGATGAATGCAATATCCTCACCTAACAGTGGGACACTAAAAAGAGTGAGCAGAGGAGAGAGAAAGTCTCCCATCTTCTGTTCACCAGACTTTAGGAGTAAATTACTGTCGTCAGTTTGAATAATAATCATACACAAGACCTTTTGGGAACAGCAACCATAATTCTGCTGCTGGGTGCATCTCAGGATCATTTCAGACAAACATCCTTAAACATTTTTAAATGTTTGGGCATTTTGTTCTCAAAATGTTGTATTATAGATGTTACTTCAGACAGCTGAACAGGAAAGAAATTTCTGCTTTCCTTGGGGAATGCCTCTTTTACCATCTTCTTTCTTAATCTATTGGCTGTCATTATTCAATGTTTACATTCAGTTTTGGGTCAGTTACCTTCTTGGTTAAGTTTTGCTTTCCAGAAGATAGTCACAGCCTATTTTTTTACATGTGGCTCTTTGCCCATGAAGTTTGGAATTTTGAAGTGGCCATTTTGAATCCATTATTTTATTTTTTTATTTTTTATTTTTGTTTTACAGAGAGAGAGAAAGCAAGTGAGGAAGAGGGGCAAAGGGAGAGGGAGAGAGAATCCTAAGTAGGCTCCATGCTCAGCATAGAGTCTGATGTGGGGCTCAATCCCACAAATCTGGGATTATGACCTAAGCTGAAATCAATAGTAGGATGCTCAACTGATTGAGCCACCCAGGCACCCCATGAATCCATTATTTTAATGTGTTGTCACTGTCACTAACTAGTATTGTTAATTTTCACTGAATCTGTCAATGAATCCTTGATGGTCATTACTTCCTTTATTACCTCCTAGGCTCTCATGAAAGCTTCTCATGAATCAGAAAATAAAGACATGGGATGGGTGAAGGTGTTTAGTGTGTTCATTATATGTCAATAATCAAAGCTATAAACTTAATAGTTTCTTTGTCAGGCAACATCAAAAGGCTCCATTTTCAAAAGAGCCTTAATAAGTGCTTATACCACTTAGGCCACTATCTTGTCTCTTTTTATGATTTTGTAATTTCTTTTTATCATTATCATTATTTAAACACTAGTTGAATCTTACTTGCTCTAGATTTAGGGTCTTTCTTTGACTTATTAATTTAAAAAATGTTTATTGAGTGTCTACTTTGGAATAGGCATCATTCTTCATACTTGGTGTATATTGTAGAACAAAATTGACAAAAATTCTTGTCCTCTGGGAGCTTACAGTCTAGCAGGGGTTAGGGAACAGAAAGTGCAATATCAAAGAATGAGCAGGCAAAAATTATTATATGTGGATCTTAGGCAGAAGCCACATATACAGCTGTGCATTTTGTGTGCTACACAACTCGTATGGAGTACCTTTTACCTAATTGTTCTCATGAATGATGCCAAACAGGATTGTATAGTTTGCAGTCTGTGCAACCCTGGCTGACAGTTCTGGTGCTGGGCCAGATTTCAGTAGAGGCAACAACTTTTGGTCCAGTGCCACATGATTTCTTGGGAGTGGATAGGCCTGAATTTTCTGAAGGAGTGGGTTTAAAGCTTGATGAAAATTAAACAGAGATGAGCACACAATCGTTGCAATTTATAGAAGTTAGAATTGACTTCAGTTAAACAGAAATAATTTGTTTAAAAGCAAATGATATCAGAGGACACAAAACTTTTCAAATCTGCTTATATCCTAGTAAGAGACATGGTGCATGGTCAGCCTAATTTTCTTGTCTATCATGAGGTCTTTCTAGTTAACCTTACCAAATTGTTTTCCCACCAAACACATCACTTGATACTTAAGCATAATTACCTTAAATTATAAAAACATATCATCATATCACCTGGATCTGACATTCAAGTTCTGAGTAGACTTTCTCATTGCCCATCAGGCACAGTCAGGCCACACTGCCCTAAAGTTACGTGATGCCAACTACATAGGTTCTTGCTAGTTGTTGTCCACTGTCATGTCAGTGCTCAGTGTGGAGCCACGCTTTGACTTGCATGTACCAGAAGGATGGAGTCTGATTGGCTTTGCCAAGTCTTACTTCATTTACCCGCAAGAGACAGCTCCTGACGTTGGGGCATGTTTACATGAATGCTCAGTGGCTGACCTGTCTTGGAGTTTTGGTTTCCATTTCTGTCTTAGAAATCCTCCAAAAATGGATTATCAGGAATATCTAAATTCAATCAGAATAATTTCCTTATTCTCTTTTATATTTTTGTTTTCCTATGAAGTTCCTGATGCAGAGCCGAGTGAATGAACAAAATGCTTTAGCAGTGAAGTGCAAATGTTTGGCTCTGATCACATTGCAAAGTTTGTGGTTATAATCTGGGCCAGCAAATAAAGTGGCTGCCTCTAGAACAGAAATGTGGAAGTAAGGAGACCTATTAGAATTCATAACCTCAATTTTAGTCTGGAATTTTTTGATACAGTTTATGTAACAGTTATGGGTGAAGCAAGTCACCTAAACAAGTTGGTGTAAGTGGAGAAAAGAGAACTCTCAGAGTACCTAGAAAACCTTTCTGGCTGGTTACTCTTTATTTACTTAAGCTGTACCAATTTAATTTTACTTTCTTTGAGTCAAAGGATGATAAATTGGTATGCAGAGACAGTATTTTTCCTGGCAGTACATTCAGTGAGGAAATCATGGATTATTTTATAAGTAAGCATAATTAGATAATATAATAAGTATACAGTAATGTCTTTAGCTGGGAAGTAGTACAGTTTAGTGGTTAAGAACATGAACTTTTGAGGAAGATAAAACTAGGTTTATGTCTTACCTCTACCAGTTACTGCTGATGACCGTGGGCATGTAACATTAACTCTGAAACCAGTCTTATCATTTTTTTTAAATGTTTATTTATTTTTGAAAGACAGAGAGAGACAGAAGATGAGTTGGAGAGGGTCAGAGAAAGAGAGGAAGACACAAAGTCTGAATCAGGCTCCAGGCTCTAAGCTATCAGCACGGAGCCCAACATGGGGCTCAAACTCAAGAACTGTGAGATCATGATCTGAGCTAAAATTGGACACTTAACCACCCGAGCCACCCATGTGCCCCAGTGTCATCATTTTTAAGTGGAAAATTATAGTACCTATAATCGGGATGTTGTAATGTAGATTAAGTTAGATAATGTAAGACACCTTCTTAGTGCTTGACTCAGACAAAATACTTAATAGTTGCTACCACCATTATTCAATTATTTGAAGATATGTTTAGTAAGTTTTAAAAAAAAATAATGCTATTTTTCTCCTAGAACAAGTTAAGTAGAGTACTAGGACATGAACAAATTATAGAATTAGGTTAAAAGTTTGACAGATTTACTGATCGATCCAAAAAATCTTCTGTTTCTTTGGTGGAAAGTTATTTAATAGTTCTCTCAATAATAGCGTTATGCTAATGTCAAAAATCATATATTTGTGTGAAGTTTTTTGATTTATTACCATAGAATTAAACTTTTAAAAGTCTTCAGTTTTTACATCTCCATTTGCATTTTTTATTTTGCTGGTGCATTTTTCTAAAAATTTCTTTATATTTGCAAATTAATGCCACCATGTTTTTAATGAATTAATGTAGTAGGCCTTTAATTTCATTAATTTCTCCCTGTGGTTTGCTTTGTGTGTGTGTGTGTGTGTGTGTGTGTGTGTGTGTGTATGTGTNATTGGAATGGTTTTATTTTTTTTATGTTTATTTTAAAATAAAAGTGACCAGAGGTATAAAATAATGTCTAAACACTAATTCGGTTCGTTGGATAAATTTAGAAGATAATGTTTTATTTTTGTTTTTTTTCTAAATAGTCTATATTATTTCCTTAGCAGTCTTTTGTTTGTTTCCATGGGTTTATTGCTATTGTCATTGATATTTGTTATTTAAAGGGGTTAGTAAATTGTAGTTGTATTATGTTACTTCAGGAAACGTAGCCTATAACACTTCATATATATATATTTTTTTCATCTGGTTGGTGGGATAAAGGCTAAATTTTGGAAATATTTCAATATGTTGGGGAAAAAATTTCCTGTGTTCATTGTTTGAATGAAGTCATGTATTAAGTTTCTCCAGAGAAATGGGACCAGTAGGATATATAGAGACATAGAGAAAGAGATTTGTTTTGTGGGCTTCACTCACATGATTGTTGAAGCTGAGAAGTCCCACAATCTGCCATCTGTAAGCTGAAGACCCAGGAAAGACAGTGATACAGTTATAATCCATAAACCTGAAGTTCTAAGCAGAGGAAACTATTGTGTAACTCCCCGGTGGCTTCTGAAGACCTGAGAAACAGAGGGCCAGAGGGCCTCCTGGTGCAAGTCCTAAGCCTGGAGAACCAGGGGCACCAATGTCTAAGGACAAGAGACGATCAGTGTCCCAGCTTAAGGAGAGAGTCAGTTCATCTTTCCTTTACCCTTTGGTTCTATTTAGGCTTTCAACAGATTGGAGGAGGCGCATATGCATTGGTGAGGGGCCTTTTCCTTCGTCTACAATTTAAATGCTAATCTCTTCCAGAAACATCCTCATAGACACACCAGAAATAATGCTTTACCAGCTATCTGGGCATCCCTTAGCTCAGTCAAATTGACACATAAAATGAACCATCACAGGCTGTGAGTCCAGTTACATGCACATAAGCTACTTTTAAAAGAAATATATGTATTTAAGTAGCTTATTGGTATATATATTCATGAATCTTCCTTAATACTTTAATTATTTTAAAGTGCAACCAAAGGTGGAATATTAGAATATTCCAAAATATTTAAAACATTTTTAATGTTATTATACCTTTCATTTTTATATTTGTAATGTAATTTATTCTCAACCATAAAGACACAGCAAAGAAAAACACAGACAATGCGATGTTTCTGTATTCTCAGTATTCTCTAGTACCATCTTTTTCCTTTTGTGGGAAACTATTTCACCCTTTTGAAAACAAACATAATTTCCATCTGATTTCTTGTATACTTCAAAAATTTTATTTTGTTTCTTTCCTTGAGAAATTATTTTAAAATAGCTAATAGTCTTTGTCCCATATCTAAACCCTGTTGTCTGTTGTTTCTTACTATTGATAATAAAAGTCCTTTTGCTTTCCAACAACCAAATCTTAGGATACAGAAGCCTCCATAGTTTTTCCATAAGTCAGAAATTATCTATAATTTTTAATAATTGGTATAATGAAAAATATTAATGCCCTTCTTCAGAAACTATATATCAATAACATTTTCTATGAGTTCATAATTAGAATAGGAAATAATCTGTTTTGTCATATCCACCTGACTCTCATTTAGCAAAATCATACTTTATACATAAAAACATGCTAAGATATATACATGCATGCGTATGAAAGGAACTATACAAAAAATACACAAGCTTATCTCTGAGGAATGTTATCAGTGTGAGTTCAAACAAAGGAAATAAAAGTTTGGTATTAGATTTTTTTCTATATACAGTGTGACTACCAATTTGAGATAGGATCCAATATATGATGAAAGAATGATGTGTAATTGTTAACTTTCATTAGAGACAACAAATATTATCATGTTAACTTGGTAAAAAGCAAACAACAACAACAATAACAAAGCAGACTGCTTTGGAAGTTTGAAAGCCTGGAATCAAATCCTACATGAACTTGGGTGTTTCTGTTACTTCTCATCTATAAATAGACACGGTTGATAATATTTTATAGATTAATGAATTACATGAATTCATTTTATTTTATGGATTAATGAATTAGCAAAAAAGCAATTCAATTTTTTTTTGTTTTATTTTTCTAAGACACATTTCATAATCAAACCCTTTTATTTAAAGGTGATGACTTTTTAAGTTTCTGTGTGGACCTTGTCTGAACAAGCATTAATTTAGGGCTTACCCAGTCTGCATTAATGAATTGCTTTTCTTCAAATATCTGGATATATATTCCTATCATTGTAACCATTCATTCATTCGTTGTCCTTTTTTGATTCATTCCACAATCCCATCACTCTCCTGGGTGTCAGGGATGTGGATGTGCGGCAAAACCCCTGGATTGCTACTGGAAATGATATAAATGTTTACAAATAATTAAAACACACAAAAACTAGAGTAAAACCAAAGTATAATAAGAACAGCTCTACTTCTGAGGAAGTCGGATAAGGCTTTAAGACACAGGTGACATCAGAGATATGTATTGATATAACAAATGTCTATTGAATGCAATATATGGTTGTGCCCAGCACCCAGTGCAGGACAAGGACATGGCTGTTATTGAAGGAGAAAAAGATGGGGAAGGTAATATTCTGATACACAAAAGCATACAAGAGTATGGCTTGTTTATGTTGTAGACAGATACTGGATGTTGCTAATAGGCATAGGCATATCAGATCTGGGGAGGAAGTGGCCAGAAGTAGCTGAAGTAACATAAAGGAGTAGCTTTGAGACTGATCATAAGGGCTTTGTGTGTTTTACTAAGATGTTTAGATTGCATCCTACACAACACACCAGAAACAGTGGAGGTTTGGCAGTACGAGAGTGAAATCTCTGACCTATCTAGAAAGGTACTGCAGTGATTGTGCAAGAAGAGAAACTACTGGAGAGATTGTTGTAAGAATAAGCAAAGGACAAAGCTCTGATAGAATTTTGGAGGGAGTTTTAAGAAAAGTGTAAAAGTAAAGAGATTTCTAGTGTAAAATGGACAACATTTCATGACTGTTGAGAGAGTGTTGGAGAAAAAAGGAAAAGATCATTCCATGCACATTAAAGATACACTTTATTGAACTCACATTGTTAAACATTGGTTTAGGTACAGGCTACACAGAAACAAACAAGGCCCAGTTTTTACCTTATAAAACGTTGCTTGGTGTTTCTTCTAACGAGATTCTGGTTTTTGTGATCATGGCAATGATTGATTAATACTTTCTTAATATATAAGATAAGATCAAGCTTTCTCCAAATATAAAAATTAGTGAGCTAAGTCTGATTGCTTTCTTGAAATCTTCCAGTTTTGTCTTCAATATTTTGATGTCACTGAGCTGTCACTATACTACTCTCTTCTTCTTTCTAAATGACTTAGAGAATGAAAATATTTGTGCAGCATTTTCAAGAATAATTTATTACTACATTACAGAGAAATAGAAATGTATTACCCCCCAGATTTTCACTGCAGTTTGCTTTTGAATATTTGTGGATTCAAATTTAGTAGAGAGGATGTTAATTAGTGTGCAGATTTTTTAATTGTCTATAATAGGAAGTTAATTGGTGTTTTCCTTAAAGAATGAATTTAAGTAAATGTGATTTGAAAAGTGTAGTGTTGTTAATCACTATAAGTAGTAGAGACTATTGATTGAGTAAAATAAGCAGTTTTGATTGGTAAACTGCAGGCTTCCTTCTGGGAAACCAGAATTAGATGGTGGTAATGATTATAATACTTAATACGTGATAACTCTGACCTAACTCTGGGTGTATTTTTATAAAAATTAGCTTATTAATTTAAGGTACCTGAATTCTGTATTTCTGACCCTTCATCATCTGCCCACTGTATCCTTTTCATTATCTCACTTCATCTGCTCCCAGAACAATTCATCTAACCCACAGCTGGTTGCTGTTGGAATCCTTTTACCCTGAAAGTGGTCTTCTTATGTGGAATGCAAAAAATAGGTGCAACTAGCTACCTTCTGTGGCATCCATGTGGTCCAACAAAACTCATATGCCTTGCCATGCCAAATGGTAGAAATATAGGCTTACCCACCAGTATGCCATATCTTGGCTCTACTATCCCAAACATTCTTTTCCCACTCCCTAGGCAGGCTCTGAGACTGATCTGCTGCTTATCCGCCTAAACAAACATCTTACCAGGGAATGGAATGCGTGAATCCCTTTCTTGAGGCACTGCATGTAGTCTCTCAGTAGTTGCTACTCTTAATTTTAGCCTCTAATCATAAACATGGACTCCACACAAAGCAAAGGGTTTGATGACAGCCATGTTCCATCTCAGATTCTATGGAGGAGATGAAATAATGGTTGACGGTAACAAGGACAGTTTTGCCTCTTTTTAATAAGCACATGTCTTGTCTCTGCTGTAGGTGACTTAAATGTAAAATACTTAGCATCTGACAATTCTGCACCAAAAGGAAAATTCTCACATACAATCTTTTGCAGATATATACTTATATATGCATCTATACAAAATGGGTTGTAGATACCTTTAGCTATCCTAGTCATGGAAGTAACAGAAAAGTAAACTTCTAAGCAGTGAAAAAATACTCCCTCAGAGAGCCTTGGCTTTCAGCCTGTCCAAACTCAGGTTGAAACATTAGAATTTTATACAAATTTAGTTTAATGTGTAAAATGTGTAAATCATTTGTAAAATGTGATTGTTGGATTTTACTTCAGTTCTCTCAAATGGAAGAATTAGTCTGCTCCATGCTCATACACTGGGAAATGACAACTATCAGTAAAGAATGAGCACATAACCCCCACAGTCTCCTAGGAGTACTGTTGTTTAAGAAAATATTAAAACATATAAAATAAAGTATTAAATGGCTTTAGTTGAGATATACATAAAATTTACCTATTTAAAGTATACAGTTCAGTATCTTCTGTTATATTTAGAGTTGTGCAACCATTACCACAATTTTAGAACATTTTTCTAACCCCTCAAAAATAATCCCACACCCATTAACAGTCATTTTCCTTCTTCCCATCCTCTCTGTCCATTGGCAATCACTAATCTACTTTCTGCTTCTAAAGATTTGTCTGTTCTGCACATTTCACAAAAAATAGAATCATGCAGCGTGCAATCTTATGTGACTGACCTGTTTCACTTAGCATGATGTTTTGAAGGTTCATGCACATTTTAGCATGTATCAGAATCTCATTCATTTTTATCACTGAAAAATATATTATAAATAAATTTTAAAAAAATCTGTTGAAAATTAGATTTTCCATGAAGAAATTTAGAGATGGAATTAAGCATGCAGAAGACTTATTGATCAGTAATATCTGTGACAGGAAAGAGCTGAAGCAGGACTGTGAAAGGGTGCTATCAGACCATGATGGACGTCACCCTTCATGGTCCCCAGAACAAAGATTGCCCATTGATGGAATCTTCCACTGGGAGGGAATGGCCAGGCTCTTATTCCACTGCCTTGCTTGGTGATTGGTCAGAGGGTGTCCTGAGAATAAGGTGGAAGACTGAGGCAAAGCCAGATAAACCTTTCAGCTAGAGGCTGATAGCTAAACCCACTCTTTCTTAAAGGGCATTTTGAGGGTCACATCTGTTGATAACACAGCTAAAATAAGCATCTGTTAAAAAAGAAGAGTTCCATTATCTAGTGTGCATTCAGAATGCTGGATTAAAAATAAGCCACCACTGCATATTCATTTGTTGTCTTCTCTCTCTCAACAGTTGGAAGGCAGAGGCTTTCAGCTCCTTACTTCTGGTGTCAAATTTCTTCAAGTAAGAGTCTTTCCACACAGTGGGAGCTCAATAAGTGCTGTTGGGGAGCCTGGGTAGCTGAATTGGTTAAATGTCGGCCTCTTGATTTCAACTCAGGTCACCATCTCCCAGTTTGTGGGATTGAGACCCACTTCAACTCTGCTTGAGATTCTCTTTCTCCCTCCCTCTCTCTCTCTCTCTCTCACCATCTCTCTTTCTCCCTGGCTCTCCCCAGTCATGTTTTCTCTCAAAAATAAATAAATAAACATTTTTTTTCAATGCTGTTGACTGACAGGTGTAGACAAGCAAGTAAAACATTTATTTGGACCTGAAGTCTTCTTGTTTGGCTCACAATAAAAGAGTCCACTACCTCTAAGAACTCTACACTGGAGTGGTCCAGAGGATTACAAAGTACATATGAAAATCGCTCTGGAACTGTTAGGTGGCTTTCTCAAGGATATACAACCAAGGTAATGATAACAAAATTAGAAATCATGATTCTGTATAATGCTCACAGCTCACAGCACATTGATAGACATCATTGGTGGTGAATGGTCATGTTTAGGTAATAGGCTTTAAAGACTTACCCACCTTTCTTAACACTGCAGCTCTATAGCTCTAGAGCCACTTCTTATTGAAATCTTCTTATGAATAACTATGACCATATGCTCCATCCAGTCCCCAGGAGCCCAAATCATCCCAAATTCCACGTACTTCATTGTGAACTGAGAAACCAATCGGTACTCCCTCAGCCATGAAATTTGCCACTCAGAAAACTACATATTTCATAATTCAAGAACCTGCAATAATGCATTGTAACTGACAGATGATCTAATCTCTAGGTACACATTGCTTTTGGTTTTACTTATTGAAGATGGAAGAGATTTCTCTCATTTCTATGATGGATCTTTATATACTTTTTATGAATCATGATGACAGTGTGATAAAATTAAGAAATTCCATTGATTCAGTTATGAAGGACTTCATTGCTCACCATGCATGATAAACCTGCATCATTGTTTGCACATAATATACATATTTAGGAACATAATTCATTTCAGAGTATATAGCACACTGTGTGATCATAGAGAAAGCCTTTAAATTTTTTTCTTCTTAAATTCCTTTGGGGGGGGCGCCTGGGTGGCTTAGTCAGTTAAGCATCTGACTTTCGCTTAGGTCATGATCTCGCGGTTCGTGGGTTTGAGCCCCGTGTCGGGCTCTGTGCTGACTGCCAGCTCAGAGCCTGGAGCCTGTTTCAGTCTGTGACTCCCTCTCTCTCTGACCCTCCCCTGCTCACTCTCTCTCTCTCTCTCCTAGAAATAAATAAAACATTAAAAAAATTTTTTTTTAAATTCCTTTGGGGCAAAAGCAATGGAAACAGTTTTGGGAAATAGTGGAAAGCCATACATCATGAGGAATTAATTAACTAAACTTTATTGTTTCAACACTTTAATTTCAATCACAATAATAAGTGATTATGTGCATTTGTCAACTATCATAATCTTTCCAATGGATAGAATAATACAGTTTCATTCCTGATAACTTGAATACCAACCCAGAAAACACTGTCTTATATTCTCATAAGGAATCTTTCTCTCTGCAGAAATACATTAAATTAGCAGAATATTTTGACCAAAACATACATATATATTTAATGTTTATTCTAGTTAAAATATAGGTAGGGGGGGTGCCTGAGGGGCTCAGTCAGTTAGGCATCTGACTTTGCACAGGTCATGATTTTACAGTTTGTGGGTTTAAGCCCTGCATTCTGTGCTGACAGCTCAAAGCCTAGCACCTGTTTCAGATTCTGTGTCTGACCTCTCTCTCTACCCCTTTCCCATTCATGTTCTATTTCCTGCAAAAATAAATAAAAAAAATTAAAAAAAAAAATAAAATAAAATATAGGTAGGATACCCAGTGTCCTCCTTACTCTGTTCTCACACAAAGATATGATAGAAACTAGTAAATAAAACTAGAATTCAAGCTCTACAAATAAAATTTGAAAATAATACATTTATACTTAAAAGATTGTCAGATGTTAGAAGCAAAAAACAAAAGTACATTTCCTGAAGATGATGACAGTAAAATGTACCTAATATCTAAATGGAAGCCTGAGCAACAGTACATATATACTGCCAGCAAACAGTAACTTGGCTGTTAAATTGCATCATGCCTTTGTCTTGTTGAGATACTTGATATCCTGGCTGGCTAAAAGTTAAAGGAATGAAAAACACGGTAAAGGATATCTCAACTCTGAACCTGTTCTGCTCAATGTGAAGTTCAATCTAGCTACTTTTTCTGCAACTTGAACCTCTCCCTGCCATATGTGCATGCATATGCACACTATACTCCATCTCTTCTTCATGGTTCAGTGGTCTTTATCATCAGTTTTCTTGCGAAAAGTTGACAGACAACTAACTATAAGGAAAATAAAGGTTGTCTTTTGAATGCCAGAATGTGATCTCAAAAATACACATAGACTGTAGTATTATCAGGATGTACTTACCAGGGTTGATATGGTACTGGCATTCCAATGCTATGACATTCACACAAACAGATTTTTAATCTGTATTGAGTGAAACTTGCTATTTCCCTTTTTATACTGTGCTGGGTATTATACTATGTCCTAAGTGTAGACGTATTTCACACTCACCAGACATTCAGAAGAATGTAAACCCTGTTCTTATGTCTGTTTTAAGTGTCCCTAAGAAGAGAGGGCCTGGAAATTATCTTAGATGATTAAGAAATGTCCAGTGTGGTCACATAACCTGTCTTGAAGTATGTGATATCTGCTGGCATAAAAGCAAGAAGAACTCTAGAGTAACTATCATGACTTAAAATGACAGAGAGACACAATTGGCCTAAGTGTGAGGAGGTGAAGTATAAAGTTAGACTGTTCAAATTTAAATTACTTCATTCATTCAACAGAGATTTACTGGGGCCACTCTGCACCAGATTTTGTTCTGTATATTTGCATTTAATAGGTAAAATGTGCACTTCTCCTTGGAGCAGGATTAGGGAGGGGAGCCAAACAAGCCAAGATGAACATTGGCCAGTGGTATGGAGAATGTCTCCTACACTAGCTAGACAGCTGGACCAGATGTCTCCTGTACTCCTGCAAGCACAGAGCTAAGTTTCAGTGACCCCATATTAAATAACACTCGTTATCAAGGCAGTATATGATAAATGTCATAAGTGAAGTATAAAAATAAATTCTAGAAGAGTTAGAGAGAGAATTGCTTTCTTTTTAGAGTAATCTTAGAAGTCTGTACAGTGATGAAAAGGGGCTTTGAAGTGAGGCTTGCAGGATGGATAAGACTTAGAGTAAAAGGAAATAAATGGTCTAAGTTGGAGGACAAAATAAATGAAGAGTTGAAGAGACAATTTCTCAATGTGTTCAGGAGGGTAGTTTGAAGCATCCTGGCCACTGTCATGATTATTGTAGAGGAAAAACAGGGACTTAGCCTAGAGAAATGGGAAGGGTCTTTGCATGGTGGAAAGGGAATGCTTCCCTCTTTCACTGATGGAAGTACAAAAGAATATCCAATATGTTCATTTGTTACTTAATACGATATTTTTATGCTCTTGGAGACAGATCAGAGTTACTATTTCCTTTTTCCAGCATCATTAAAACTTTAGATATACTTAAGTCTTTTTTCCTGATAGGGAAGTATAAGGGTAAATATGCACTGTTTTTGACTGTCAGCTGCTGCTTTTGGTTCACTGCTGAGGTAACAGTTTACTCTTATTCAGGCTGTTAAAGTATTAGTTCAGAAACAGGCTTTAAGTAGGAAATAGGTGATCCAGAGAATGACATTGCTCCTCACGGAGTACAAGGTTGCACTTCAATCAAGGATGTTGTTCTCCAAGTGAAACACAATTCAAATAGAAGATTGAAAAGAAACCAAAGGTAGCGTGTGTCTCTGTGGCAAATAGATAAATTCTCTTGATTTTCAGTGATACTTTTACTACTATGCTGGGTTTTGCACAGTTGTCCAATGTGCAAAAGTAATTTCAATATTTGCATTGACACAAATGGTGTAAGATGAAAAATTTACAGAAATCTGTGTTTACGTATGTATTTATATATAAGTATTAAATGCACATGTAGTGATTTTTATGAACTGTGCACTGAATTGAGCAGTATTGAAACTAAGCTAGGGAATGAGATGAATATAATCTGTTTATTTTATTTTAGTTATTTTTTTCTTCTTTTCATTCTATCATATTTAAAGTTAATGTGCTTGGTATCTCTTGGCTGGTTTCCATCTATTTCTTATCTTGAACTTGACCTCTATGTTATATCCCTCTCCTATTCTGCACATGCCGGGACCCTCACTCTGCCTTCTTACCCTGTTGTCTGTGTTTTTTTTTGACATTTATTTTTCAACTGAAATTATTTTGTTTACTTTTTTATTGCCTTTTTGCTTTTCTGGAATGTAAGCTTCATGAGGACAGATCTTTGTTTTGTTCATTTCTATATTCCATGGATTTAGAACAATGGATGCTTCATTATCAGAACTGAGTAGATATTTATTAATAAATTTATCACTTTCCTTAACTCCCTATCTTCCTAGTGTATCTTCTGTTTTCTTTTGATTAGAAAATTCTAAGATTTTAAGGCCAATTTTATTTTGCCTCTAAAGAAAAAAAATTCATATCTCTAAAATAATATCTCAGTTATTACTGTTACTGTGGTTATTATCACCTAACCTGGATTATCCTGACATGTAGGAACAATTTTAAGAATTGATAAAGATAAGATAAAGATATTGATAAAGATGATAAAATGATAAAATAACTAATTTTTAAAGTTTCAATCATTCTTGTTTAATGTTAGCTTTGCATACCTCACAGAGGCAATGTGATGACTAATGCCTGTTTAGTTATTGCAAAATAGTAAGGCTCCCTGGGAAAAAATAGTTCTATAAATGTACATAATTAGTATTATGGTTTTCTCATTTGTAGAACACAGAGAGAAAAATACCTATTTCCATTCACAAGGGTATTATTGGGATTAATTAATTAATGTTTACAAAGCAGCTAGAATGTGTGGGGAAACACAATTCCTTTTCTATTTAAAGTGCATTTCAAAGGCGAAAAGGCAAATTGTGTTTGCAGTTTAGAGTTATTTACTTATTTATCTTGAATGTTGAGATAAATTGCTGTTTTTGCAGGTGTCATCCTCAACCACATACCCAATCCTAAGATATATACACACACACACACATATACACATATATACATATACACACACACATATACACACACATGTATGTACATGCACACACGTATACACACACACACACATATATATACACACACATTTATACATACACACACTTCTATACTTGAACAGACACTATAGCCCTTTAGTTTCTGGAAGTAACTGGTAAATGCATAATATATTATTTCTTCTTTTTCAAAGGCAGCTCATTCTGAAATCATACAAATTATTTTGTCCTGTTTTATTTTTTCTATGTTGACATGATACACTTTATTTTGTCCTTTGGATATGATTTTATGTAAAGTTACTGAATTTTGACATTTGTTTTTTCTCCAGGCAGATGTAGGTTTGATGCTACAATTTTGGCTCTTTACTGTGAGTATTACACTTCACTTCATATTGCTGCATTTCAGTTGAGTGGATTATTAAAACATAGGTGCTGAGAGAATAGACACAAACTACAACTGTGATGCTTTCCTGCAGTACTTATTTATTTTGTCTTCTACTGTTTGAAGTATTTGAAATTAAAAGTAAACATTGATTGTTTTTAAGTGGGTTTCAAATGTGAATTTTATCTCTAAACCTTGTCAGAGTACTCTACTTCCCTATTCAAGTTTATATTTTTCTTACCTCTTTACTATAGTGTTTCCAGTGGATTAGAGCAGGCTCTTCTTCTCAGTTGTTATTGATCCCCTTTTCCTAATTTATTGCATACTACACAGCTAGTGATTGCATAAAGTCACAGGGATTATGTGATTAGCTGTGGTATCTTTATACTGACCTCTAGCTGCTTAACTGGTACCAAACAACCAGGTCACATCCAGGAACTCTAGTTAAAGTAGCATCAAGCAGTCATCTCGTTATTTTTGCATGATCCTTTGATTGGTAAAAAAGATGTATGAGAAAAGTAAAAATATACTTGTGTAGAGAGAATGATTATTCTGTTCTATATTTCCCTCCCAGACCTCCAGTTATCCTTCCCTTAAGGACAAGTAGTCCTGAGAATCTTTCTGGTTTTCTCTTTAGTTCAGGAAACCTTTTGCTAATAATGGATAAAAATTTAGGGAAAGATAATACACATTGACAAGGAAAGATCAGGTATAAAACTGAATTGTAAAGGCAATTGAGTAGCTCAGTCGGTTAAACGTCCAGCTCTTGATTTTGGCTTAGGTCATGATCCCAGGGTCATGGGATCAATCTTCATGTTGGTCTCCACACTGAGTGTGGAGCCTGCTTGGGATTCTCTCTCTCCCTCTCTGTATGCCCCTCCCCAGCTTTTGTCACTCTCTCTTCCTCTCAAAATAAAATAATAATAATAATAATAATAATAAAATAAACATTTGAAAAATCTCCCTTTTTGTGATGCCTGGGTGGCTCAGTGGGATAAGCAACCAACTTCGGCTCAGGTCATGATCTCATGCTTTGTGGATTCAAGTCCTCTGTTGGACTCTGTGCTGACAGCTAGCTCAGAACCTGGAGCCTGCTTTGGATTCTGTGTCTCCCTCTCTCTCTGCCCTTCCCTCACTCATGCTGTTTCTCTCTGTCTCTCAAAAATGAATCAACATTTTAAAAAACTCCTTTCTTAACAACAACTGAATGATATAGTTATAGAAATGGCATAAGTGGGTTGAAGAAGAAACACAAGGTTTGTCTGAAGGTTAGGTAAGGGTTATGCCCTGGTCTAGTAATAAAACCCAAAGGGGATCATCACTCAGCTTCCCTTTTATTGTCCTTAAGATATAAAAATTAAATTTTCTTTTTCTCTACTGTCTTATCGAATAAAATAGATATTCTTATATGTAGTTAGAACATTTGGGTAATCATGTCATTGTGACTGTTACATGATGTATAAAAATCTGCAAATAAAAAAATACAGTTCAACTTTAACTAGTTAATGCAATATATTTGGCTTTATATTACTTCAAGGACCCATGAAGAAATGCAATGACTTCTTTGGGTGTTAGAGTTGGATTTGAATTCTTTAGACATGAGAAATTTTTGTTTTTTATTCCTCCCTCCAAACTGACAAAATATTTCACAAGTTAAGGGAAACATTGCAAGTGTGATGAAAACACAGTGCCCAAGACTGCATTAATGCATCTTGTTTTATTTACATTTCTAGATTTTGCAAAGCTAAATAACTGGATTTTTTCGCTGTTTTGACATAGTCATGTTGAAAAGTAACCTAATACTTCTTTTAAGGTACTTTTAACTAGAGCTGGAACTACAAAGACTAGAAGGTGAGAAATATGCCTCAATTAACACAGGGTTTTCCAGGAATGTGCTTTTTGCTGATCTGACCACACGGTTTGTTAGACTATTTAATTTGTTATTTTTAAACTTTAAAATAGTTCAGCATAAGATGGAAATGTACCAATATACATATTTAGATAAATATTCATGTCTTTATAATACATCAATCTCTATGTAACTATCATTTTGTTCTTGGCATATACAATTATTTGCTTTGCTAGTTAGTGTGTTATGAACTTAATTTACATTCATGTAAAATAGCATCACCCACTTTTATAGTAAAATGGTCTCTGCCTTGAATCCATATGTTGTTTTTAAATACATGGAGGGTAGGAAAAGTTGTACATATCAATATCCAGCTGTGATCGTAGGCGTATTCGTCTTAAAATCTCCATGACGTTATGTGAAGATGAGACTTTGCCATATAACTCAGTTTTTGGTTGAAGAGTCAATGTCTGCCTTATTTTTTGTGTCACAAATCACAAGTCATATTTATCTAAATAAAGTCACTCATGATGTCACTTCTACAGACCATGTATCCCAATGGTTCGCACAGTGCTGGATGGGATGAAAGCATCTCTTCTTGAATAAATGGGTTAAAGATATGATAGTAAATTTAGAAATCGTATTAAAAGTTGGTTATTTGGGAGGGAAAGCATAAAAACGGAAGTCATCGAGCATTTTTAGCAAATGTTGGAGGGCTCAGTGTGTTGGAGTTCTCATAGTAGAGGATCACATCTTTCACTGATCAACTAGACCAAGTGTAATACTTATTTTTTTTACTGCCCAGGCAGAAGTATCTGTATTCAACTGGGGGAATAATCCTTAACTCAGAATTGCTAAATGATTAGTCTCTTGTTTGCCGTGAACCCTATTGTCTATATCCCCTATTCAAGCAATTAATCTTGTACTGGTTTGCTGTAGTTCTTGGGTTATTCCCTTGTGTAGTTATTTAGCTCTTCCATTGTTTATGGTCCCTTGTTGAACATATCCACAAGTAAATTATTGAGGCAGAAAACAAGAGGTGTGTGTGTGTGTGTGTGTGTGTGTGTGTGTGAGAGAGAGAGAGAGTGTGTGTGTGCGCAAATGCATGTGTGTATGTGTGATAGTATGCTCTGAACTCCATAAACATTTTAAAAATATTGCACATGTACAAAAAATTATGCAGATTTGATTTTATTTTGAAGAATTCCAGAAGACTCAGTACTACAAAATAAAACAGGACTGCATAATATCCACTAAATAAGTTACAGTTGTATAATTATAGGAAAAGACATCACAGATAAGAGCTGCCCCCTAAAAAAAGTGGAAAGCATGAAGGGAACCTATGGTCTTAGAAAGAAGGTAAGTTAGTGAATTTTGACCAGAGGCCAGGAAAGGGGCGAGTAATATGCAAGACCTTATCAAAGTGTATTTATTGTAAGTGCCTAAAGTTTTCAAAGCCTTTGAATATATTAGTATATTAAGAAATTCAACTTCTGTAGGCTTATCTATGACCAATCTAATTTCCTTTAACTGATAAATTGATTGGGAGAAATGTGTACTATTTCTAGAGATAAATGAAGACCGGGTGAAATAATTTGCACAGCAGAGGTATATTGCACTTGCAGATTTATGACTTATTAAACATTAGATTTAGATAACATAGAAGACAAAGGTGGTATTCCAGATTTCCATGAGCAAAAGTGTCTGGGAAGGCAGCCTAAAAATAGTAGAAAGGAAGACAATATACACATTAATGGATGCAAATGATTGCTATTGTAACAAGTGTGTAGCACTGGAAGCAAACTCATACTGTGCATAAAAAGATCACTATAAATGAATAGATACGTTATATTAGAAAATCAACAAAAACTAAATAATTTAAAAATGCTTGCTCTTTCTTAGCTCCAATAATTCAGAAGTAGCTCAGTAAACAAAATTATCGACTAGTAATTATTGGCTAACTATAGTTACTGATATCCATTTTATCTTTGGAATAGGGCTTAGATGTATTTTTCTAAACCTGTTTGGGACAGAGATATCTTAAGAATAAGCAGGAAATAAATCTCTGCTTGTTTTTTATAAAATCTGTGATCATATTGAGTGCCAGTGTTTTGTGCATAAGCTGATACTTCATGTGCTTTCTAGTATCATTTATGCCTTATACTTAACTATTTGTCTTCACCTGATTTAGAAAAGAAGTAGATTTGCTTGGTTAATCACCAAACAAGTAATTCAGAATCACTTTTATAGTAGTTGTGATATGATGAGTAGGTCACTGATAGAGGATAGATGATAGGCACATATAGATAAATCTCTGTGTTTTTCTCTAAGGTAGACTGTAAAAGAATTGGAATCTTTCTTGGAGGCCTAACAGCCCCCATCTTAGAAAACTGTTAGGCCCTTCCTTTAACTTCCTGAGGGAGAAAGTAGCAATTAGAGATACTAGTAGTAGCTTGACTTTAGCCAGGGAAGCCTCAGAAGAACTTGGAATCTTAGGTCCAACAACGTACAGCAGAAAAACATCATTGATTGTGACATTATTGTGTCATTATTTGGTAATATTGATCACCCAAATGCAAATCAGATACAGAGCTCTACCAAGTACAGCAGAAGGTCTAATTGAGAACAACTTGTGCAGGCATTACTTCTAATTACCTAGATTTCAGGGCCCCCTCCTAATGCTCAGGATATTTTAACATGTTCTCATGAAGTCAACCCTGGGGAAGAGTGTGAGAGGTTTCTGTTATAGAAAACAGAAAAGATCACAAAAGGATGAAGTAGGTTTTAAGTAGAGACATTGTAATGAACCTTCAAGTTTAGGATTTTCTTGAGTACTGGAGACTTACTGTATCTTCTATTGCTGACGTCATTGTCATTGTAAGAAAACTTCTTTTATTAATCTATATTGCCTCGTTTGTTCTGCCTGGTGGCCAGTAATACAGGGACAGAACTTTAGGACTAGAAGAGAGCATAGCTTTCAATATTGGTGTGGTGGCTCCTAGGAATGGCTGTAGTTGCTACCTATTATGGCAGTTTGTATCATTTTATTTCTTTTCTCTGCCCTTTGCTGCCACCTAAGAAGGTTAAGACACAAGACAGGCTTAGGGTTGAATAGGGAAGAGAAGATCAAAACTCTGCAAGGTGTTACTGAGTCTTGTCAATTGTGATGTAAAGATTTCAAGTAAATTATTTTAAAATTTAATTATTTGAAAAAGCTGTGGATCATCCCAACTAACTCTGTACCTCTCTCCAGGAACTCTGTTGTGAAATGCCATCTAGAGATGATGCTGAGAATTAACAGGAACTCATTAACTGATCTAAAACAAACAGGAGCACTTGGGTGGCTCAGTTGGTTAAGCATCTGACTTCAGCTCAGGTCATGATCTCACCAGTCACTTCGTGAGTTCAAGCCATGAGTTTGAGCCCTGCATCAGGTTCCCTGCTATCATCACAGAAGCCTCTTTAGATCCTCTGTCTCTCTCTTACTCTGCCCCTCCCCTGCTTACACTAGCTCTCTGTCTCTCTCAAAATAAATATATAAACTTAAAATGTTTAAATAAAACACAAATCTGGAAGATAATTTTAGATCAGTATTTAAGGAGGTAAATAATGCAAAAAGCAGATGAGAGTCACAGAGATGTCTTTAGGAAACTGCTTCCTACCAGCAGCCGGTGTTAAAGCAACAACCGTAGGGAACACCCAACTTGGTAAGCTGTGGAATCTGACATTGTTGCTGAAAACTACCACAAAGAGACAGTGTGGAAATTGAGCAAAGGTAGAAGTACAAACTCAAGATCAGCTGTCACAAAGGCCCTGCTGTGAAATGCTGGCCACTAGGTCTGACCTGGGAGGCATTAGATGGATTGTATGGGCCAATGGGACCTTGTCATGCAGAGTGTAATCTCTGATATGTCTCCTTCACAGTATGAGTCACCCTTGAGGAAAAGGGAATCCTGGGTATTTAAAAAACAAACAAACAAACAAACAAAAACAAAACAAAACAAAAAACAACTGAAGACTGCTCTCTTTCACTGTGTTCAAGGAAGGAGGCAGAATTTTACATGTTCCTGAAGGAATCCAAGTGGAATATCCTGGCAGTCATAGAGACATAGGCTCCAGGTTCCTGGTAGAATGTGTGGCCTTGGAAAGGGTCAAGATCAAGGACATCTCTCTGTTTGTTCTGTTCCTAATATTGGTACTGTAGCTTAATATAAAACTGATAATTTGTATGAAGGCAATGTAGCATGCTTCATCTGACTTTATTTCTTTCCCTCTTGTCCATTATGTGGTTTATTAAAAACAATAATTTGTCAAAACTGTACATAAGGGATAGTCATTTTGTGTCTCATTGAAACAATTTTCTATAAGTACACCAGTAAACAGAAAAATAATAATTCATAAATCCTAATATGGGTAATGTATATCCAATAGATACTCCAAAAAATGTTGATAATTTATTTAGATTCAAGGACATATTGACACTTTTATCATTATTCACTGCAGTTACTTAACTTATGTTCCCTGGTAAAAATTGGTGAGACACAGTGTACATGGAAACAAAAAAATACATATAGAAAAATATAAAGTATACATTATGTTTTGAGTTTTGGTGTTTGACATTAGTGTTTATTAGCTTTGTAATAGTTACTATAGGAAAGGGCAGTTATGAAAGAACAGAGTATTGAAACAAGAGTTATTACAGCCACTGCATCTCAAAAAATTTTCTGTATAAGATTTAAAAAAAAAAAAACCCTTAAGATCTCTGAGTGTTTCTGTTTTTTTATAATATTCTGAGCTCTTTCCATGAAAATTTTTCATGAAATGCAGTTGGTACCCATCCCCCCACCTCAATGTAGACTTGTACAACTGGAACCTTGCCTTGGGCTACCATCTTTCCAGACCTTTCTTTGGACATCTTCCTACCACACTCTTCCCAAAGGGACATGGCCAACTGAGCCCATGTCCACCTCTGTCCTGTTCTCAAATGCCATGCCATTGGTTCCAGGGAGCCAGAAATTCTGTTTTGTTTCCTGTCCCTGCTCAGATTCCTTCCAGGATGTGTCTTGGAGGCTCGGAGAAGGGACAAGGAGAAACCAACAGGGCACAGATGCAGCTGGTGGTCTCCATGCCCATGTCAGGATTCTAATTGTCCTGATGGTGTCTGCTTTGGGAAGAGAAAGAAGGTGAGGCTAAGGACCTCTCTTCTCAGTTTGTACTCTTCCTCCTGGTCTTCCAAATCATTCCAAATACTAAAATTAAAAACTAAACTAAAAATTCTGAGTTATTTTTGGGTCAAAGGTAACATTAATCTGTTTATATTTAAGTGAAAGAGAATTATTATTGCATGAACTAACTTTTAAAAGTAAAGGAGTTTATTTTCCAGATAGTATCTTTCTTTTTTAAGTTTATCTATTCTGAGAGAGAGTGCATGTGATTGAGGAGGGACAGAGAGTGAGGGAATGAGAGAAAATCATAAGCAGCCTCCACATTGTCATCTCGGAGCCCCACACGGGGCTCAATCCTACGAACCACGAGATCATGACCTGAGTTGAAATCAGGAGTCGGATGTTCAACTGACAGAGCCATCCAGGTGCCCTAGTATCTTCATTTTTAGAATATTTATGTTCACATAACTATGATATTTAGTTGCAAAATTGCTAGTTTCATCCATTGAAGATTTAGAGCATTGTATAAACTCATTATTAATCAATTCTAGGAATAAAACTAAAAGCAAGCAAAGAAAAAAAAATCCCTCAGTCAAACCATAAATAATACAATTCTATTCTTTTCACATAGCCTATGTGTAATTCACAGTTAAGTTTTATAAAGAAAAAAATTAAAGAGGGATTGTATTCTTTCCACTTGTTTGTTTTTTATCTATTCCTAAAAGAATTCTGTTTACTTAGGACTAGCTTAATCACTGTGTCTATGTGTTTAGTATAGCACATATTTATAAGTGGCTACTCAAATACTTTAAAGGTAATATTTCAGAATTGGTGGTGATGTAAGTAATTGCATGACAAAGAGTCAAAATGAAGGCAATGTAAAATAATTTGGGAAGTTATTAAAAATAACTCAGAGGTTGCATAGAACCTGAGTCATGAAAATCAAAGAAGCTCCAGTTGTCCAAAAAGTAATTAATTGTAGTTTGTGAAAAAGAATCTGGGTTTTGGGGGAGGTAAGGAGGAAGCATATGAATCATGTTATGGAACAGGAGATGATGATTCAGCAGCACATTGACTGTACAAGTAAGATAGAGAATGCTCTCATTTTAAATTGGTTCCAAAATCAGTGTCACAGAAATAACTATAAGAAACCTGGGTAGTAGGTAGTAAACACTGAAGGCTTATCTGACCTGGAAGCAGTATCTGAAGTAAAAATAAAATAACAGGAATTGTATAGACTACCAAAAATTTATAGTCAGCAAGAGTTGCCATTTATACTTCATCCAACAAGTATTTATTGAATACCTCTTTGTGCCATATACTGAGCTAGGTACAAGATACTTCAGTGAATAGAACCAAGATGCTTGTCCTCTGTAGAGCTTGTATAAGTGGCTCTAAAATTAAGCTTACTTTTTACTTGTTTCCTAAAAGATCCATATTTAATGATATATTTTTCACAAATCCATAAAGAGTATGTTTTATATACATATGAGGGTATCAGTATGTCTGTAATTTGTTTAAAAAAATGTTGCAGTACAAGCTTTTGATGTATCTAAAAACAAAATACAAATGGAACTAGGGAAAGATTATTCTCTACAGGTAAGCAAACATCTGAAAAAATCTGTTAATGACCATATTGGCACATCAGATAAACAATTTGACAATTCAACGATTGATTTAAAAGATAATTTTCTTATTGTAATTGTTGTTTCTCTTTCACTTTTGTAAACCTGATGTAGACAGAGAAGTCTCTACCTCTGCCCCCTCAATTCACTGCGTTGTCTTTCTACTTCTACCACTCAGTGTCTACCTCTAAGGTCTGATAACACTGCTCCATCTCTGTGTCCCGCTAGAGGTGGTGATAGCTTCCTACTATTGCTAGATCCTGGATGTTTGGCCACGGCCTGTTGGTTCCCATAGCCCTCATCCATACTTCTGTTAATTTTAATCTGTTAATTAAACTGTTGGTTTAACTCTTTTATGTGCATTTCCAGAACCCTGAATGATTCAAAGATAAATAACAGTGATGAGAAGCTCAGGTCCAAATACCTAGGGTGATTCAAATTGTCCTCTCAGCTTAGTCCTTGGAGGATGGGGAAATGTAGTCTTTCAGAAGATTTTTACATTGAGAAGTCTTGGACAGAAACCATGAAGAGAACATCTATGTGAGAAAAGCTGAAGGATCTATATACCCTAACTGCACGAGTTTAAAAAACATTTAAGCCCATAGGCAGTATTAGAGCTACTTCTTCCAAAACGTTCTCCTTTGTAACATTTAAAAGTATTCTCTTCAGAATTCTGTCATATTAGCATAGTCTAAAGCAGGACCAAATACTGCATGCGAGATTAGAGCTAAGAATTATGTTTCTTCATCTTATTCTGTTTCTTAGATTAATGGTGAATGACTTATTTGTGTGGCAATTTTCATTATTATTTGTTCAGTCCCCTTGCATCCAGACCTCTGTGGGAGAGACATTGTAGTTCCGCCCAGCACATTCCTCTGACCCCTGATTGAAACATTCACATGTAAATAAGCTATTTAACACAGCAAATGACCTGTACTTGAATCTTACCATGTTTGAGTAATTTCTTTTGTCTCTTATCTTTTTTTTTTTTAAAGAAAATTAGCCTCATCTCTTGTATAATTTTGATTCCCCCAAATTTCAATATCTTTCACATGTTGGCATTTTATTATATCATACTTTTATCTAATGCCTCAAATTCAAATATGTTATCTTTATATGCGTTTAATTCTGGAAAACTAAAATTTCAAAGTTAAAAACAAGTTGACGCTATTAGGAGTAAGATGCAATATACTGTTAGGGAGGAAGGGGTAGTAGCACAGATAGATGAAATATTCATTTTGTGTTATCCTTCCCAAAATAAGTCATCTCTTTCTAGAGTATAAATATCTTCTATTGCTAGTTTAAAGGTTTTGCCAATGAACTTTGATTTTTTTTTTTTTTTTTAACTAAGCAAAGTTTGGGATTAATATATGTAAGATAAAAATAGTCACTTTTTCTTATAAAATGTGTCATATGCTTTGAAATATGAAAGTTAATATTCAGTCAGTGGGACCACTGCACTTACAGGACAAAGTTTACATGGACAAGTGTCCTTACATGCATAAATACTTAGTGCATCATGATGGATATAAGGTTTTAGAGACATAAACGGTATCCCAATTTTTTTTTTGTCTTGCTACATTCTTTCCTGCTCTGAGATAGAATACTTTACTTGTGTTGATGTAAGACTTATCATAATAATCATAATATATGATAATTTGCCACTTTTTAAATTCTATTGCTTTTTATGTATAAAATTTAGACTGAAATGGTTTTTCTATTTTTATCAACACAAGTCAGCTACAGACTAGTCATGGTGAATAATCTCTAGTGGAATTAAATTATGTCAGGTTCATTAATAATATCTTTTATAATATATTCTATTGGTTATTTTATTCATTTTGATTCAGAAAACAGTTGTTTACTGGGTGACGTTTAATGTGGGTATCATCATAGGTGTTTGCTACACTCTGTAAATAAGATTTAAGTCACTCCCAAAGTTATAGTCAAATCTTTTGTCCAATGGTAGTTCTGAGTAGTAGTCAGTTATATGATGCTTCTGCTTGAAGTCATCCAGAATCGTTGGCTATTTTGGACAACATTTTACCAATATGTGTACATAGTCCTCCCTCCCCAGAAAAAGAAATAAAAACAAAACTCTAAGTATTGTTGAAAATTGGTTCTTTAATAATGAATTTATTTCTATGACTAGCTATCTCATAAACACAACATAATTAATTATATCAACTAAGACAGTGTAGTTATTTTGAAATAGGATGTATATTAGCCATAAGGTTTTTAACATCTGTCACAGCAGACACAAAAATACATAATCTAACTGGATACTTTTATAATCTGCATAGAAGTGACTTGAAGTGTGCAGGTTGAAAGATATACTTGAGCCCATTCAGATTCAAAATGTTGCTACCTTTATCCTTAAAGAAAATTATTTGGTTAACAATAGCTTTCCTTTTATAAGAAAGAAAAATAAAAGTTGGAAGTATCTAATGTTTAATATAAATGATTCCAGTACAATTACAGTTGCTGAGCAACTGAAGAGGATATGAGAAGTTTAAGCTTTGCAGTAGCAAGAAGCCCAGTTTTTAGTAGTGGTGGATTCATTTTCTTTCTTTTCAAAGTACAGTATATGGAAAACTGGATGATAAATAGGTTAGATTCAGTATGCCCAATGTGACCACTCTATATTTACTCAAATCATGACAAATGACATTAACTATTTTATTGTATTCTTTCTTTGGTTTTAGAGGTACTAGACAAACTTAAACCTTTATAAAATAGAATTATTGATTATTTAAATCCAAACCAATATAGAAGATTATAATCTTCTGTTGTATTTATTATTTATATTCTGGCTATATTAATGAAGGATCAGGGAAAGGAGAGAATAAAGAAAATATAAGAATGATATGAAGAAAAAATGAGTAGCTTCCTACATCTATTTATGCTCAATTGCTGGAGTCTGGTAACAGTTCTCTTCCAGAGTCGTTGGTTGATTGCCAACCCAGAGTCTCTTTTTCTGTATCTAAGTTTTCAATCACAGAAAAACTATACCCTGAACTAGAGGCTATCAAATGTTAGACACTATGGTCCTTCCCATGCAGTTCTTATACAATTTAAAGTTTTGATTAAAAAATACTTTTCATTATTTTGTTAACATTAAGGTTTAATGAATATTTGAGTTGCTGAGAAATAAACTACTATGAATATCCAATAGTCTTAGCACTATAATTAAGATATTGCTGATCCTTTAATAATTTTATCCCTTGATTTGGGGATTTATTACTTATTAGAAAATATAAATTATTACCTACAGAAAATCACTGTTTACATGAAAAAATTTGTATCATAGAAAAAGTAAACATTGGCTTTATAAAAGAATCAATTTTTTATAATTCTGAGGAGGGAGCTTTATCTTATTTAATTCAAAAGTAGCCTTACTAGCCTGCAGTTTTTCAATATGATTATTTAAATGTGCTATAATAGTGTGACTAATTGAGTCTATATTTATAATTTCCTGAAATATTTTTATATGCTGAAAATAGTCTAATTCCAAAAATTGGCATTTCTCCATCTAATGGAGAAATAAAACAACTATTTGTGGGGTAACCATGAGATGATTTCACTACTCTCTCTGCCATTCTCATTGTATGTTTGGGGGGAGTTCTCAAAAGAAGGGGTAGAATGGTTCTAAAATATGGGATTAAATCTAAGTGTTGGACAGCTATGGTGAAATTGACAATGCTAGCTCTAGATTCTTGCCTAGACATACCTCTTTAAGCAATGATTTCTATCAATTAAATACTATGTGCTTAGTGGGGAAAGCTGGTAATGACTTGTAAGAAAATGTCCAATTTTGAGACTTTGTGCAGTGTCTTTGAACTAAAATTGTTTGCAGAAAGAAAACCAAAATTTACTGTTTTTGTTGTTGTTTGTTTGTGTTTTTTGGATTCAATATCATTTATAGTTGCTTAGCATTTAGAACCTATAGAATTAAATTTACTTTAGGAAACAGGATAAGTTAAAATTTGAGAACAAATTTTGAGAACAAAATAAGAACAAATGACTCTCCAAATATTCTAGAATGCCAACATGAAAATAAGCTAACAAACTTATAATAATTGAAAGAGATATTGAGTAATTACACCTTCAAATAAATTATAAATGGCTTAGACATAACATTAAATAGGAGATATCCATGCAACACTTGAAAAACAACCAAATTACCTTAGCTGAAGGAAATGTTACTTTTCTTTCACTGCTTTCCCACACTTTTAATATGTAGTACTTCTTCATTACTAGAGTAGTAGTAATTATTGAAAAGCTATGTAAATGATATAGGAAATGATTTAATACAAATTAAAATAGACTTTATAGCTTTCCTGAGATATGTTTTATATATCATACACTTTACCATGTTTTTTAATAAGTTTTCAGGGTTGTGCAATCATCATCACAGTCTAATTTAGGACATATTTATCCACCTGCCAAAAAATTCCGTAGCTGTCAGTTATAGTTCACCATCTCTTTCATACACTGTATCTCCCCTACCTAGATTCACTTTGAGGCAACCATAAGTCTACTTTCTACCTCTGTCTTTAAAGAATGTATCTCAAAAGCTTACTTAGTTAATGCTCTAATTTTTTGTTTGTTTTAGTGTAGCATATCTGAATATCACTTGTTGATTACTGTCCAGTACTTCCTGGAACAGCTTGGAACAAAACACAAGCTACTAACACTATGTTATCTTATTAACTGTTGATACCTATAAAGTATTTCCTTTTTAACTAGTAAGATACCATGTTAACATTTCAGAAATTACTGTGTATCAGCTTGAGTCTATTTTGTCAAGCCTTCTTTGTACCATTTTAAAAATATTTACCCTCTAATTTTCTTTAGGTATTTTGTTACAAAAGCACAGTCATCTTATTGCAAAATAAAGACCACTCTCAGTATGCTTGGGTGGCTCAATCGGTTAAGTGTCCAACTTTGGCTAAGGAAATGATTTCATGGTTTGTGAGTTCAAGCCCCGCGTCAGGCTCTGTACTGACAGCTCAGAGCTTGGAGCCAGCTTCAGATCGTGTGTGTGTGTGTGTGTGTGTGTGTGTGTGTGTGTGTCCTTTCCTAATTGCACTCTGTCTCTCTTTCTCAAATATAAATAAACTTAAAAAAAAATAAGACCACCGTCTAGAGCAGACCATTGGAAAACCCAATGAATTATTTAATCAAATTTTACCATCTTAAACTGTATTCATATTTTGAAGACAAATAAAAATGAGACAATTCATAACTTTCTATGAAAAAAATGTTTCAATTATGTAGGTGTTTTATGTAAAAGTATATTTTGAACTAAATTATCCATGCAGCTATCCTAGTTATCTATAATTTATATTGGGCTCAAATAATTCTGTTAATTGTCAAAGTGATTATTTCTGATAATGTACCAGTATCTTCCCTGCCTCTGTAGCAGTAGTAGTTAACTGTTGTGGAAGTTTATAGTTAAAAATAGTTGAAGATAACCATAGCATCCTTCACTTATTGGATGACAAATTATTAGGCCCTGTCTATTATCACTAATAATAGTGATAATTAGTGATAGGTAATCACTAATATGATAATCAACCTGTGACAATAGATCATTGTAACAGGTTAGTCTCCTCACAAAGCTGGCTTTCACATGGAATGTTTGGTACAGAGTTCCCTGAAGACTAATACCTGTGGAAAGGAAGAAATGAAAGATGAGGGGACCAAAGGAGAAGTCAAACTGCTCCATAGTCCTAATGACAGCCTTAGTCAACACCACAGGGAGAACTGGATCTAGGTTGACCCTTGAGAGTTGCCCTGAGCTGGGCCTATAGAGAGGAACTTTATATTTCCATGTAAGTCAGTAATTCAATGTGGGATGCCTAAAGTATCACCTTGGGCTATGTGGTTCTCTGCCTCTCAGTCTAATCTTGGAAGAAATAGACAGCTGAAGAATGTATGCAAACACCAATCCCAGAAGCAAGGGCAATAAGTCCTTTCTTGAAGTTGGATCACAGATTTAATAATCCTGTAAATTCTGTATGGAAAATACTATTATCCCCATTTAATAGAGAGCATACTGAGATTTTTCTAATTACACGGATAACAATCCCTATACATTCCACTGTACTTCATTACTTTCTAAGGTTTTTGTGTGGTGATACAATTTTCAGACACTAGTTTTTTTCAAGCCATGTATATCCAAAAATCTACCTACTGATTTAAATATAAATAATTTACATAGCTCTTTTATTCTACATTATAGTTTACAGTACATTTTCTCAGATATGATTCAGATAAAGTTATGCATCCTTAGAGACATTTGGTAAACAAGACAGGGTAAGCAACATTATTCCAAATTATAGATTAGGGAACAGATACAAAAGTGATTAGATGATTTTACACTGTCACAGGATAAATGAGCAAACTTAAAACTGAGCTTGAGTGTTCTAACTCCAGCATATGGATATAGTACTCGTCATTAAGAATTCATTCATTAGAAATATGCTTGTGTATTTTAGTGTTTCAGCCTTTATAAGATTTGAAATTATATTAGCTCACATACGAGGTCTTTATGAATTGCTGCCTTAATTGAATAAGAATCTGTCTCTTACATCAGCATTTTTACTACCCAACTTTTTTTTTTTCTTCATGAGTTCCATAATAGTCATCTTTTGATATATTCAGCTTCGGCTGCTAGTTAACAAAACTGTATACAGAAATTGCACAGTGAAGTGAAAAGAACATTGATGACTCCATTGGATAGGACTTACATTTTAGTAATAGGTTCTGGTTCTTGCCCATACAATGCACTCAACTGTGTCCAAGTTTAAGCATAAGGATAATAGCCACCCCCATGTTATCAGATATGGCATTCACTGGATGCAGAATCTAATTTGTGCTAAAATACTCTTTTTTTCCGTTTTGCTTTTTTCCCTGTACATATTTTTTTCTTTTGTAATTTGCTTCTTTGATTCGTGGCCATGCTGATAGCTTCAGTAAGTCTGTCTTCCATGAATTTGTACTTTCCAAGTATATATAAATAGTCTAAATACAAGAAGTGAAGTAAGCAGAACAGACTGTAACAATAAAATCTTTCTTTCCCTTGTGCTCTTTGGCATGCTATATTGCCTTACTTTTTTCAAAATCTAGACCATAAGTAATTATTGACATTTGAAACATTCTCATAAAGATACTTTCAATGTAAAATAAATCCAAAAAGAAAATATATTTCTACATAGCCTTTTAAGAAAGTTTTTAATTTAAATTTCAGTTAGGTAACATACTGTGTAATATTAATTTCAGGGGTACAATATAGTGATTCACCATATCCAAATGGTGCCTGTGCTCATCACAACAAGTGCCCACCTTCATCCCCATCACTTATTTTACCCATCCCCCCACCTACTTCTCCTCTGGTGACCATCAGTTTGTTCTCTATCAGAGAACTCATCAGAGTTTGTTAAAGTCTGTTTTTTAGTTTGCCTCCCTCTTTTCTTTTCCCTTTGCTCATTTGATGTGTTTCCTTAATTCCATGTTGAGTAAAGTCATATGATATTTGCCTTTCTCTGACTATTGTATGTCACTTAGCATAATGCTCTTTAGGCCTATCCATGTCATTGCAAATGACAAGAGTTCATTCTTTTCTATGACTAATATTCCGTGTGTGTGTGTGTGTGTGTGTGTGTGTGTGTGTGTACAGATATACCTGTATGTATATACACATACACAGATATTTGTATCTATATTTATATGTCCTTATCTATTATCTATTTAGACATAGATATAATACCTCTTCTTTATCCATTCATCAGCTGATAGGCACTTGAGCTGTTTCCATAATTTAGCTATTGTAGATAATGCTGCTATAAACATCAGGGTGCATATATCCCTTTGGATTAGTATTTTTCTATTCTTTGAGTAAATAACTAGTAGTGCAATTGCTGGATCATAGGGGAGTTCTCTTTTTAATTTTTTGAAGAACCTCCATACTGTTTTCCAGAGTGGCTGCACCAGTTTGCATTCCCACCAACAGTGCAAAAGTTTTCCTTTTCTCCACATCCTTGCCAATACCTGCTATTTCTTGTGTTGTTGATTTTAGTCAATCTGACAGATTTGAAGTGATATCTCATTGTAGTTTTTATTTGCATTTGATTTTGATGATGAATGATGTTAAGCATCTTTTCATGTGTCTGTTAGCCTGTATGTCTTGGGAAAAATGTCTGTTCATTTCTTCTGCCTATTTTTTAATTAAATAATTTAGTTTTTGAGTGTTGAGTTTTATAAGTCCTTTATATATATATATATATTTTTGGATACTACCTCTTTATCAGATATGTCATTTGCAAATATCTTCTCCCAATTCCATAGGTTGCCTTTTAGTTTTGTTGATTATTTCCTTCACCATGCAGAAGCTTTCTATTTTGATGAAATCCCAATAGTTAATTATGCCTTTGTTTCCCTTGTTTACAGAGACATATCTAGGAAGAAGTTGCTATAGCCTATGTCAAAGAAGTTATTGCCTGTGTACTCCACATTGGGCTCTGTTCTGGCAGTGCAGAGTCTGCTTAGGATTCTCTCTCTCTGCCATCCTCTCTCTCTCTCTCTCTGCCCCTCCTCTGGTCTCTCTCTCTCTCTCTCTGTCTCTTGCTCTCTCTCTCTCTCAAAATAAATAACCTTAATAAGATAAAAACAAAACAAACAATTGAATAAAAAACAAAATAGAATCAAACCTATAAAAACAGAGAGCAAAATGATGGTTGCCAAAGTGAAGGGGTGGGGAGATGGCCAAAATGGGTAAAGGGCAGTGAGAGATGCAAGCTTCCAGTTATGGACCAAGCTATAGAAATGAAAGGCATAGCATATGGAATTTAGTCAGTGACATTGTAATAGTGTTATATGATGATGAATGGTAGCTACACTTGTGGTGAGCATAACAAAGCATTTAGTGTAGTTGAATCACTATATAGTACACCTAAGACTAGTGTAACATTGTATATAAACTATACTTAAATTTTTAAAGAGTTAACGGTTGTGAATAACAAAATGGAATATGAAACCATTCTTCCCAATATGAAAATAAAAGGTTAAAAAAGTAATTAAACAAGGCCTCACTGTATCTGACTAAATATTTCCTCATATGGCCATTCAAGTCTACTAATGTACCATGTGCACATACAAATGGTCAAATGAAACAAAGTAGGAAAAGTGGATAACATGAGGAGTCCACTTTCTAGTGGACTTTAACGAATTCAAGAATATTCCAGTTTCTGGGGGTGCTTGGTCAGTTGTGTCTAACTCTTGATTTTGCTAGACCTGGTCTCATGGTTCATGGGATCAAGCCCTGCTTTGGGCTTCATGCCAACAGTGTGGAGTAAACTTAAATAAGTAAACTTAAATAAGTAAATTTAAAGTAAAAGAATATTTCCATTTATAAAATAAGTGAGCTAGATTGTATTTATGATGTATTTCACCACCAAACTGAGAAAATGCTGCAAAAGAAAGGTGGTGGAGCAACTCTCTTATTTAATAGGCATAATAAACTTGTCAAGCTTGCTGAAATTCTCATCCTGGTAGGAATCTGGCCATTACTTTTAATTCCTTTATCAATACACATTTTTACTTGGTGGATTATTCTCTCCTAAAGAAGAAGCATCTCTGATTATTTGATAGAAGATGATGGAAAAAATAGGATTTGCTTTAGAAGAAGGTTTAATAATCTGCTCTCCAAAAGCATATTCATAAAGAAAAAAAAATAAGTATTTTTTCATCTGTATGTGTGTGGTAGTAGTGATGTTAGTGTGTGTATATGTTTGCATATATTTACCTCTGTTTCTGTATTTCTTCCATCCAGCCTTAGAGACCTTCAGCCTGTGTTATGAAATAGTTTTTTGTAATCTCTACACCCAATGTGGGCTTGAACTCAGGAGCCTGAGATCAAGAGTTGCATGCTCTACCAACTGAGCCAGCCAGTCACATGAAATCACATTTAGAAGTATAGTTCACAGAATCACAGCTTTCTCTAAATCTTTTCTCCTATACATTGACTAGTTATGTAACCTATTTAGTTGTGTTTCAACTGCACATTTACCTAATGGAGCCCCAGTAATTTTGAAAGTTTTAATGAGTATTAAGTAAATATTTTACATGGAAATAACTTTTAAGAGACCTGTTAAAATCATTATTGTAAGCCTGAAGTAGGTAGGGAATCAAAGTAGGCGATGTAATACAGAGTTAGATATGGAAACAGCACTAAAGATGTATATTCAGTCTCTATTTACAATGAAAGTATCCTGGACTATAGTTTTCTTTTTGGTTGTTAGAATACAGTAGCAACACCTTCTATTAGAAAGATCCATGTTATGTAAAAGTAACAGAAACAAACATAGAGGCAGTGAATTCTATCCAGCATATTGGGATATAATCAAAAGTAACATGGGAGAAACCTCGGATTCTTTCTTCCTTGAATAATTGAAATGTTCAGATTTTACCAATTTTACTTCATAATAGCACAGTAAAAAGGTTTGATGAGCATTGCCATTTCTGTAGTGACCAAATTTTATAAAGGTGCCAAGAATTTTCAGACAATCCTTTACAATATGCATGCAAAATATTTTTACAACATCATATCGAAGGAGTTGGCATGATCCATAACTTACAAAAAGAACATAGGGAAATAGATTGACATTTTGTATTACATAAAATTACTTGAAATAATAGATCATCTTTAATTGATTAAATTAGGTGACATTTTTTGAACCTTTTTATTAACTTTATAAAATTCCTCATTTTTCTGAATCGTACTTTCTGGAATCTGTCTGTATAGATGCTACTACTAGCCAGATGCTTTACCTTTCATCGTAGTTATGACCTCTTATGATTTTGAAAAGTAAAATTAAATAATATGTATTTGAGTTTTCAAAATTTTATATATCGGTAAAGTATTAGATATTTCTTCAACAGATATTTAGTGTCAAGTAAGACAAAGCATATGCCCCTTTCCCCCATTATACGGCACTGTACTAAGAGCTATTTCTTACGAAAGTTTAATGAAAATGTGAATGGTGTGAATACAAAAGAAAATTCAAAAACTGTTTGTCTAGATAAAAATTTAAGTGTGTATTTTTGGATTATTTTTTAAAGTTTATTTCACTTAATTTGAGAAAAAGAGAGCATGTGCATGTGTGTGTGCATGAGTGGGGGAGGGACAGAGAGAAATGGAGAAAGAGAATCTCATGCAGACTCAGTCTGCACAGTCAGCACAGAGCCTGATGTGAGGCTTGATCTCACAGGCTGTGAGATCATGATCTAAGCCAAAGATGGATGCTTAATGGACTGAGCCACCTGGGTGCCCTTTTGTGCATTATTTTGATATATGGAATCCCAGAGTGTTGTGTATCTTAATTGAATGATTAAAGAACATCTTGTGCTCCCTGTGGTATCTGTATTTAGTTTGGGTGACAATCCCAGCAAGTTTATTTTGAGGCTCAAAATTAATATTAAAATAAGTATTATCATTTACATTAATGAGCAAAACATATGTCCTCCTACACTTTGATAATATGATGTGTGTGTGTGTGTGTGTGTGTGTCTAGCAGTTGCCCTAATAATGTGTGTCTAGCAGTTCAGAAATAATTCTTTAAGAACAAATACTTGGAAATAAAAATTACTTTTGGCAGATATCTTCCAAAATATAATCAGTTTACATATAATTGCACTATAGAGCAGGTTATGTTTTGCAGTTAATTCATTCTGGAACTTTTTAAAGTTTCTTACAAAATGATGATATGTTGGCTCATTATTCAAAAATCTTTCTGCCTTAGATAAATATCTGGTAAACTCTAGCTTCAGTAAATATCCAGGTCAAAACAATGTCAGACATGCTGTATTACATTTTATAACATGTGTTTCTATCACATGTCTAATATGTATTACATAATTTGTCATAAATAGATTGTGAAAATACAAAATTGAGGTTTTTTTGCCATGTGCAGGAGGGAAACCAAGCTATTGTAGGAGTCCTGGCTTTAGTTTTACAACCTTCTCAGGCTCATCTTTTTAAAGATATAGGTGGTCATCCAGTCAGCAAGGATGCCAGTTTAGACAAGGTTATTATTTGCTAGCGCTGCTGTTTCAAAGTACCATAAATTGTGTGGCTTAAACAACAGAAATTTATTTTCTCAAATTATAGAGAGTCCCAGAAGTCCCAGATCAGTGTGATGGCCAGTTGTTTTTTTCCAAGACTGTGAGGGAAATTTCTGCTCCAGGCCTTCCTTCTCAGCTTGCTAATGTCCTTTTCCTTTGTTTCACATAGTCTTTCTTCTGTCCTCAGCTATGTCCAAATTTTATCTTTTTATTAAAATACCAGTCATAATGGATTAGGGCCCACCCTAATAACTTCATTTTAATCAGCTCTGTAAAGATCTCATCTCCAAATAAAGACATTCTGTGATTCTGGGTGTTAGGACTTTGACATGAATTTTTTGGAAGACAATTTAGCCAATTACTACCTATCTCCACTTGTATAAAAGAGTTGTGTTAAGGTTATGTTTTTTAGTATTTTCAGAATTTTTCTAAATAATGAGAAAGTTTTTTCAGAATACTTTCTATTACCTTTACAACACTATACTAAAAAAAAAAAAAAAAAAAATTCCCAAGTTCCCAGTAGTGGGTTTGAAACCTAATGGTTTCATCAAAGTCAGTGCTAGAACTTAAGGAAGAATAACCGGACTGATTTTGGTCTTGACTTAGCCATTAACCATTGAGTTTACACTGAGCACAGTATTTAAATAATTTGTGCTGGAGTACCTGGGTGGCTTAGGTATTGGTCTCATCATTCATGAGTTTGAGGCCACATCAGGCTCACTGCTGTTAGTGCTGAGCTGACTTTGGACATCTGTGCTTTCATCCCTCATCTAGAGAAAGGGAAGTCTGTGTCAAAGTTTACTCTTCTTGTAAGGACATCAGTCTTATTGAATTAGGGCCCATATTAATGAGTTAATTTTAATTTAATTATATCTGTAAAGACCCACCTATCTTCAAATGGGGTCATGTCTGAGGTACTGAATTTTGGGGAGATATAATTCAACATTCAATCCATAATGGACACTTAGACTCATAAATTATTGAAACAAACATTGGGCTCATTAATTACCCCATTCATTGCCAAAATATATGCCCATAGATTATGATTATTTATGTCTTCAGGGATAAATATTGAGATAAATACTCTTTTTCTCCCTCCCTCTTTCTTTTTTTCCCTTTCCACACATACACTCAATTACTCCTTTAGTAATTTTGGTTACAGCATCACCAACAAGGCCACTTGAGATTCAGATTAAATAATCTACCAAAGACTCCTCTTGGATAACCCAATCAGCAGAATTCGGTTTCTTCTTTTTTTTTTTTTTTTCTTTTTTAAAATTTGTTGATTTTTTTGAGAGGGAGAGTAAGTGCAAGTTGGGAAGGGGGAGAGAGAGAGGGCACGAGAGAGAATCCCAAACAGGCTTCATGCTGTCAGTACAGAGCCCACATGGGGCTGTAACCCACTAGCTGTGAGATCATGACCTGAGCTGAAGTCAGATGCTTGACCCACTGAGCCACCCAGGTGCCCAAACATAATTTGATTTCAAATTCAAGTATGTTAGATTCTCAGATTCTTGCTTTTAACCACTATTTATTAAGACCTTGCTTTTGTCTTGTTTAAGCTGCTTTTCTCCTAGCCCTGACAGTTCTTTGCTTGCATTTTATACTCTTTGTTGTTGCAAAGCAGCACTGGAATTTCTGAAACCGGCTTAGGAATGTGGAGTGCATTAGTGTGCCTAAGCTGCAGGCCTTGTGGTTTAACTGACCTGGTAGCAAACCGTGGATTAGAATATCTGAGGATTCTTTATAGATTGTAGGAAAAAATCATCATAGAATGTGCAAAATGTAATATTTTGGTTCACACCTTTAGTCACTTGAGCATTTTAAAAGAGGGACAAACTTAAAACTGATAAATTGGACTTTAACTCTGTTATTTCCCTTGGTGGAAGGGTTAGAGATAGCAAGCAGATATCTAAAAAATAAATGGGGGAAGGGGTTGAAAAATTGAGTGACTGGATAAATCATAGGATTCAAGTAAAATGACAAAATCACCCACGATCTTAATATTAAGTATTAGAATCACAGGTTGGTTATTTTGTTGTAAGGTTCTTGGCATAATATCCCTCTAAACACCTTATATTAAAATATGATAATGTGATTCTTATCAAAAGCTCTTGAAAGTACAAATTGATATGAGAACACAGCAATAAAATTAAAAACAAATACTTTCCAAAAGAGGATTAGGAATATTTTATCATTTTCCTTAGAATAATGCATTTAGGATTTTAATTTTATAAGCATAGCTTTTAGCATCTTATATACCCTGTTTACCTCCATTGTTATGTAGCATTTTAAAATTATTTTCTAGCTCTTATTCATGTTTATCTTTTTAAATAGTCTTATCAGGAAATTTGTTTTCATCAGACTGTGGATAGCTACATGTTCACTGTCAATAATAAAAACAGTTCCATATATTTCTACAGTAATCTTAGTCCACAGAAAATATGTGATTTTTTTTTTTTTTTTTTTTCTTTTCAAAATGCAACTCCCTGGGCTTCCTTCATCTGATAACCATTTTGGATTAGTCGTTGATTTGTCTCTGTTCTCCGTACCAGGTTGCAGCCACTTAAAGGACACAGACTGTGCACTTTGTTATACATCTTTACCCCATAGTGTCCTTTGAAATGCCAAGAACTCTGAAGTTGTTTAGTAAGAATCACTTGGATTGATTTTTATCTTTGCAACGAAGTAAGGGAGACAGGTGCCATTTCCTCTGAATTTAATATGCTCAAACACTCCTGGAGCAGAGATTAGGAGCCGTATCTCCAGCTTCCAAGCCCAGTTCTGAACCTATTAGCTTAATGCTGAGTCTCTCCCTGAAATACTCCTCACTGTAGACATGAAGGAAACATATTCTCTGTGCAAAGCCTGAGGTCCTAACAGCAACTTTCTATGGCTAGCTGGAATTTTCTTTGAAATTATATGTTTTATCTTTAAGTAGTCTATAAATATTACTTTGCTTTTGCTATATCTATTTGAATATAAAAGTAATGTTGCATATACTTAACATCAAGTAGAACAGCTGTACCAGAAAGCTGTGCCGCCTTTATCTTGTAGGTCCTGTTATCTCCTTCCTTTACCTGTCACACCTGGAATATGCATGTCCCAGTTTAAGAAGCCCTGTTGAGATCTTTCACAAAAGTCTCTTTGCTTTAAGGTTGACTGTAAAAATGCTTCAGATATCAAAATTCACATGGATAGTACAAATTCATGAGGAGGCCCTTAGTCTATGGTATAGAACATTGACTTTCATGGAGCCCTAAATTTGAAACTGTTGGAGTCCATGCAGGTCACTGTGGGGTGGAGGAAAAGAAAGGGGCAAAGGCATGTTTTGTTCCTTGCTTCAAACTGAACAGCTCCATTCGCATCTGCTTTTCATTTTTATTTTGTAAAGAATTTTCCTTTTCTTTTTCTATTTCTGTTTCTTCATTTCTTAAAAAAACCACTGAATTATATAGAAGAAATAAAGCAATTCAACATAAGATTTTGAATTTCTTTGAATAACTGAATTTCTTTATTAGACATTTATTCTTGGCCCTGACTTTATTTTTTTCAAACAAGATTCTTATAAATAACAAGTAAAAAGGAGCTCTCATGTGTTGAAACTAAATATCACAGTGGCTTAGAGCTATAAAAGCATCACACATATATTCTAGACCTGACTTCTCATTCACAACCACATCTATTCCAGATGTCATATAGCTCTTTTGCTCAACTACTTTCAGTAATGGGAGCTCACAACTTTTTGATGCAGCCCAAAATATTACTGGATACCCTTCTTTGTTGCTAAGTTCTTTCTAAAACTGCAGCAGAAACCTCTTGCCTATAGTTCTTGCCGAAAGCTATATTTGCCTATAGTTTTTGCCCCAAGCTATATCATCTCATGCTCTGAAGAAAAGCACAGAAGACAGGCATCCTGTATGTACAAAATAACTCTTCAACTGAGGCAGATTTACTGTGAAATTAATAAAACTTAAGCATCAAGTACTTTATATGCAGGAACCATTTCTAAAGCCTTGGGAGGAGCCCTGGGAGTTCTGAAGGTCATAAGTATTTTAGATTAGCCAAAATAAGATATTTTAATCACAATTAAACTGTTCTCACTCCAACTTCTCCCTTGCGTTTCTCCTCATGTACAGTGATGTTGGAGAGGCTGGAGGCAGTTTTGGAACCTGGTTATGAGAAGCTTTAGTTGGGAATGCACTTAGTTTGGGTTTAGTAGGTTATGTTTATATGACTCAGTAATTTTCATGTTATTCAAGTTATTGCTCTTCTTTCTGTTACATGGGAATGGCTTGGAGGGAATTTCTATTGCTCGCTCTGTTAGAACACAAAGATGCGTGGTAAGAGGCCATACCATAATGTGAACATGTCCTAAAATGTCTCACACCAGAAGTATGTGGGTAGTGAATGTTTGAACACATGAATTCGGAGCTAGTTGATCAAAATTTGTCTAATCGTCACATGTGTAAAATTGTTAAGTGGAAGCTTCTCTAGCCAGTAATCTCTGTTCTCAGGAATATGTAGTGAAGCACATGTGGTTATAAACACCATGTCTATTTTTTCATCTTCTGTGGAACTGAGCAAAATAGAATTCTTCACAATCCCATATTTAAGGTGATTAGCCTGTAGCAGTGATATAAACCCTAAGTATATCTGGAACAGCTTATAAGTGAAAAAAACTTGATAGAGGTTTCCCTCATTTGTTAACAAATCTAAAAATTTATAAATTTTCTTTTTTTAGTTAAATAAATTTATTTATTTATTTATTTAATATAATTTATTGTCAAATTGGCTAAACTACAGTGTAAATTGTGCTCTTGTGGTAGATTTCCGTGGTTTATCACTTACATACAACATGACTTGTGAAATTGACAGAAACTTTTCTAAAATATCATTAATAAAAATTGTTTTAATCCACCAGGCCAAAGAAACTATCTATTCTCTGTATAAAAAATATGGCAAGATCATTGTCATAAAATGATTAAAGAGATAACCAAGAATATACAGCCAAAAATGTAGGGAAAAGAGGTGCTACAGAGGTGTGCTAGTATTATATTATTTTTCTGGATATTTTTTATGAATGTGGTATATATTGGCATTTGAAACTTTTGACACTTTTTGTCATTCTAAATATTCACTTTAATAACTAATTTTGTGTTTGTAATTTTGTGTTAATTTTCATAGAAAACCCCACTTTCACAAATTTCATGACCTTCAGGACTCAAACAATAAATTGTCTTCCAATATTCAGAAAGAGTACTTAGGTCTTTTTTCTACTCCAGGTAAACATCCTTAGGCACTTTCCAGTGCTTATCTTCTTAGATTTCTTATCAACCACTGATTCATGGACTGTTTGCTCATTAGCTAAGGCTTTACTCCGCTAAGGAGACTGAGAATTGGTAGACTTGAATGCTTGAGCAAAGGCACAGAATAATGTAGTAAAATCAGCCCATGTACGTGTTTGGCATCAAACCTATACAGGTGCCAGAATTTCAAGTTATTAATCCTATTATCTTAGGAGATATATTTTACCTTTAAGATTCAACTCCCTTATCTATAAAAATAGGAATGACAGTTCCTAGCTCAAGGTTGAGCAGTATAATGAAAAAATATGTATGAGTCACCTAGCTCAGCACTTGGCACATAGCAGATGATCAGGTACTGTTTGCCATCCTTTTTATTAGTGTTTAAACACAAACACATGCTCTCTTCTGTACCCTTCACAGAGACTGGAGAAAGTTTGATTACATTTTCAAAAAATGTAACATTTCTCATTTTGCAAGTGATGAAAAGCCAGTTTTCCCCTGGTAAGCTGTGAGACAGATTGAGCAAATGAACCACTAGTCACTGAAACCAAGCCTAGCTAGGCCTGGAGGAGTTTCAGGCAATTATACAGAGTTCTGACTTCCCAGGGGGCCCTGTAGCTGTCAGCTGATTCCAGAAGCTTATGGTAGAACTTCTGGTGTTTCTCAGGGCCTTCTGTGTTTAATGCTGGGCAGGAAGCCAGTTGTCTGGGAGGAAGGTAAGAACATGGGGCATTGTTTAAACTAATTTCTTTATATATGAGTTAATTATCCAGGTTAAGAATTATCAATAGCTTTACTTTCTGACAACCTCTCTTTTGGTCATTATATGTGTAACATGTTAAACAGAAGAACAGCTGGGGAAGAGATAAATGGGTATTTTTAGTTGAATTAAAAATGAATTTGAGGGAGGGCATGAAAAAATCATAGTTAAAAATGCCTGCGGTAATAAAGATAATGATAGTAATAAATGACATATGTATTTAAATTTTCTGTGATCATGTTCCCACAGCCTGGGCATATCAAAGTCAAATAATGTATAGGCAATATGACAAAAAATAAGTGAGTTGAGTGGGCTAGGTATAAAGAAATGGTTCTCTGTCACAAAATACACACATACACACTGCAATCACAACACCACATGAGAGCTGATGGACCCAGAACGAGGAGACCAGAGGGAACGTGGTGAACCTAATAGTTCCTGCCTGTTACACAGGAGTTACTCTGCTCCAAAGGATTTTTGCCATGTGAAAATGTGGAAGATTACTTTTTTTTTTCAGGAGCAATGCTAGAAATCTGGAATTTTATGGTAAATGATAAAATACAAAATATTAGACCAGTTAAAAATGAAAATAATACCTTCTGGGTCAAATACAGTGTTTGCCAGGGCTGATCTGGCTTCTGGAGAGATATTTGTAACCTCTGCCCACAAATGAGTTGCATAACTGTCAAAGGAACATGTAGCTGCAGGCAGACACTGGGTTCTGGGGGACCGAGAATGCCAGAGAAAATTGGCTGGGTCTTGAATGATATGTGGTATATCGTGTATCTGTAGGTATATTTACCTGTGGTATGTGTAGGTTCATCCTAATTACAGGGAAATGTATGTGCAGAGGCAGGAGGCATGATGATGTGTCTTGTTCTCAGATCAGATATTCAGTCAAGAATATGAGTGTGGTTACACAGAGGGTCTGGAGAAACAATTGATGGCCTACAAGGTTGGAGAACGTACAGTGTGGACTCTTTGCATTCCACTGGCAACTCATTTTTAGTCCCCGTATCTCTGTGAAAAGTAATTAGTGTTTCTTTCTTGATCTACTGATAGTGAAAAGACCGTTTTTTTCCCAAATACATAGGACAAAAAGGAAAGTGAAAAATATACAGAATTCTTGTCTCCTTGTCTTTCCACTTGATTATAACATTTAGGTGTACTTTTTGCAGGTTATTTTTGCTAAAGATGTTAGGAGGATGTCAAAGATTAAAGTAGTTTGTATCTTTAGAAATATATGCTTCTGGAAGAATGCACTGCTATCAGAGTACATTGAAAACCAGGTTTGCTCTTCTTCTCAAGTGTCTGGGTTTTGTCTGTTTTTGTTTGTGTTTTGTGTAAGGACATATACAAATTTTTCTTCTTTTCTTTAAAAAAATAAAAATAAGGTGTGACTGGGTGGCTCAGTCAGTTAAGCATCAATTTTTGAATTCAGCTCAGGTCATGATTCCAGGGTCCTGGGATTGAGCCCCACGTTAAGCCAGGTATGGAGCCTTCATGGGATTCTCTCTCTCTCTCTCTCTCTCTCTCTCTCTCTCTCATTTCTCTGTCTCTCTCTCTCTCTCTGCCCCCCCTCACACTCTCTTTGTCTCTCTCTAAAATAAAAAGCGAGAAGAAAGAAAAGAAAAAAGAAAAAAAAACTTAGAGTTTTTCTCATTGAGATGTTTTAATTAAAATGTTCCATCTGAAGGATTTTTTGGCCAACCCAAAATCTTGTTAAGCAAATGCTTTATATTTCTTGCTGGAGTATAAGGCTGCAGTATTCCTAGAGGAAATTTGCAAAACATCACTGAGCCCAAATATACAGTAACATGTATCATTTGGATATCTTAAAACAGATTGTCCAGAATTTTTTTAATAACTAGGAACATGTTGGTCAACAGATTTTATATGTAGCACTTTGGAAAAATGAAATAATACTTTCACAATACCTTTAACCAAGAGCACACTCATCTAGTGGATATAAGAACAATCCCATTTCAGAAACCTCTACCCTTAAAGAAAAAAAAAATTAGATTTTCTCTGTAATGCAAATTATTCTTTTTGCAACATCATTTAAATTTTTATGTTTATTTATTTTTGAGAGAGAAAGTGCGAGCAGAGGGAGGGGAGAGAGACTGGGAGAGACAGTATCTGAAACAGGCTCAAGGCTCTGAACTGTCAGCACAGAGCCTAATGCGGGGCTAGAACCCACGAACTAAAGATCATGACCTGAGCTGAAGTCGGACACTGAACCTACTGAGCCACCCAGGTGCCCCTGCAATATCATTTTAGTAAATCACATTTCACATATATGGGTGGATATGGTTAGCTTGTGAATTAAATTTTTAGAGTTATATATACCTAAGTGGAGCTATTTGCAATAGTTTATATGTCATGCATCAACATAATTGATTTTACTTATAACCAATGAAAATGATAGTTAATTTAGTATGTTTGCCATGAGCTAAAACTGAGCAGATAACTAGAAAATTAGGAATGAATTGAGCATGTGAACCATCTGGTTATCATTTGGACTATAGAGACCTTTGTGTCTGCAGCTGGAAGAGCTGATGTTCAGTAATGGCTGTGCTTTGTTCACATGTCTGACCAAACGGCAATGCTTGTTCCTCCAAATAGGTAAATGGAAGACAGTCAAAATGATTTCTTTTATTAGACATACATAAATTGTTTTGAAAATAAGATTTTTTGATTAATTTTATTGATCTTGTGGGGAAATTTTATTTCACATAATGAAGAACTATAAAACCAATATTAAATCTGACCATTTATTGTTACAGTTCTTATGGTTTAATCCTATGTAACTACTCCTGTAACTTCAGGCACAGTGGCCTTTCCTCAGCTGAAAGAAAGGACCAAGTTCTTTTCTACCTTTAGGCTTTCTCTTATGCTGCATAATATGCTCGCCTTACCACTTTCAAAACTTTTCCATAGCTGGTTCCTCACATTTATCTCTATTTTAAATATTACTTCCCTAAACAACTATTGACATCTCCTTATTCTTTCAATCACATCCTGCCCTTTTCTTATAAACCATATTATAGCTAGTATTGTTTAGTTGCTTTGTTCTCATCTGTGTCTCCGACTAGAATGTAAGCTTTTTTGACAGCAGCAGAGACCATATCTGTATATTCAACCCTAGGACAGGCAGCATTAGAGATAAATGGTTAAGAGTCACTAAATCACACTGCCTAGTTTAAATCCTGGATCTGTCATTTGCAAGTCCTTAGACAAGTTTTATTCTATTTGGGTGTCATCTGTAAAATGGACATAATAATAAAACAGAGATTACATGAGTTGATATATGTATATTACTTGGCATGCAGTGAGGCCTTCTTAAATGTCAACAAGCTAGATATCACAGTGTCTGGTAAATAGTACATAATCAGTAAACATGTACTGAATGAATGAATGATATAATAGAGTTTTGGTGTCAAAAAATCACTGAAGTGTCTCTGAATGCCATTTCCGTGACTTACAACCTTTGCAATGATATTTAAATTTTTTGAACCTCTGTTTCTCAGTGTATAACATGGTGTTGGGCTTTTTGACATTATTGTAAGGATGAAATGAGTTGTTCTTTATAGCATGTGTTATGATTTACTTTTGTTTAAAAAGTAGGTTAGAAGCCCTAGATTGTTCTCATTTAGGACTGTGGTGTTCAACAGCCCTGCCTGAGCCCATTTGTACCTGTTTTTGAGATAATTATCTTTAATAGTTCTAGTCATTAAGACTGTTTGGTGATAAATAACCAATTCAAGATAACTAGTCTAAATAAATTAAGAAATTAATAAAAGCACATTTATTATAACTAGCAGATTGAGCAAGAATCCTTCATGATATGTTTGTAGTCTAAATTTATTGTAGTTTTCATTATCCCTTTAAACTTTATGGATTCAGTCTCCCCCTTTCCTGGATGAAAACCCTGACATGTCATGAAGTTTACTCCTACTGGATAAGACATGCCTATTACTTTAGGTCATATATATGATTCCAAAGATTCCAATAAATATGATTCCAGTTCAGTAATTAGAATATATTGTATTAGTTTTCTATTGTTTCTATAAGAAATTAACACAAACCTAATGGCTTAAAACAAAATAAAACAAATCACTGCCCTCTAGTTCTATGGATCAGAAGTCCAACATGGCTCTCACTGGGTTAACACTGAGGAGTGTATAAGACTGTGTTCCTTTTTGGAAGCCTGAGGAAGAATCTGACTGTCCCACCATTGAGAGCCACCTTCATTCATTGGCTTGTGTCCCCTTCCTCCATCGTAACCATCGCAGATCAAGTCTTCTTCATATCACACCTCTCTGACCTTCTTTCTTTGTGTTCCTTTTCTACTTTTAAGGACTCATATAATTGGACTAGGCCTTTAAAGATAATTCAGGATAATCTCTCCATCTCTGGGTCACCTGATTAATAAACTTAATTACATTTGCAATCTTAATTCTCTTTTGTCATGTAACGTAATAAATACCAAGATTGAGGTAAAGATTAAGACATGGACCTCTTTAGGGACCTTTGTATTGCCTGCCATATCTGGACTGTCTAATATTAAAAGATCCAATCTTCTAGATTGTAATTTTTTTGCTAGTTAAAGCTTTATAAGGCATGAGGCAGGACCCTTCCTTTTTTGCCTTCCAGTGATAGCAAACATATTTTACATTCTAAACTTTTCTACATGGCCACCCTCAGATTTCTCTACTCAGGCTTATGACTCAAAATTACCATTGTCTCAATCTATCCCCCCAGAAAAGATGAACGAGTCTTAAATCACAGCAGTTGCTCTCTACAAAGAAAGCTGTTCATCTGCTCTTCCATCATTTTTTAAATAATTTCTGATGAATATCGATATCATTGGTCAGGTTATGTGGTCTGAGTGTAATATAACAGGCTCTCAAAACCATTTCTTTATGAATTTAATTGGTATAGGACCAAAGAGGTGTTCCTCTCAAATTCATCGAAGTGAGAAGGGTCCATCTATTCATGGAATTCAAGGGCTAGGCCTTTGAAACAACAAAACTAATGAAAAATCCAGTAGTAATCCAAACAAATGTCTCTCTTTACCACTTATCTCCTTTTCTTCCAAAAATCAGCTTCATTATTCTCCCTTCTGTGAATAGCTGTTCTAAGGTCCCTGGTCTCATGGGTGAACATGACTATGCACATAGCTCCTGACTTTACATGTTACAAGCCTAACTTTAATTTTCCTTCAATCCCAAATCAAAATTACAGGGGGATAAATCTCTAGTCTTCCTAGCTAGACTTTTGTGTATATACTGGTTCAGTCAACTTTAACCTATGGAATGAACTATATTACATAGAACAAAATGTTTACCCCTGTGCATTTGGGGAATAGATATAGATCATTGAGATTGGAAAAACATTCCAAAAGCTGTATAGCACAGTTACTTATAAATCTTATAATAATAATAAAACAAAAACAATAGTCTGTAGTATAACCAAAATTTATTGAGAACCTATTATGATCAGGCCCCGCATTATCATATGGAATGATCACCTTAAACCCACATGAAGGCTCAAGTGTTTTCTCCATTTTAATGAAGAAAAAAAAAATGAGTCTCAGAGAAGTGAAATAATTTGTTCAAGGTCACACTGGGAGTGTGTTGTAGCCAGGACCTAAATGTACACTTATTGGACTCCCAAATCCATAAAAAAGATGCTAATAGAATGATATTCATTGTGTAATTTTAACAGAAAAAATATGTTTGAAAATGATCTGTACACTGTTAAATTTTATATCACTATTCATGCCTATACATAATAATCAAATTGACTAAAAACAAGTGACAATACATAAAAACAGCAAGAGACAAAAAACACATGACATAAAGAAGATAAAGGTTAAGAAAAAACACAGAATTTTTTCCTTTGCCAGAAACTGTAAGCCAGATGACAGAGGGATAAAAATACTTAAAATGCTGAAAGAAAAATAAACATTTCAGTGTATAGGAAAAATATCTTAAGATAAAAGCTAAGTAAGGACTTTTTCAGATAAACTGAAAGAATTCTTTGTCATTGGAGAAGAACTACAAGAAATGGTTTGATTTGGTTTTTGTTTTTTTGGTTGGTGGCAATAGGGCTTACACTATGGTACAGGGTGAGTAGCACATACTGAGCCCTGCTGGCGACAGCTGGTTGCCATGTCAACTGAAGAAGTAAGTGGAGTGCTTCACCTGCTCCATGTCAAAGGCCCCTGTCTTAGGCATGGACATCAGCATGTCCTGCAGCTTGCCCATCCACAAGGGTGCTTTTCAGGCAGCAGGAAAATTAAACTTGGATCTACACAAAGAGACAAACAGCATAAAAAATGGTAAATATGTATGGCATCAATGGTGAAAGAGAATATGATAAATACAAGAAAATGTTTACTTGCATTGCTAAAGGCAACTTTCTCTTCATATCAGAAAATTTCTGAATTTCCATTGAGATGGCCACTTAATAGAATCATCTTTAGCTCATTAACAAATTGAAATTCAAATAAAGCTGTTTGAGTAGGTTAATTTGGTGGTGAAGATGAGCTATTATACTGATACAATTTTATATATTTACATTATATTTAGACACTGAAATTGAGAAGATAGCTCAGTAGTAAAATGCGAAAGGTCACATATTTAAGTGTTTCAGAGGATAAATAAGTAACAAATCAAACAAGACTGTAGTGAGAGAATTGGATCCACTGGAAAGTGAATAACTCGCCTAAAATCATTTACAACTCTTTTTTTAAAGTTTTTTTTTTTAAGTTTCCAGACAAACAGAAGAGTCTTATGGCAGTTAAGTGTAAATTTGTGATGTCAAAAAGTAACCCTTAAATTAGAAAATAGAATATTCTCTTTAATTTTAACTTTAATAATTTAAATTGCCTCCAAGTTTCTTGATGCATTTTACACTGTCATCTTTGTTTTCACTATTTAACTTGTGTTTCATTAGGTGCTAATAGGGGTAATTCACTGCCAGTTCATTTCTTCAAATGGTTGTAAACCTTAAAATATTATAATTTTTGATTTATCACCAATCTTAAATAAAAGGAGCTTTTTTTTTTTTTTTTAGATGTTTGGAAAACTAAAAAGAGGGTTAGGTGAGGTAGAGAGCTTCGTTTCTTTATTGTCTTAGGTTCAGTGGCTAGGGAGCCTGCAAATTAAACTGACAAAACATGGAATAACAGGAGGAAAAAAGTAGATTTAATTACATGCATACATACTGGAAATTCACAAAGGCATATGATTCTAAGAGACAGAATTTGAGGCTTATATACTATCTTAGGCTAGACAAAGGAAAAGGTTTGAGATTTTTGTAAGGGGAGTAAGTTATGGGATGGGGAGGGGAGGGAATGTATTGTAAAAACAAGGGTTATTTTAATAGTTTTTTTGTTTGTTTTGTTTCAGATAGGAGTTATCTTAGGTATTCAGAATTGTCTCCACAGCAGTTGTCTTCCTGGTGAGGGATAAGGACACACAATTACAGATGGAAACTTATGTCCTGCTTGTAAATAGAAAGGGTAGAAGGCAGAGAGCTAATTGCCTTTAGCTCAAAACAATCCTTATATCAAAGTGTCATATTTTGGGGCAATATATTGTGACCCCTTTCCAAGGAAGTAGAATACTAGTAACATTTTTAATTAATAATCTCCCTTACACTTTGATTTTAAGGATTTTCAGAGAAAGATGAAATATAATTGTTTTCAATTAACCAATTAAGTATTTATTAGATGCTTATGAATCTCCCAGATCTAAAAACAGCAACCAAGAAATGCTTTCAATATCTGCCTTGAGAATTAGAAAACAGAGCCGTATTTGCCCAGCTTTTTAAAGAAGAAATATTAAGGAAATAAAAATTGATATGTTAGACTATAGGAAGACTGAAAGTTTTAGAAGAGGTGGGATGGGCATAATACCTATTTAAAGGTACCTTCAACAATGGCATATCTATCTCTATTTTTATGTTTATTCATTCTTAAAATTGCTCACATGTGATCCCTTCATTGTCCAAGGTGATCAGATACCGTATTTCCCAGTGTCTTCCTGGGATTCTATTTTTTTTTTTTAATTGATTTCTACCCGTTTAACCTGTTCAGTAAAATCCATCAGAAAAGTTGTGTTTATCTCCCCTCATTTGTCCTGTGACTTTGTTTTTTTCATTTTGTAAATCTGCTCACCATGGGAAAGACAGACATTCACTGAGAGAAAGTCTATTTTAAGTACTAGCTACTTAGGGGAAGGTTGGAGACCTTAATCCTGCATCTCCTTTTCTGTAACAATGCTAGCTGGCTGGTAGTCAGCAGGGAAAGCAGAAGCAGAGCTTTCAGAAAGAAAACATTCTTAGTAGAAAGTAGTGGCCCATTATGATGTTGAACAAAACTAGTTCTNAAGGGGAAGAAGAAAAACATTAAAAAAGATTAAAAATTAAAGAAATATTATGTAATAAAATGATAAACTGGTTTTCTTTGTTCCCCATAGTTAGTTATTCTTGACTACTTTTGTTAATACTCATGAATTGAAACATGTTTATTTAATAAGTGATTGTTAAAGTTACTGTGTTCTATTACTAAGATGTTAGTAAAAGGGATAGAATGTTTCTAAAGACAATGAGAAACCTCACCTCTTACCTCAGCTCTACCTTACCAGAGAAGGCTATTACCCCCTGAACAGCTGTTAAATGTTGCTTTCATCTAATTAGCATTTGCCAAATTCCTGCAGCACAATTGAGATTCATTGTTGTCTTTCTGTTTGAGGCTACAGTGAAGAGCTCAAAGACTGGAAGATATTTTAACTCTCAACATGAATGACCCGGCTGTACTGGTGACATGTTTACAGAGCTGTTTTAGATCATTCTTTGACATGGAGATGAAACTTCTTCTTTGAGAATTGGTCATTTCAGGGTGATTTGAGCAAATTTATCTCCAAGGTAATATCATTTAGGCACTCTCTTGCATTTTAAAAAGATTGGAGAGAGGGGGCGCCTGGTTGGCTCAGTCAGTAAAGTGTCCGACTTTAGCTCAGGTCATGATCTCACGGTTCATGGGTTCAAGCCCCATGTCAGGCTCTGTGCTAACAGCTTAGCCCAGAGCATGGTGCCTGCTTCAGATTCTGTATCTCTCTCTCTCTGATCCTCCCCTGCTCTCACTGTCTCTCTCTCTCTCTGTCTCTCTCTCTCTCTCTCTCAGAAACAAATAAAAAAAAAACATTTAAAAAATTTTAAAAAGATTATAGAAATCATTCTATCATGTTGGTGTACCTATTAAAGTTTGGTGTTCTAGGGTTTTAGCTGGAGATTTTTCTCTAGCCTTATTGTAGATTTTTAACATGTCTTTCTATTCTCAAATGGAAAAGTCCATCATTCTACACTGTCTCCAGCAGTTAACATATGTCTTCATTTAATGCTTTCCTCGGAGTTCCTCTTGAGGGAGTTTTGCCAGAGTTTCTTGAATAGTTCTATATAGATTAATTGTGTGTGTGTGTGTGTGTGTGTGTGTGTGTGTGTGTTTCATTTTATAGTTCCATGATAGTATTAAATATACATTTAAACTTCACAAGCTTCTCTTTTTCGTATGATACTTAGATGGCTATCATAACTAATCTTGCCACTATCAGTAGACTCACATGCATGAGGCTGAGATTGCTAACAGGAATATATTGCTTTAGATTCTTCTGGCATGTAAGCCAAGATTTCATAGGATCCTCATAAAAAGTGCATAAGTCGCTATACACTATAATTACAAGCTTGTATTTAATGTTTGTGATGTAGTTCTTCCACAACTGGAAGAGTATTGTTCCCAGCAGCAAATTAGAGTGCTTTGTAATGTCACTCTCACCTGACTTCCAACTTGGCATCTTCATGTGTCTGTTATTTTTAGATGAGTCATTGTATATCTTAATTATATAAGTAGCCTACAAACCACCAGTAATTGTTAAGCAACTCTGTTGTGGATGCATGTTTGTGTTAGCATATAATTTATACAGTTCCTTGGGTCTTTCATTTAATAAAACTGTAGTGGAAAGATCATGAAAATGACAGTACTCTCCTTACCATTAATATGTTTCAATAACTTTTTTCCTTGTTAATGGATATATCTTACTTTCCTTGTTCTCCATCAATATAAATTTTCTTAAGATTCTGTATACAATTTTATGAAGAAAAAACATAGAGAATTAAACATTAATTAGTTAGGTTACTTTTGCTCACCAGTCAATCCTAATACAAAGCACTGAGTATACCTTAATTATTTTGACCAGCTTTGTATATATTCACAGATATAGAAAAGTAAATGTGATTATGTATATATTATGTATTCAACTATTTAGTATTAATATCAGATGTGTTTGGGAATGTCAGAGAAGCCTAAATTAAATGAATTAGGGGGAGACAATGGGATAGAAATTGTGATGATAATTTATTGACATTATTGAGTAAGCTGTGGGACTAGTGAACACATGTGAGCATGGAAATGATATGACTGTGTTTTAGGAAGATAACTCTATCTGTTAGATATAGAAAGGAGGGATTAGAGGAAAGGGAGAATTCATTTAGAGAGTTTCTATCTTGGCAAGAGATGATAATGACCTTACCTAGAGGTTATGGGAAGTTAAGATTAATTTCAATGACATTTAGGACATGGAATTGTTAAGAACTTTGCACTATTTGGGGAATGTGGGAGGATAGAGCTAAGGATAAATCCTAAGTGTCTGTCTAGGGCAGTTGGGTAAATAGTCATATCCAGATCTGGAAGACAGGACATAGAATATGTTCAGCCAATATTGCTTACCATGAGAAAATCGTGTTTATCTATCTCTACCCAGTATTCTTGAATAGCATATATAATCTTCACTTTTTCTAGTTTACCATCTTATTTCTGGTGGGACTCAAAAGTATTTAGCAGCTATAAAGATCAGACAGCCTCAAACTAGAAAATCTTAGCTACAATCAAACAACAAAATTTCAGCTTCAACAAAGAATCTTTAATCAAAAATGCCGGGGTGCTTGGGTTAAGCATCGGACTTTGGCTCAGTTCATGATCTCATGGTTTTGAGCGCCACATCTGACTCTGCTGTTAGCACAGAGCCCACTTTGGATTCTCTGTCCACCCACTACCCTTCCCCTACTCATGCTCTCTCTCTCAAAAAATAAAAACATTTAAAAATTTTAAAAAGGCTTTTTTTTTTTTTAATGCTAAGTGATGAAATGCTTGGGTCTAAAGCCAAATGGTTCATCACAGGGTGCAAACATTTTCATTTTTATACTGTTGACACCTTTATTTTGATCAAGAAAGGAATTTAAGAAAAGTAGGCTGAATTCAGAAAATTTTATGTCTTAAATATTTCCAATATTTGAAAATATTTGTCAGATTTGGGGTGGTTTGACAGGATTGGGAATTTATTTTGAGGGGATATTTGAAAACTAACCATCCTATATTTGCCTGGTCCCATGTTGAGTATTGATTGATTGAATTTTTTAAAGTAAGGTTTGTACCCAATATGGAGCTTGAACTCATAACCGTGAGATTAGAGTTGCATGCTATAGAGGCTGACCCAGTCAGGACCCTACCATGCTGAACATTTAAATTAATATTTAATTTAATAATTTCAAAACACTGTTACTTAGTTCCACTTTAAGAAGCAGACTGAAACAGTTTAATCATTGGAGCAGGACTGGATAGAAACTTTGTTTACATTATTCTAAAATGCATGAAATAAATACCACCTATATATNATAAAAGAGCATGTATGGGAGGAAAAGAAAAAAACTTTTTCTCTCTCTATCCTCCCAGGTTCACTGGCCAGGTCTTTGAGCAAACTGATAAGAGTTTAACAATTAACAAGAGGTGTGTGTGGGGGGGGAGGGGACAGTTGTAATTCTGTAGATTTCCATGGGAGTCTCACAAGGAAATGAGACTCAAGGAGACAGATGATAGAGGTTTATACCATTTTAGGCTAAACAATGGAAAGGGGTTGGGACTTCTGAGGAAGACAGGCAAGTAATGGGAAAATGAGGAAAGAAAATGCACGGTAAGGAAGGGTTGTTTCTCAAGTGGTAAGAATTGTCTCCGACTTTTACAAATGGAAATTTGCTTTATACATGTAAATTTTCCTACAAAAGAAGAAATTTATACTCTATTTTTAGGCAGTGAAAATGTTTTCATATGTCTGCTGGTTCTCAAGGGCTTTTAGCTCAAAATAATTCATATGCCAATGAGACATATTTTGGAGTGGTATATTTTGGCACTCTTCAAGAACCTCTACTTAATTTTTGAGACTATATTCAGAGATCCATTCTGGTTGCTAAACATGGAATTTCCTCCTCATAGTGTTTTATAGGATTGCAGTTTTGATAGTTCTAATAATTTTTTCCTCATGAATATCTATGGATATCCATATGTATGGATATGGATAATTTGACCAGATTATTTGTTTGCCTACAGTTGTAGTTTTCATTGACAAGGTAAGTACCAGGTCTCTTTAAATAAATAAAAGGACTCCATCCTTTATTGGATAATCCCAATATTCAGAATTTTGAATAACCACTTCATAAAATTTTTCCAAATTTTCACCTGTATCTTCCTTTGAAAAACAGAACTACATAATCACTTTAATAGCTACCCATAACAGATTTAAACTTCAACATTGTTCTTCTTCTTGTGTAATTTCTAGGTAGAAACTTCAGCCTGAGAGAGAAAGGATAACATTTATAACCTTCTCTGTGCTCACTCTCTCCTTGAAGTTTGCTATAGAAATAGAATGATGGGGTGCCTGGGTGGCTCTGTCGGTTAAGCATCAACTTTGGCTCTGGTGATGATCTTGCAGTTCTTGGGTTCAAGTCCTGCATCAGGCTCTACACTGACAGTTGATAGCCTGGAGCCTGCTTCAGTTTCTGTATCTCCTTCTCTCTCTGCCCTCCCCTGGTCATGCTCTGTTTCTCTCTCTCAAAAGTAAAAACGAAGGAAGGAAGGAAAGAAGGAAAGACAGAGAATGTTACAAAGGTGATATGGCTATAGATGTTGTTTTCTCTTAAGACATCTAAGTTGTTTAAAAAATGTGCTATCTCAGTCACTCTCATAGACTTTCTTCCCAATATTCAAAAAGTCTTGATAATTTTAAAATTACTGTTCCTTTTACCATTCAGTAAAGCTATTTTGGCTAATGCTACCAATGTTATTTGGTTTTGGTGTGAATGTGGGTATGTATATTTTAAACGAATGCATTCATTATTTTTCCCCTCTTTCATTTAGTTCTCTTTAATTCTTTTTTTGGAATTCTCATAAATGTCCTCATCTCTTTTAACCTTCCAGTTCTTAATTATTTTCTCTTGCAGTAAACCTAAATGGTTACCCCCTTTTCTTTTCACTTTTGAAATTTAATTTGGCATTTATTTCTTACTATAATATCTGTCATCAACTTCATTGCTAATCTATGTTTTTCTTTTCTTCAGGATCCCTTAATTCACCCTTTCTGATGATGGTAATTTTATTCATCTTTATAACATTTGTTGAAAGAATAATATGAGGTAGGAACTGTGCTAGGCACAGTTACAGGAATATAGTGGTGGGGACAGAAAAGGTCTCTTACAGCTCCCAAGGACAGAAATAAGCAGTACATATAATACAATATAATGTGATAAGAGCCTGGTAAAAGGAAAATTCCAAGTTGTTAAGAGGCATCTGGAAGCATATAGAAAAAGTCTCAATCAAGATTAGGTTCAAGAAGAATTCTTGCATATGAATTAGTAAGGCAAAAAAGAAGTGATGAGGGAAGAATCTTCCAGGCATATGAGGAGCACAAGAGAGAGACAGTAAGTGAATGCATGTCATTTTATAAGTAGTGAAGCTATTTCAGTATAATTGAGTGTATATGTTATTTTCTGGGCAGCTACACGTACTTTCGGGGGTTGTGGTATTTTTGTGTTTTTCTTCTGCCTCAAAATAGGACTTCTGTATTTTACTTTCAGTGTAACATCACACATTCCATAATTCACCTTGTAGATAAGAGGTGCTTTATACTGCTTGTTGACTAATTTTAGGTGCCTGGGACAGGTATGTGAATACACTTCCAAGTTGTCATAAAGAGGGAGGACTGATGTGTGTGTTTCTCCTGTTATGGGGGAAGTCAGAATGTGATGATTATAGTTTTATTGGAAAACATTCAATTTCTGGTTACATTTGGTAAAGTACTTAGCATAATATATACATTATGCAATTGTATTAGGCAAAAGACTACTCCATTTTGGAATGAACCACAACTTAGATTTTAATCAGAGGTTTTGGCATTTATCATGAGAGAATGGGGCTTAGAGAGTAAATGTTCCAGATCATTTTATAGATGAAGAAATTGAGACCTAGAGAACTAATGAAAGAATTGTAAATTAACTTTGATGAGGATTTATTTAATGTCACCTTTGTTTTTATTGCTAGTATTTTTGAGAATAACTTAGTTGTTTAGTTTTCTGTTTACATAATTTATATAATCAATTGTTTCATTAATAAGGTAGAAAACATGGTATGCAGATTCTTTTCAAATTGAAAATTAACAAACCATTAAAGGAGAAGATGTTTGAGCCTTGGACTTTTTTTTTTTAAACTAGTCTGAACAAAGCTAAAATTTTTAAGAAATTCTAGAGGGAGAAACTAGGGTTTGTGTTTTGTTTTAGACGCCTATGGGAGATAGAGCTTAAATAATTGATTTACTTTTGTGATGTACTTCCTCTCTCACTTTTACAAATTAGTAAAGATAGTCTCCAATTTGTTGCTTATTTTTGCTAGAGCTTATTTTTGTTTGAAGCACAGTAATTTAAATTAATAGTTATTCTATGCCTGGTAAAAAGGCAATGCAAATATAGTATCCTTTTACAAATGAGGACCTTGAGGCACTCCAAGATTAGATTGGATCATTTATTAACGATCTCTCAATTAATAAGTAGGACAGCTGGCGTCAGAACATAGTGACATCAGGGCTCTACTGGGACATTTTTTCCACTTGTCAGAGGAAGGAAGGACAAGGGGAGAGAAAGAAGGAAGAAGATGAAAGGAAAAGAAAGAAGAGGATGGGAGGAGGAAAAATAGTGTGTTTATTGTGTTTATCATCTGCCATTCAGTGTTTAGCACACACATCATTGTTTTCAATCTTCAGAAGAACCTTTGGAAATAGATATCATCCCCATTTTACAGTTGAGCAAACTGAGACCCAAAGAAGTTCTAGCCCTCACTTATAGTTCCACAGCTTGTACTAGAGATACTCCAAAGATTGTCTTTCCGCCACTGCACAAAACTGATTCATTCCCATGCTGCTCCTTATGTTTCTGTATTTTTTTAAATGAACATTGCAAAATTCACTTTAATTTTTTATTTCTGTAAGAGAAGTAGGTCAGGAACACTAAAAAACAAACGAATCTCTGGCTCTGCATCATGGTGTGTTGATAGTATCGACACCCAGGGAAAATGTAAATACGTTTCTAGACTAAAGTGAAAGTAGAGAATTAGAAGTTAATATCAAAACTGAAACAAAGCCACATTTTGTGAAGTACACATTAATAGCAGTACATTGGATCAAAGGATGTGATCTCATTTCACAGTAAAACAGGTCCTGCAAGCCCAGGTAACTCAGGAAGCAGAATGGTAATTATTCACAGAAGAAAGCAGGTAGTATACTGTTACAATACTACAGTAGAAAGTCGGAAGGTCACAAAGCTTGCAAGGTAACTGACACAACTTGAAACTGCTTGGCCCCCTTTAAAAAGAAATAATAAAATGGGAGAGAATGAAGCAAGTTTACCTAACACATCTTTGAAAGGTAAGTGCCAACAGTCTTTGAAATGCTTCCAATCCGAAATTTAAGCAGTTTCTGTTCCAAAGTGCGTCTATGTGTATGTGCCCGTGTGTGCGTGCGTGCATGTGTGTGTGCGCCTGCCTGTGCCTCTGCTGAGTTTCAAGGCGTGCTTTAAGCATGAGGAAGAGGTGGGAATTTTTCTAGTTTCAAAAGAAGCTAGCTGTCTCTTGAGCTCCACAACTCAACCCAAGACAGAAACCCAAATTTGGTGGAGAGTAGGGAAAGCCTTATCTTTACTCTCCAGTAATGCTGGAGAAATGGTGTGACCAACTTGTAGTGAATTTTCATGTTAGATGGTTTCCCACATTGACAGAATATTGTTGTTGTATGTTTTTGTTTTGTTTTGTTTTGTAGGTCTCTCCTTGTGGAATTTTTATTTGTAATCAACGTTTGCTGTTTCTGGGGTTTACCAGCCAAGTGCCCTTGTATTAACANCAAAGGAGAGCCTATCGGTTGCAGAGAGGGGGGTATTTTCCAGGTCTTACTTAATCAGATACCTTTGTCCTTTGAAGGGATTGGCTTTGTTGACATTGGCTTGACTAGGTTTCTCTGGTTAGGCTTGTTGATAGAAACAATACAAGCTCCCTCACACATTTCATTTTTTTGAGTGAGAAAAGCTCATTCTTAAAAACAAAGAAAATCTTGGCATAATGCTCATTTGTTGCTATGATTTGTAGTAGTCTACTGTCATCTGAATTATTTGTCACCTTTACAAAAGACACTTTGATCGAGGTATTTTTTAAATCTACTGATAATGATATTTTTATTTGTTTAAATATGTTCTTGTGAAGCTCCCATCAGGAAAATCTCCAAACCACTCAGTTTTCTATTTAGGGCATTTAATTGAACATGACTACCTGAAATAAAAACATACATGAGAATAAGATGATCATAGACATGCCTGGTCATAAAAGTGTAGTGTCCATTTCCTAAAGTTAAATTATCCTCCAGAATGCTTGTGTTTTTTTCTTTATTTCCTTTAATCCTTTCTCCACTAAATCTGCTTAAGAATCCTAGAACTTTATTGTTATTTCTGTATGTTTCCTAAAACACATTTTGTTAAACGCTGCATAAAATGCTATTAACACTCACTTTTAAAGATGAACAAAAAAAGTCATGTAGTGCAGTCTACTGAGGAAGGAAATACAACAAGCTAAAATACTTATTAAGCATAATTCTATGAATTTATGTATGTATTTATTTATTTATATGTGTTTTATGGAGAAAATAATTTTATGCACGTGATTATAACATATACTTTATAATGTCTTCCCTTGGAAAAGTATATGGGAAGTATTTAGGTTGTTAATATTGCTCATGTAATAATGATTTTATGTAAAATATATTTATTTGGCAACCATGTGAAGAGCCCACTCCAGGACATGCAGGAACATCACCTGTGTCTGTGTTTAGAGATTGCAATAAACTGAGGAGTAACCAGGCTTTGTCTCTCTTTGTGTCAGGATCATGAGTGATATTTACTTCTTCTTTTAGAGTTCAAGAATGTAATATAGATTTTCTGGGGTTTTTCTTCCCCTTTTCTCTGGCAGTTTTATGTATGTTATGTTTCTGGTAATATGCTCCATTGTAAGAGGGTGAGTATAAATACACACACACATTTACTTTCAGGATGAATAATCAGTGTATACTAGAAAAATGCATAAAATTGTAAACAAGAGCTATGGTAAATCATTGACTGTTAGCGTTTGAGGTAGAAAATCATGTACCTCGTTCCACAAACCTTCTGTAGCTGAGGAATGCTTGTGGCGTCAGTTCTGTCTCAAGGGGTTTTCCCCTGTGAGCTCTGGGAAAACTTTTCAGTGATGACTGTGTTGTTCTGAGTTAAAATGTATCCTTGGTAGGTCTACAGATAGCTTATATCTGTCTTCTTGGAGTATTAAAATGCTTTTACCTTAAATAAGTTTAATTTGCCTTAAATTTATTAAGTGAAGTTAGTAATCAGGAGAGAATTAATGATAAGTTAAGGTACTTCAGTTGTTGGCTTTAAATTATTTCTGGATTTCTTATTTTGTAATTATAAAGGAGAGTACTGTGGGGATAATTTGCAACTTTATGTGAGTGGAAGTAAGAGATTTTGATAAGCTTAATATCTTATCAAAATATATTCAAATCAAAATATATCCTGGAAACTTCATTTATGGAATGCTCTAACATTATTCTGTTTTCTGTGCAATACCTTGTCACAATCTCAGCTTGAGTTTAAAAATTATTGGAGTAAATGAAAAAGGCATTTTGAAATGTTTAATATTACCTCTGACTTAGCAGTCTTTATTAAAAGATTCTGAAGCTCTCTGAAATAATACTAATTATTATCAGCTCAGCTTACAAATAAGCATTCTTTAACAGAAATGACTATATTCAAATACAGTGTTTTGTGCATTAAACATATGGGTGATTTAATTTTTTTTGGTTATGAAGATGATAAGTGATGATAGATTATCATCAGAATTCCATCATGTGCTTTGAATAGTGGTTTTCTAATGCCACATGTCTAGACTGTGACCATGTCTAGTCACAACTTGGAGGGCTAGCCATAGACATTGTCAAAGATTATTCATTTTGGTGCTATTTCCTGTAGGTTTTATACCCTAGTAGCCAGTTAAAGGTACGCTGGTTAGTGGAGCCTGTAAGCTATCAGCAGCTATGGTATTAGGAACCTATTTTTTCCCAAAAGAAAGTGAAGGTTATCTTCAGCTTCATGTGAACAGACATCAATTATTTTTTTGAAACATAAAAAGCAATCTCTTCATTTCAGTCCTGATGAGAAGTAACCCTACAGAGAATAATGTGAAATTTTATATGAGAAGGCTCATAATAGCCTCAGGATTCATAAAATAGAATTTTCCAGGATAGGATAAAATGCTAGATTTCTTTTTTCTTATTTTTGAAAATATAAATAATATGGCAACAGGAATGGGAGCGAATGCTTTCTGAGTGTTGTATTTGCAGGAAAGGAAGCAACATTCCCTTGCATAATACCTGCAAACTCACATGTCCCACTGAGTTGCACATGGTCAGTCTGTGATAGTAGTAAAAGGCCATGATTGGAAGGACAGAAGGGTGGCAACTTCCTTCCAGGCAGGCAGCTCCCTGGAAAATTCCTTAGGCTACCCTTGGGCATAAAAAGGCCCCTTACCTGTATTCCCTGTCAGGAAGGACATGCATTTTCTATTACAGGATTATTAGTAACAGACAGAGAAGACCCTAGTAGGGATTGTAAGAAAGGGAAAGAGTCTGTCACTATCCAGCTATGTCCCTCATTCAATGAGTCCCTCCTACCTCAGCAACTCAGTCCATATGAGTTTTTTCCATTTTATTTCTCTCCTCTTCTTCCTCGGTCAAATCATGTCCAAGGCCACCTGCCTCTTTGTGAAATATATGATATACAAATTCTCTTTGGAATTATTTAAATAAAAGGTATCTCTGAGTTCAAGGCTAAGACAATCTCGAGAGAGATTTCTTTGAGTGGGGGTCTCCCCTGAACTGTTCAATACACCTTGTCGCTCTGGCAGTCTACTTGTCAACTGCTTAGATGTTTTTGAGCATCTTCTAAATTATAGCTTCCCTTCCTACCCCAGTTCTTCTTAGTTTTCTAGATCTAGAAAGCCACTGCTCTCTACCAGTTACAAAAGACTGAAGCTGGGGGTGGGGGGGGGAGGGGGAGGGGAATGTTACAAAGTACAGAAGAGTTGACTAGATCCTGTGGAATCCAGGGCCAGTTCTGAAGAACAATCAGCAGAAAAGAGAGGACTTTTTAGCAAGCCACTGAAAGAGAATTTTGCTGTCAGAGTTAGGGAAGAAAAAATTTGTAGGATATTAACATTTTCAAGGTACCAGGGAGCTTAAAGGGCCTCAAGTCTGATATTTTTACTTTGTAGAGCTAGTAAACGGATCTTGTAAAGGCAAGAAAATTACCCTTATTGTCTCAGAACTAGGTGCCAGAACCCAGGTCTCCACCCTAGCTGCCCAGAACCTATAATTTTATAGAAGAATTTGGCACATTACATTTCAGAGGCATTTACTTTCCTGTTTCAAAAGGGGATATCAAGGTAAGGAATGCTTTCAATATTGACACCTTTTAGAAAGGTATCTATAGCTATGGCCTAGAAAAAATTGTCCAATATTCAATCAGGCTGTTATGAGACTGGTCCATCCAGGCTTGGAATTTTTCTTGACTCCATTAGTTACATTTTTTTTTTTTTTTTTTAAGATGTTTACTTGACTTTGATCATAGTCCAGAGGAGTCAACATGAAAGTCCAGACACACATGCATTAAATGTATCATGTTTCTTACAATACAGACATTTCTTTAGAAATTAAATGTATTCTTTTGGGCTACAAAAAGAAGAAAAATATCTAGACAAGAAGGTGCCTCAGTTTCTGTGCTTCTAAATTGCAGCCGGAGGGCAGTAGTACTGTATACCCTGACCTGTTATACTGGTTTGGTGTGCATGTTTACCTTCTGTGGTGGAAAAAGTATCTCTGCATTCATCATCGTAAACCATGCCTTTGAGTGCCTTGAAACTTTCTAAAACCACAAAGAGGACTAACCAGTTTCGGACTGCTCCTTCCCAGTCTATAGAACTTTCACAGCATTTTTAAGCAGGAAAAGTGGAAGAATCTGTTGCATAACCTATCTGTGTTCCAGAAGGAAGACTTCCACTAGCTTTCATTGATAGGTTGGAACACTTGAAGACCTGAGACATTTTGGAGTTGAAGTTTACATATTAAGGCAACAGGGCGTTTTCGAGTTGAAACTTCTAGAAGTTCTGCTGAAGAGACCTTATTTCCTAAGGATACATTTGAGCACATTTGGAGCAAATACAATTGCAGAAAATGTCAAGGCATGAAATTCCAGGTGAGTCTGACCTAAATGGGTTAGGCAAAGCTGCCCAGGAAGATGGCTGGGAGATTTTTCCCAGATATTAGTCAGAGAATCCCTGGAGTAGGCAATGAGAGTAGAAGATGAACCCTGAAGTACTGTGTAAGAAACAGTTAATGAAAGTAGCACAACTGAGCTGAGGAGCACTTTTCTTCCTGTCTTTCTAAATGGAAATGGGATCTTTTCCTTATTAGAAATAAAACAGCAAGCAATGTACTTGAATGGAACATGAGATAAAGGTGGTTAAAAACATGGTACTCAGTTAAAACCTGCTGCTAGGGGAAAGGACAATTCTCAAACACTTTGAAATTTAGAGTTTGTTCCTAGCCTTTTAAATGTTCTGAAAAGCACAGTTTAAGCCCCTTTGATTTAAATGATATTTTATGGCACTGAAATTATTTTAAAGGGAAACATTTTAAGTTTCAATTAGGGTCACTATAAAATCTTCTGGAAAGGAATGTGATACATACCTACAGGATGACTTGATTGTTTAAACATTATTATTAATGCAGTTAAATTTTTTCTGTATATTTAAAAAGGTTGGATCTGTCTTTACATCTGCTTCCTTTCCTTAAAGAAATAAAACAAAGGGTGCAAGTAATGATCTGATGATTGTACATGTATAAACACCTTATAATTATTACATTGTATGCTTATTCTCTAGCTTTGGAAAGAGTTTAAACGAATTTAGCTAATTGAGTAGGACAGCAAGCCAGCCTTTTTCTGTATCACAGATTTTTGGGGAAGGATTAACCAAGCACATACTTGACTTATTATTGTAAAGTATTGCACTTGATACATAAGAGAAGAAAAAACAAAACAAAACAAAACAGGTGACTGACAAGATTGCAAAGAAAATGTGATTAGGATGAAAACCCTTAAAAGAGTATTGAGCTTCAGTTTGATCCCTCAAGCTTCTAATCTCTCTTCAGAAAAAGTATGTGCAAATAGTTTTATTTGCCAGGACTGTTTTGTTGCTTTGTTGATAGATGTTTAACAATCTCTGTAGTTGAACACTTTGGAAGGTGCATTCAAAAATACCTGAATAGGGGCGTCTGACTGGCTTAGCAGAGCTTGCAACTCTTGATCTTGGGGTCATGAGTTCGAGCCCCACTCTGGGCATAGAGCTCACTTTAAAAGATACCTTTATAATTTATTGAAATACAATTCACCTGCCCTCTTTAAACCCCTGATCACTGTAGTCTGTGTACTTAAAAAAAGCTGTGTAGTGTGTACTTAAAAGAAATGTGACTTAGAGGGTAGTACAAACTCTTGAAACCATTCCATCTCTGTGATTCTCTTGTCTTTTTAAAAACAAAGTGTGAGAAGCAGAGAGCTGATTTCCTCTTTGTTTCTGGACCTTTAATGCAACCACAGACAAGTCCTATCTTTCTTTAAACTATTGATAAATCTTTAAAAAATTCTTCATCACGTCAATATTTTGTTGGTGGCCAATTTCAGAGGTAGAAAAATATACTTTGCCACAAAAGGGGGAAGTTGCTTCCGTTCTTGCCAATTTTTATTATTGTTATAATCACAGATAGCTATCTAAGAATTTATAGGGAAACCTAGGATTTTATAGAAAGTTTCTTAGAGAAGATATGATGTAAACTGTCTCTGGCAGATTTGGTAAAGTGGAGTAAGTGGTCAAAAGGAAGAAAGTCTTCCATGGCAAAATAAACAGAGAGACAAGGCATAGAAATTATATCTATCCATTTATTTACATGCTTTATTCTCTTCTTACTGAAAACAAAATAATTTTCAAAACATTAATAGTTTGAAATAGGCTACAAATAAGTATACATAATGAAAAAAAAGGTTAAAATAACAATTGAAATTTTGTATACAAAATATGTGCCAGAACATTCTAAACAGCTACCAAACAGGTCACATATTTGTTTTCAAGCTTCCTAGCAAACGAAAGTAAGAAATTGGTTTTAAGATTTATGGTGTTCAAATGATATAAACATGTATCACTTATTCAAGGGTTGTCTAGAGATGATGGCAGACATCAGAGTAATTTTTATAGATGGCAGAGGGCAAGCCTAGATAGAAGACATGGGTTTTATTAGGCAATACTGAGAAAGTTAAGAGTTGAAGAGACAGGGACACCTGGGCGGCTCAGTCCGTTAAGCATCTGACTCTTGATCTCAGCTCAGGTCATGATCTCATCGTCATGATCTCTGGCTCTCTCAAGATAAATAGATAAACTTTTAAAAAAAGAATAAACCATTATTATTTTCCTTTTCTCCCAAATTCCTATTTATTCATATCAAAAATAGGAACTTATGGCAATATCATTACCTCAGTGCACTTGAAGTTTATAAAATCCTTAAAGAGGGTTGATCATGTTACAGAAATATTAATACTAGTGTGTTCTACTCTATTCTTATTCTGTCTTCCTATACTACCTACTCCCCACCCCCCAACCAAACCTGGCAGAGTGAATGTAATGATTCCTTTAGTTAACCAAAATAAACATGAAACACCTATATAAAATCCAGTAAAAACTGCAGGAGGGACACTTGAGTAATACCATATGTTTATAAATATATATAGCAGCCTATTTTTTTTTCAATGAGCAGTATTTTATAAATACTGAAATTTTTGATTTCAGTATTTCAATCATGTAAACATTTAGAAATTAAGTCTGTTTTATTATTTTTTGTATTTTTGTATTTGTATTCCTTTTTAACTTTCAGATTTATTGTTTGGAGTATTTTCTGTATATTTTTTTTTCTGACAAATATCTTGTAGGGTAGGGGAACAGCTTAAGGATCTCAAAAGAGAATCATCAATGGCAAGATTCAAAGATAAATAATACCATTTCTTTGTCTCTACAACTATTTACATTTTTTAAATGTTTATTATTTATTTTTGGAGAGAGAGACAAAGTGCCAACAGAGAGGAGCAGAGAGACAGGGAGACACAGAATCTGAAGCAGTCTCCAGTCTCTGAGCTGTCAGCACAGAGCCTGATGTGGGGCTTGAACCATGAACTATGAGATCAATGACCTGAGCCAAAGTCAGCTGCTTAACCGCTTAACCGACTGAGCCACCCAGGCGCCCCAACTTTTTTTTTTTTTAAAGTTTATTTCTTTATTTTGAGAGAGAGAGAGGGAGCAGGGGAGGGACAGAGAGAAGGAGAGAGAAAATCCCAGAGCACAGAGCCTGCATCAGGGCATGAATCCATGAAACTGTGATCATGACCTGAGCTGAAACCAAGTGGATCACTCAATCAACTGAGCCACCCAGGCGCCTCAATAATATTTTTTTATAGTTTGTATTTATATTTGAGAGAGAGAGAGAGCACAAGCGGGAGAGGGGCAGAGAGAGAGGGAGACACAGAATCAGAAGAAGACTTCCTGCTCTGAGCTGTTAGCACAGAGCCTGACGCAGGGCAAGAATTCCTGAACTGTGGGATCATGACCTGAGCTGAAGTCAGACACTTAACCTACTGAGCCACCCAGGCGCCCCGCCTCTATAATGTTTTTATTCTTAGGTCTGAGTTCTCATCAATTTTAGGTTCATATTTTATATTCTTTTCAGTTTACCATTTGCTTTCTATGGATTTCTTTTAGGCATTTTTTTCTTGATTATGTTTACATTTTGAGGAATTAGTAATTACTAAATTATATTTATCAAAATCGTCTTATGTGAGTTGATAACATCACCCACAATAACATTAGTATTTAGTTAATAAAATGTTCTGGAAAGGTGGTCTTCACATGAAATTTGCATTCACTTATGTTGATTACATGGTAAATAATTTGTCTTTATAATCATATAAATATAAAGGGGAAAAGAACTAGAATGTGTTGGGTACTAAATCAAGGCAGAGGTTTACTAAGCAAATTATTTGAATCCCACAATGATTTTGGCCTTTCTTTCTCCCACAAAAACACACCAAACTGAGACCTCTAAGACTCTGTGTATTGATAGTGTAGGTTGTACTTCCTATGGTTTGTTTCTTTTTGTCCATTCAGTTATCAGATCAAATATCATCTCAGTGATAGCTTCTCTATTCTCTCAAACTAGAACAGCAATTTGATCTTAATGCCAGATTTTAATTCTTTTAATAGCTCATTATGAGCCATTTTTTTCTTTCTTTGTCTTTCTTTCCTTTTTTTTGGGGGGGGGGAGTATATTTTTGTATTGCCTATTTCCTGGCAATACAACGTTTTGTCTCTGAGATGAAAGATCATGGCTGACTTGTTTATTTCTGTATTTCTAGTGCCTGGAGCCACAGCTAACATATAATACTGTATTTTCAATACGTATATGTTTAATATGCTCAGAAAAAAGAGACATCAAATTCATACTGTTACTCCTGTGTGTCTATGCAATTTACATTTATTCTAATATGAAAATTAGTTGAGCATAAAGTAGCAGTCACTTAACATGGTAAATACAAAGTGAAATAAAGCAAGAAGACTTAACTAAAAAAAAGGCAAATAACAAGTCTTAGAATGGAAAGAGACATGTTTCTAGAAGAAGAATAATTGGCATAGAACCTATTCCAGGAGACTGGGAGCAGTGTGTTGTCATTCAATACTAAAGAGTTAGTATTTCCTCTAGTTCTGTAACTTGGGTTGGGGTTACCTAGATGGGCTCTCAAAGAATTTAAGTATGAAATATTGGTTGTAGTGATAGGGGAAAACCTATATTGAGTGTATACTGTGTGCCAGAGACTGTTGCGAGTGTCAGCGTATTTAAGCTTTACAACCACTCAATGAGGAATATATGCTCAAATGTAAATAGTGTATGACTATATCTTTGTTACAGAAAGAAAGCTGCCTTACTGCTTAATTTCAAATTCATCTTCATCATCGTCCCTCATCACATAGTAATGGAAAGCTGAGTTCATGTCCTAATGGTGGGATTTGACAAAAATAAAATGTATTTGAGTGATACTTGAGGTGAAATTGGTATTTGCTTTATTTAGTGCAGCAGAAGGAAGAGCTTGTGGAAACTAGATTTCTGGCTTAGGTGGCAGAGAGGATCTTCCTGTTAGCTAATTTAGGGAATGTAGGACGGGGAACAGTTTAGAGAAATAGGAAATTGTTTTAAAGAAAATGGCTTAGGGGCCCCTGCATGACTTGGTTACACATCTGACTTCAGCTCAGGTCATGATCTCACCGTTTGTTGGTTCAAGCCCCGTGTAGGGCTCTGTGCTGACAGCTCAGAGCCTGGAGCCTGTTTCAGATTTTGTGTCTCCCTCTTTTTTGGCCCCTCCCCCTCCATGCTCTGTTTCTCCCTGTCTCTCAAAAATGAACAAATGTTTAAAAAATAAAAAAAGAAAAGAAAATGTCTTTAAACTATAAGTGTTTTATATTGATGAAAATGTCCAGGACTTAAGCAACAAAAATGATAGTAGACCTTGGCAGAGAAAACTAGAATGGAATTAAACAGTTGGAAATTACTAAAACTTAAGTCACAGATGCCACTGTGAGTAGGTGAGATTATACAAAGATGGATGTTAAAGTAAGAAGGGAAGACAGGTGATAGAAAACACTAACCTCTGAAATCTGAAGTTAGTGAGCAAAAATGAAAGAAATGGGGATTGAGTCAAGGGACAAAAAGAAGATACAGAAGACAGTGTTTGCAGGGAAGTGCATAGTGGGGAGTAAAATAGTGAAAAATCTCAAATGTCAGAATAGTCATTGGTAGTATCTGGTGATTCAAACTCAGAATTAAGGTGGGGTATGAGGAAGAAACAACTGGAGAATTATCAAGGATGAGGTAAAAGGAAAAGACGAAGTCATGAAGTCAGGCAGTAGGACCTGGAAGGAGATTGTGCTGTGGGAAAGGGCCATAGCTGGGGCGTGGGAAACAGAAGAGTGAATGAAGGACGTAGTTCCCTTGCAACAAATCTATGAGTAGATACCATCTTCCTTTTCCACAAATGAGGAAGTAGTGTTGGGGGAGAAGGCGAAGGGGCTAAAATAAGGGTGTGTCTGATGAAGATGAGGACTTAGTCTTTTTAGAGTAACTTTAAAGAGGAGCAGGAGGGCAACTTTCTACAAAGAAGAATAAGAAGACAGATTTGCTAAGTTACAGAGTGGAGTGGGTGATAGAGCTTATGCCAACGGGCTGCATCTTTGCAATAAAGGATGAGTTCATCCAGCAGTTAGGGTGGGGATGTGTGTGAGGCATTGAGTCCATGAAAGAAAAATAAAAAATCTGGCCAGAGAATTTAGGAGATAGTGTCAGTGAATATGGGAATGAACAGGGAAAACAAAATGCTGGCTGATGATTAAACCAGTTTTCATAGGGATCTGAGTGTGTGTTTTTGGCTTGTCTGCAGAGTCAGAGATTGTTAATTCTGGAAGATTTACACTGTAACATGTAGCACCTCCCAGTAAACCTACTCCAGCTATTATTCTCAGATTGCATGCCCCTTGATGATAGCAGACTAGAAGAGGGAGTATGTTTTATTATAAAATCATCCAGCTTTTGAAAAACAATGGAGTACCCAGGCTTCACTGCCAGTAAGCTTTTATAGTGGTATCTTCTCATCCATGCAACACTTGGAAACTACCCATATGTAACACTGGCCTTACAGCATGAATGTAGCTTTGAAACTGGGATGATAGGGACACACTTCATTTGACTCTGCTTGAAGAAAGCAAAGTAAGGTTGGGTCAGTTTTTATCCACTCAAAAATTTTAAGATGCTTAGGAATAGAGTTTGTTTGATTGTTATTAACATTGATAATGAAAAGGGCAAGCAATACAATTGGACATTTAGTAAATACTAATGAGAGACAAAGCTGTGATTTAAATCTAGGATATATCTGACTTCATTGCTTCTTAATCACCACATTTCCCAGGTGTATCATTTTAAAAGAACTACATTAAAAAAAAAAAACAAACACAAACACAAACAAAAACAAAAACACAGGACTGCCCAAGGAATGTTTCAAATAGTTGCCATTTATATCCATACACAAAAATTAGTGACTGTTAAATTTGAATACTGGAAAGAATATTTTATTCCCAGCCCATTCCAAAACTGATATATCTGTTTTTCTATAGATACTGTATTTTGCACAAACTTACTTAACCTCATGTATACAAATAGTGTTTTTGTTTGGGTACATCCTGATTCTTCTTGTCCTACCTACTCACACATCCTTATGATATTTTCATCATACCTGCATTCCTGGCACTTTTATTGAAGGTGATAAACCTCTGAAGAAGTAGTTTGAAGTAAATGGATTCTACTAAATTCAAGAATGTTTTGACCATTAACCTTCAGTTTGAAGCTTTAGGTGACCACAGACTGGAATAAAGGAATATAGATTTACCTCTACAAAATATACCTTAAAGAGGTTTTTAAACAATTGATGCTTTGCTGATGCAATGGATATTTCCTCTTCAGTGTTTTTAACTTAACAAATTACATGTAAAAGCCGTAAACTCCTTTATATTATCCATAAACATAATAAAAAATGTTACACCACATAACTTTGACTTAGTCAATAATTCTAGGCTTAGCCTTAGGGTTTAAAGAGAAAATTATTCCTGTTACACATTTTAATTATGCTATAAACTTTGGGAAATAGCTATTGATCTTCAGCATCTGACATCAGAAAGTTGTTTCTTTCTTGTTCTGTAGCCAATGAAAGTGTGACATATAGACTAAAAGTGAAGAATTTCAGAAGAATCAAAGGTAGTACCTGTACAATAAAGGATACTTTTGGTAGCACTTGAGTCACTTAAATGTTAGGAGATGTAAAGATCTCCTCTGAACAACTTTCTGCTAGAAACTAGAAGTACACATATGAGTTAAGAAATACATTACCTTTTTTAAAGAAAGTTATTCTCTAAATGGTATGCTTTATTATCTCTATGACTTTAGTACAAAAATAAGAGGGCTTAATCAGGAACTTAAAAAAGTATGTTTACGGTTTTCCAAACTTACACAGAGTGATGAATGTTGCATTTACCATTTTGAAAGTGTTCATTTCATCATTTTTCATCCTTGAATCAGTAAAATAGGTAAAAAACCTCCATCCTGTTAAAATTAAACAAATATCTAACATTGATGATGGTGATGATGATGATGATGATAGTTACTATATGCTAAACTTTTATTAGGGGATGGACATCTTTAAACACATTAAATGGTCAGTTGTTTTTCTTTTTTTTTTTTTTTACAAATAGTTTAGTTTATTGTCAAATTAGTTTCCACATAACACTCAGTGCTCATCCCCAAAGTGCCCTCCTCCATGCCCTCCCCCCCTCCCCCCCACATCCATCAGTCCTCAGTTTTTGTCAGCATTCAAGAGTCTCTCATGGTTTGCCTCTCTCCCTTTCCCCCACCATTTCCGCCCTTCTTCTCCCCCTTGTTCCTCCGTCAAGTTCCTCCTAATCCTCCTATACGTGCAAACATATGATATTTGTCCTTCTCTGCCTGACTTATTTCGCTCAGCATAACACCCTCAAGGTCCATCCATGTTGCTACACATGGCCAGATTTCATTGTTTCTCATTGCCATGTAGTATTCCATGGTATAGATAAACCACATCTTCTTGATCCATTCGTCTGTTGATGGACACTTAGGCTCTTTCCATGTTTTAGCTATTGTGGAGAGTGCTGCTATGAACATTGGGGTACATGTGCTCCTATGCCTCAGCATTTCTGTATCCCTTGGGTAAATTCCTAGCAGCGCTATTGCTGGGTCATAGGGGAGTTCTATTGTTAGTTTCCTGAGGAACCTCCACACTGTTTTCCAGAGGGGCTGTACCAGTTTACATTCCCACCAACAGTGTAGGAGGGTGCCCGTTTCTCCACATCCTCGCCAGCATCTAGAGTTCTCTGATTTGCTCATTTTAGCCACTCTGACTGGTGTGAGGTGGTATCTCAGTGTGGTTTTGATTTGTATTTCCCTGATGAGGAGGGATGCTGAGCATCGTTTCATGTGTCTGTTGGCCATCTGGATGTCCTCTTTGGAGAAGTGTCTGTTCATGTCTTCTGCCCTAAATGGTCAGTTTTAAGGCTCACATCCTCCATGTGAGAATAGGTCTTGGTTTCTCCATTTTACAGAAGACTCAGAGAGATTAATAAAGTCCCTGGAGTATATAGGATCTAGGTGGTAGGCTTGGGATTGAAACACATGTCTGTAGGACTCATGTAATGATAGTTTTGGTTAGATATGGACTTCTTAAGTTGTCATTTTCAGCAAGTTGCAAAGTCTTTCCAAGTTAAGAGCATTTAATGTTAAGTAGATTAGTATTAGAATTTAAACATACCAAATTTATTATTACATATTCATTCAACAAATATTTACGGACATATAATTATATACCACCTATAATATTAAGAACTTTTGAAGCTACATTCAATGAGTCATGAATCACAGTATCTTACAGTCATGTCTGTGTGTGTGTGTCCCTCTCATTGTCTCTGTCTCTATATCTCTATATAGAGATAGTGAGAATCACACACACAGTGTAGACTATATACTATATAGATATCAGTAATAGACTATATAGATATAGTATATCTATATATAAATATATAGATATATTGCTTATGGAACTTCAGAATTCTCTGACAACATTATAGATTTACTCCCTCTTGAACTTTGGGATCTAATTAAAAAGGTATGGTCATTTACTTGGATACTGAGATGCCTTGTGTGGTCAGTTTGAGGGCCTTGGTATCTTTATAACCCCAGTCATTAAGATACTATTTTTAGAACATCAGCAGGGAGTCTATATTGACTTCTCTTGCCACAAGGAACCCCCTACCTTCCCACAGTAGGAACTAATGAGTAGTAATCTTCAACCATTTCTTCCCTACCCTTTTCTTTCTAACCCTCAATATAATTAAATCCCTTGGTAAAAGAGTCTGTTAAGCGTTCCATGTACATAATGCCCTTAGCAGTGGCTCTGGATGCAATGGTTTACACAAATCAATTTAATTTAGCTTTATATAAAAAAAAACCCCTACAACTCAAAATATAACTTTTAAAATACAGAATTCTATTTCTTTATTAAGAAAGTGCAGTTTTTTCCAAACTGTGCTTTAATTTGGAGGCTGTTTTCTAGATTCCGCTGAAATGTTTACACATATGGAGGAGGTATAATCTTTTAGGGATATGTTATAGGCAGTTAATTTTTAGACATGTCAAGTGTGGGCAAGATTTTCAAACCCAAATTTATTTTTAAATTTTTAATATTTTTAGAGAGCGAGAAAGTGCAGGAGCAAGGGAAGGGGCAGAGAGAGAGAGAGAGAAAGAGAGAGAATCCTAAGCAGTCTCCTCACTCAGTGTGGAGCTGGACATGGGGCTCCATTCCACCATCCTGGGATCATGACCTGAGCAAAAATCAAGAATTGAATGCTCAGCTGACTGAGCCATCCAGGCAACCCAGAAACCCAAATGTATTTTTTGTTTAATTTTCAACATTGAAGAAAAACCAACGATAGGTGTAGACTGTGTCTCATCCACATTATAACTTTCTCCAAGGGTATACATTGAGAATTATGTGAAATAAAGTGCCTTCGCCAGTATAGTACCTCTGAACAAACATTAGTCATAGGATTTAGGCATTTTATAAAGTTCATGTTTGTAAAAGGAGGTATGGAAAGGCTACTATATGCAAGGTACTAATCCTGGGGATATTATTTAAGTTACCTGATTTTATTCTCACAACAATATCTAAAGCAATTATCAGTTTTTAAGTTACCATATGTACATAAGTCTTCATGCCTGAGAGCAAATAAATGGAAGGAGGGAAGTTTAAGTGGAGAGGTGATATTTGATTCCTCCTTAAATGAAAGATTCCGCTGTCAAATAAATGGACAGTTTACTTCAGGGATAAGAAACCATTTGAACAAAGGCATTGTGGCATGACTACTATCTGTGGGAAATTGTAGTTGTTAACTCATAGGATGTGCCCAGTAAACATCATCTACTGGAGTTCTGACTTTGCTTTTCTGAGCTGGCATAACATGTTTCCAATCCCCTGATAACCACTGAGTTTTAAGGCTAGCTAAATTTTAAACAGAGTGGATGGTTGTGTGCTGTTTTTACTTCATCTCAGAACATGTGTGCCTGTATAGTCTAGGCTTTGTTCCCATTCACTAGATTGCACGTGAGCAGATGTGCACACATCAAAGATGTTAACCACAGTTTAGGTGAGCGGCTTTTGTGGAAAGCACCAGATTTTCTTCACAAATTTGCTCTTATATGAGAACAAAATATCATTGCCTCTTGTCTATAGTCCCCCCTACTGATACTCAATGTGCCATGTTAAAATACTTGTATAGTGGACAAGAAGGCAGCATAGGGATTTCCTGGCCCACTTTCCTGCCAAATTGACAGGTTGCATTGCAGCAGGTGCACAGCAAAGCGATTAAGAATGTACAGGTTGACAAAACATGTGTGCTATGACTACAGGCGTTTTATGTGAATGACATCTCATGGCAAGTTTTGGCCTCAAGAGATTATACCTAGGGTTCTGGGGTATAAGGATAGTCTATATGCATATAAAAGCATCATTGAGTTGGTGAATGCTCAAGAAAAAATTACTTGACTGGGGGTCTACATAAATGAAGTACATTGCAATTTATGGTATATTTTTTGCTACTTATTTTACAAATGTCCTATTTATATGAGTGGAAGCAATAAGCATCTGTCTTGGGAGATGTGATTTTTTGACTACTGAACAACTTACTCAGCTGCTGAGAGGAGAGAGAGCCTGGTTTGTTAAAATTCATGATTGGGAAAAAATCCAACGTCATCCAGTTCGTTTTAAGAACACATTTAGCCCTTGGTATCACTCTCTCCACTTCTAGGATGCCTGATATTTTATAGGTAATAAAATAATAAATTTAATACAAGTGTCATTAATTGCTCACTACTTTTCAGAAACATTCAGAAAGCAGGAGTAAAAAAGTAGATTTTAGATGATAAAATAATCATTCACTGTGTAGACACACACAAACATTTGCATAGAGATGTTCACAGACAGAGTTATAGACTTTTCAAAATCTTTCCATGACCACTAGTTGACAGACCCCAAGATTAAGAATTTATATTTAATATATTTATTTTAAGGATTTAATATATACATTTACATATACATTTTTTTCAGACGGGGAAATAGATTTTAAAGGAATTCATAATCCAAACAGCATTAAGATGATTTCTAAAGTCTTTTCTGTATCAAAAATTGTGTAATTCACTTGATGTTCTAATGCTTTCATGTTAAGACTTACTAACTTTTCCCCAGAGAAACAAAACTATGTACTATTTTCTAAGAAAAAAATTCTGGGGTGCCTGGGTGGCTCAGTTGGTTAAGTGTCTGACTCTTGATCTTATATCTGGCTCTGTGGTGACAGCACAGAACCTGCTTGGGACTCTCTCTCCATCTTTCTCTGTCCTTCCCCTGCTCATGCATGCACTCTGTCTTGAAAAATAAATAAACTTAAGAAAAAAATATGTATCCCTTAATTGTGACTAAAATAATAATACACACTATAAAATCCAATGTAAAGAATTTTCTGCACTTTTTGATCAGCACTTAAAACAATCTCAAAAATAAAAGTAGCATATTGCCAGTGTGGATTAAGATAGAGTGTTATGTGCCTATTTTTTATTTCAAATGGACCATTAAAACTGAATGTGAAAGTGCTATCTATAGAGATAAATGCTTATCAGAAATAAAAATACTTTTATAGTGCTCATATTAATACTTTATTTTTTTAAGTTATGGTTATTAATCCACTTAAAAATGGATCAAAGTGAAATCCTGTGATCTTTTGGAAAATATTAAAATGTATGTTTTGATACTTACATAAAAATCTAATACTTCAACCAGATTTATTTCCATCATGCATGTTATAATATATAACATTTTAATATAATTGGATATCAATAGCACACATAATCTTGAACATCAGCAGGCAGAATGATATATTTTACACAAAAATGTAAGAATCTCATCTCTTCATTATGGTATGTACAAAGATAGGGAAGGATACTGAATAGGGTTTTTGTGCTTATTCTGACTCCATCAGAATAAAACAATAAAAGAGACAAGACCCTTGAAAACAGTTGTGGAATAGTTGAAGTTTTTGTATTTGTTTTTACTCTTCAGCTTCTTGCTACATTTCCTTGTAAGGTTATTCACCCTATAGCCTCTTTCCCTTCTGTGCTTTCCATCATATAACCTTATGTAACTTCAGCATAAAATTATCCAATAAAATTCTTCACAATATATTGATATATTTTAATGGTGGAATTTTAAGCATAACTGGGTAATAGGTTTTTGTGCAATTATATCTGTTATATATTCTTCAAAAATATCACATAGATGACATCAGTTGAGATTATAAAGCTAAAGTCTTGTTCTACCCACTTCTACAATTTTTCCTCATTTACTGGGTCAGGAATTGGCTGGAATTCCATCGCCTGAAAATCTTCATAGCTAAATAAGTTCTATTGACTATATTAATGAGTTTTTTTTTTTTAATCTTCTTCTGTTCTATTGCATTTTAGCCATGTTTTGTAGGATGTCCTAAAGGGAGGTATTTGGTTTGAGGTCTTAGCTGTGTATTGTCTTAGCTCAGGCTGCTATAAAGGAATGCCATATAGGCTGAGTGTCTTAAACCCCAGAAAGTTGTTTTTCACAGTTCTGGAGACTAGGGATTCCAAGATCAGGGCACCTGCAGATTCCTTTCCTCGTGAGAACCCTCTTCCTGGCTTCCAGATGGCTGCCTTCTCTTGTGTTCTCCCATGGCAGAGAGGGAGAGATCAATCTTGTCTCTCTTCCTCTTCTTATAGGGACAGTAATCAAATCATGGGGCCTACCCTCATGACCTCAGCTAAACCTAATTATTTCACAGAAGTCACAGTTCCAAATGCCATCATACTGGGGGTTTGGGCTTTGGCATATGAATTTTGGGAGGACACAAACATTCAGTACATAACTTGTGCCATTCCAACAAGTGACTTAGACTCTTGAGTTCCATTTTTATATATATTGCATCTAAGCTAATACTCCCTTCCCTTCTTTCTCCATCAAATTTTGTATCTTGGTAATTCAGTGTAACAGCAAACTTAAGAAGTTTATCAATGTATTCTTAGAGCTAAATTAAATCTCTCTCCAGTCATCTCGATTCGAGGCCTCCTTTTATAAATCAGCATATTGAGTAAATAGAGATTTCCTCAGTCTGTGCTCAGTTTTCAACTCTGCCAATATTACACATCTGCAAACAGCCCCCTCACATCACCCCAAAAACAAGCAAACAAATACTAAATGCAACAGCAAAATTAAAAACATCATTTCGACTATAACTGCTTACTTCCAGGACTTTTTATTACCTTTCAGCTTTGATTTTTGGCATTCATTTTATTATAAATGCATTTTCCTTAGGTTAAAGAGCCATACCTTTTAAAGTCTATAGCTGTCTTAAGTGTTTGAAGATACGTAATGTGGGATATAAATTAGAATTGTTAAGGAATTGCAAAGAGGAAGTACAAAAAACAATAAATAGTATAGCTACAAAGCAAGAGGTTTACTTGAATGTAAGGAAAGATTTTTGTATAGTTTAAAGATGATGTGATTTTTCCTTCTAAGAGAAGCAGAAATTTACTATCATAAGGCAGTGAATTCCTTACAAACAGATATGCCCAGCATTAAGCTGATCTGCTATTAATTAAGAATGATATAGAGGAGACTCCTGGAGTTATATGTGATGATTTTAGGGTACTTCTAAAACCAAAAGTGTTCTATTGAAATGTTAGGTTTTATATATACATTTGACAGGAAATCATCTTAAAAAAGAATACAAAGTGATACACTGGAATCCTCAAATTTGATTACTTAGCATTTGATTTTGAAACACTTTGCAATTAACTCTGAATATATACTAGAGTGAGAAATACGCAGGCACAATCTAATAAGATCTTAAAGATTAAAATTAATAAGATACTTTGAGAAAAATCAGTGTTTAAATGATTAAGTATAATGCTTAAACTGAGCATGCAGTAAATTATTGATTGGTAGACTGAGAACTACCTGGATGAAAGGTTTCTATGTATTAATGAGCATTTTTTTCCAAGTAAATCTTTCTATTATTATTATTTGCATCTTAATGGGATTGGACCAAATTGTTGAATTCTTTTCTTATAGGAAAATATATGGCCTAGCCTGCCAAAACTTCCCAAAATTTCATGAAAGAATATGTTCCTGTGAAAAATCTAAAACATTACCAAAATTTTAATTTCTGGGGTAAGGGTTTCAAAGGACCTTAATTTATAGGTCTTGCCTCCTGGGATTAGGTGTCTCATGTTATTGTATATCTAGTGACTGTGATGATTGTTTGATCCATTTGTGAGGACAAAATTACTCTAGATTTGTTCTCTCTGGCAGTAAGCTCAATATGTTCTTTTCTTTCTGTCACAGTACACTACAGCAAGGAAAGTTTCATTCTGTTCTCTCACCTTCCTCCTAGCCCCACTCTCCTATTATTCATTAAGGAAGTCATATCTGATATCTGACTCTCTTTCTCATAATTAGTGTGCCTTAGAAGACACGTAAGATAAAAAATGGTTAGTTAGATGAAAGAGGAGCCACATGTTTCTTTGTTCTTTTTTATTAAAACAATGCATAAAGAAGAGAACTCAGTGTGCAATGCTACACTTTCCTGCAGGCCTTTTTTTGCTGTCAGTGTTCATATAAAATTCTGTCTTACTATGATTCTTCAATCTCAGTAAGCATGTTTAGTTAAAGTTATTTTATGAAACTCTGTATGAGACAGATTTTATAAAATTTTCCAGGACAGGATAAGCCAAATAGCATTGATGTTTGTTTGTTTGTTTGTTTGAGTTTATAGAAGCATAAATGGCCTTCTATACAAATAGAGATTCCAAGGTATTTTTTTTTTGTTTTAAAAATAAATTTGTTTGTTTGTTTGTTTATTGAGAGAGAGTGCAAGTGGGAGAGAGGGACAGAAAGGGAGAGAGAGAATCTTAAGCAGGTTCCACACTCAGCATGAAGCCAGATATGGGCCTTGATTTCACAACACTGGGATCATGACCTGAGCCAAGATCAAGAGTCTAATGCTTAGCTGACTGTACCACCCTTGTGCCCCCAAAGAATTTTATATATGGGCTTCTATATTTAATAAATGTACAAAACTTTTTTTAATGTTTATTTATTTTTATGAGACAGAGACAGAGGATGAACCAGGTAGGGAGAGAGAGAGGGACACAAAGCAGGCTCCAAACTCTGAGCTGTTAGCACAAAGCCTGATGTGGAGCTCAAATCATAACTGTGAGATCATGACCTGAGACAAAGTCTGATGCTTAACCAACTGAACCACCTAGGCACCCACAAATTATTTTCTTTTCCATGTGATTATTAACATTCTATGCATTAAGGTTTTATACATCTACCAATGTCTTTTATGTGATCATTTGCTTTAAAAGAACTCTAAACATCTTTATTTTAAAATTCAAGTAAATAACATTAATCATAATTTCCCTGTTCTCACTTCTCATCCCACCAGCTACAGCTTCATTTTTCTTACTTCCTTATAGAAAAACTTCTTTAAATAAATGTCCCTAGTTGCTGTTTCCTATTTTTTTCATCCTATTTTATTTTAAGCCCAATTCTGTCAGGCATTTGCTTAGAACAATTACTAAAATTATCTTATCTAGGTTACTAAATTACTTTCATCTCTAAGTTCATTCATTAGTAAATTCTTAATCCTTATCTTACTTGATCTACCAGCAGCATTTGACAGTGTTGATCACTCTTTCCTCCTTACTTTGGACTTAGTGTATCACACTTTCTTGGTTTCTTCTTACTTTACTAGCCATTTCTTGGAAATCTTTGCAGGTTTATCTCTTAAAGTTGGAGTTCCCAGGAGTCAGTCCTTGGACCTCTTCTGTCTTTCCTTCCTCTTTAGTGATCCCATACCAGCTCTATGTTAACAGTTTTCAACTTTCCATTTCCACTTCTGACTGTTTTCCTTAACCCTAGACTCATATGGGCAAATAGGTACTCAACATCTATACTTGGATATTTAACACACATCTCAAACTATGTTATGCTTCTTTTTTTAAGTTTATTTATTTATTTTTTAAATTTTTTATTTATTTCTAGGAGAGAGAGAGAGACAGAGTGAGCAGGGGAGGGTCAGAGAGAGAGGTAGTCACAGACTCTGAAATAGGCTTCAGGCTCTGAGCTGGCAGTCAGCACGGAGCCCGACGCGGGGCTCGAACCCACGAACCGTGAGATCATGACCTAAGCGAAAGTCGGACGCTTAACCGACTAAGCCACCCAGGCGCCCCTATTTATTTATTTTGATATAGAGATAGCATGAGCAGGAGAGGGATGGAGAGAGAGGAAGAATCCCAAGCACATTCCGCGCATTCAGTGCTCAGAGCCCTACATGTTGCTCAAACTCCTGAAACCATGAGATTGTGACCTAAGCCGAAATCAAGAGTCAAATGCTTAAGTGACTGAGCCACCCAGGCACCTTGAAACTATGCTATCCTTCTGATAATCTCCCCGAAACCTGTTGTGGTACACCACCTTTCAGTAGAAAGGAACTCCATTCTTTCAGTTGCTTAGCCTAAAGAAAATTCAAAGCATAAAACACAGAAACTCTCTCTCAATCTCTCTCTCTCTCTCTCTCTCTCTCTCTCTCTCTCTCTCTCTAGCCTACATTTAGTTCATTGGGAAATGTTAATGTTTATGCCTTCAGATACATCCATAGTTTGACTACTCCTCACTTCCACCAATACCACTATAGTCTCAATTACCATCATCTCTTGTTTTCACTATTTCACTAGTGTCATAACTGGTTTTCTGCTTTTGCCTTGGCCTCCTTACAACTTATTGCCAACACAGTCATAGTAGCCATCCTACAGTTAACCTGATATGCTTCTACTTTAGGACCCTATACTAGCTTTCTCTTCCTCTTATTGTTCTCCTCATAGACATCCACTTGGCTTGAGTCTTTTACCTATTTTGACTTTGCTCAAATAATGCTTTCTTAATTAGGTATATCAGTTTCTTAGGGATACAATAACCAATGAACACAAGTTGAGGGACTTAAAACAATAGAAATTTACTCTTTCTTAGTTCTAAAAGTCAGAAATCTGAAATCACTATCTTAGTCTGTTCAGGCCACTATAACAACATACCATAGCACAGCTGGTATAGAGACAATAAAAATTTATTTCTCACCCTTCTGGAGGCTGTGAAGTCTAAGATAAAGTCGTGGGCAGTTCTCTTGTCTGGTGAAGGTCTGTTTTCTGGTTCATAGACCACTGTTGTCTTCCCACTGTAGCCTCACATAACTGCATGGGTGAGGAAGCTCTTTGGAGTCTCCTTTATAAGGGCACTAATCCCATTCATGAGGCTTCACCCTCATGACATTATCACTCCCAAAGTCCCCACTTCCAAATACCATTACCCTGGGGATTAGGCTTTAACGTATGAATTTTGGTGGGGGACGCAGGAAGACATAAACATTAAGTTTGTAGCAATAAGGTTCGTTCCTTCTGAAGGCTCTGAGGGAGACTCCATTCGATGCCTCTCTTCCAGATTCTGTTGTCATCTTCGCATTTCTTGGCTCATAGCTTCATAACTCCAGTCTCTGCCACCATCTTCATATGGCCTTTCTTTTTGTTTAATTGTGCCCCACATGTCCCACTGCCTTTCTCTTGTAAGGTCATCTGTCCTTAGATTAAGTGCCCACCCTAAATCTAGAATGATCCCATCTTAAGATGTAAATTACTTCTGCAAAGATCCTATTTCCAAATAAAATCCTAATAATATGTTCCAAGTAGACATGTGTTTAGGGTAAGGTGAAGTACCACTCACCCCACCTCATGTGGCCTATCCTGACCATGTGTCTAAAATTGTAATCTTCATTCCCCATTCTGCTTTTTTACACTAAGTCCACAATCTTTGGGACTGGGTGTGTTTTGGAATTTAGACTTTTTGCATTTTAGGAAGATTATATGTTATACATTATGTATAATATACTAGCCTTAGTGGGATTTGGGACATTAGTTCAGGTTAAATTTTGTTCCTCAGTTTGTGCCAAATTAAAAAAAAAAAAACTTTATCATTGTTTATTATTTACTTGTTTATTGTCTATTGTTTATAATTTGTTTTCTGGGGCACCTGGGTGACTCAGTCTCTTAAGCAACCAACTTAAGCTCAGGTCATATAATCTCACAACTCATGAATTTGAGCCCCACATCAGACTCTGTGCCAACAGATCAGAGCCTGGAGCCTGCTTCGCATTCTGTGTCTCCCTCTTTCTCTGCCCCTCACCCCTTGTGCTCTGTCTCTCTCTCAGAAATAAGATAATAAAAGAAAAGAAAAGAGAAAAGAAATAAAATAAAAAATAAAATAAACATTATAATTTGTTTTCCATCTATGCAACTTGCATTACATGAGGACAGTATCTTTATCATTTTTATTCCTGTTGTATCCCAAGCTCTTAGCATAATCATTGTCATGTGCTAAGTGCTTAATACATTTGTGAATATTTCCTAATGTTGCTTGTTTCAGGAATCTTCCTCTGGAAATTAGGGCCAGAGAAAATGAAAGACAAAAAAAAAAAAAAAGATTTCAACAGAAATAAAAGGGAAAATGTTTAATATACCTTTTAGGTCTACTGTTGCATCTCATATCAGATGTGCCAGATTTGTGACAAAGGGTTTTGATGAATGAACATTTGTGAATTAAATAATAGAATTATATAAGCAATTATACTCACTGAAAATACTTTTACATTGATAAATTTTAAGCGTGAGAACAATATTTGGTTCTTTTTTTTACCAAAGGCTTAAGAGCTTTTTGGGAATAATTCAGGAAACAAAATGCTGTCTTCTTGGATTTAGGGTGATACAGAATACATGATATACCCTCTATATTTATGTAAAACATCTGAATTTCAAATTTTCTTCACTACTGATTTTCATAACACAATTTATTTCTCTGTGTCTTGTGGGGGAATTCTAAATAAAAATACAAAAGTATGCAAACACTGTAGAGAATTTTAAAAGTAGGTTTAGTCAATGATTAGGCTCTAGATTTTTATTTTTTTTCTCTCTTTCTTTTTTCTTCCTTCCTCTCCCTCTCTCTCTACCTACCTTCCTTCCTTCCTCTCTCCCTTCCTTTCTCTTTCTCTCTTTCTCTTTCTTTTTTGGGTAACAGGATGTCATGAAATAATTATTTAAAACACCCATAGATAATAATTATTACACAATATCTATATATTATAAATACTTGTTAATGCCTTAGGTACCAATTGAAGATTACTAATTTTATCAGTATTTTCAGTAGAACAGCTATATTCCCCTGATGTGAGACTCTCTCTACCTTAATGATTTGAAATACAAATGCACATGTGAAAGCCATATTATTTTTTTCCATGCATCTAAAAGACTGTTAAGAAAGGATGAATGTTCCTAGATGTTGGTAATAATCAAGCTTGCGATAAAAAATTGATTCTATTTCAAAGGTAAGTCTCAATCAGACTCCAATTGACACTGAAATTCATCCATTCACTTCCCCTTTTGTATTATCATTTCATTTCTACTGAGTCCTTTGGCAATGTCTTTAAAAAGTACTCCACTTCCTCTCCCTTTCTTTTACAGGTAAACAAACACATAAACATACCAACCAACTAAACAGACAAAAAAACAAACTATTTTAAACTAGGCCTCTACTGTAATTACTAAGCTATACCTCTGTCTTCAATTAGTTCCAAAACCTTGATCCTGTAGTTTATATAAAGAGCTTCCAGTTACAAATTTGCTCTTTGCCTGATCTCTAGGCAGTCTGATTTCCACTGCTACTAGTATTTTGGCAATGCCCTGGAAAAGGTTGCTGCTAATTGTAAGACTAGAAGTTAGCTTCAAATATCTTACTCTGTCTTGTGGACCAACAGTACTGAGCACTATAAATGTCTAATTAATTAAACTTGATTTAGATGATCCTGGTTAATCTTGTGATCAGTACCATCATCATTTAACTAAATACTAAAAGGTTCCTTCCTGAGCATGCATGATTATTGTTATATAAATCAAATTAATATCTTTATTAGTAGGCTACCATATACATTCCTCATATGTGCCCTTGTTATTTATTTTCTGGGGTTAAGTTAAAAGAGCAGAAAGACTTCTACATTCATCTATTCACATATATTTTGAGCACCTTTCATTGTTCCAGATGTGGGCACAGTGCTGAGCCATGCATATAATGTCTCACATGTAGCTTGCATTTTAATGGAATGTAACAGAAGAGAGACAATTAACAAATAAAACTACACAAGCATGAGATTATTATCAGCGGCTGATCAGTACTAAGAAAATATAATAGAGTTATGGGTCAGAGAGGGATCTTTACATAGGATTTAGAAGGGATTTTTACATAGGTCGCCCTGTTAGAGGATGTAATATTTGACCTGAAACCTAAATGATGGAAAGAAGGCAGCATTGTGAAGAACATAAGATAAAGTGTCACTAGCAGAGGAAATTGCAGGAACTAAGACTTTGAAAGTTTTTGAGGAAGAAAAAGAATGTCAGGGAGTCTGGAATGTTGTGAACAAGGACAAAAAGCTGTGAGAAGATGACATCAAGAGTGACTGTGGCTGGGTAATAGAAGATTTGCAGCCTTAGAAGTTTCATTAGATCCTAAGTATAATGGGAATCATTAGAAGGTAAGGCAGTGACATGAACTGATTCATGTTTTGAAAAGATCACTCTGGCTTTGTGTGGAGAATAGAAGAAAAGGAACAGTTTATTTCCCACCCCCCAAAAAAAAGTTTGTCATATTTGTAGTTTGAAATGTAATATGTTGGAAAGCACAATGACCTGCTTTTATATGTACCACTCATTTAGATTAGCCCTCTGTGCTTGGCCTATCACTTGGTAAGCATTCACTAAATGTAACTAATGGTCTATAATGCAGCATGACATTAGTTTTTTTTTTTTTTTAAAGGATATATGCCCTGAACAAATGCATAGCCAAATCACTTTTAAATGAATTTAAGTGTGATGTGTCTCAGATTATAGACTCACCTTTGTAAAGAGGCACATGAAAATAAATGTACATGGTTATTACAGTGGATTTTCATTCAAACCCTCAAATACTTGAGTGCTTAGCATGTGCTACACACTCTGAAAATTGCAAATGAAATCAGATATGATTCATGTTCTTCAAGAAGCTTGCATTAAAGTTCAAAGGCTCAAAAAAAATACATGTTTTTGTGACTCTGGTAAAATTTATTTTTATCAGTATTAACAGCCAAATTACACAGTCACAGAAATTTGTTTTGAATTGTATCTAAAGACATGACACATTTCATGTTTCCATTGGTACTTCTTTGACAAGTTCATTTCCAAGTGAGAACCCAGAGCTGTTCTATCTTTCCCTCAATATACTTGAGGGAAAATATTTTGTTTTGTTTTTATTTTGTTTTGTCACAAATGTGATAATATTAATTTTGTTTTGTCACAAATGTTATAATATTACTTTTTCTGTTCCTGTATTTCATTTCTTTGCAGTCATTTTTCTGCATAATTTTTATGTCTAGAATTATAAGAGACTGAAGAGGTTGATCTCAGCTGTAGTTTTGCTATGTGCTGCCATCATATGCATTTTCTACGTTGAATATATTATCCCTTGTCCAAGTAAAAACAAATTGTCCTTCCTCTCCCTTCTTATATCAATTTCAATTTTCATTCATGTTGTCTTGATTGCTGAATCCATTTTACTTTAATTTTTATTTTTCATTTTTATTTACATCTATTTTTTCAAGAATAATTTTTGAGATTTTCATAGGTTTTATTTATAACTAACAGTAATTATTTACATTTTGTTCTATCATTTTAATCAGGCAATTAATATTTTTATAGCATGATGGTGATTTTCTGTTTTATTATTTTATCTCCTAAGTAGTTATAGTATAACTTTAATTATACTGAATAGAATGTGTTTAACATACCTTGCATATATTACAAATATACTCTGTTGCCTTTTCACACAATTACTTTTTTAAAACATTTTTTAATGTTTATTAACTTTTGAGAGACAGAATGTGAGCAGGGGAGGGCTGGAGAGCGAGGGAGATACAGAATCTGAAGCAGGCTACAAGATCTGAGCTGTCAGCATAGAGTCCTTCGCAGGGCTTGAATTCACGAACTGTGAGATCCCTTACCAGAGCCAAAGTTGGAACTCAACCAACTATGCCACTGAGGTCCTCTCACACAATTACTTTTGACTGGGTAATAAACATTTTCCTCTGAAAGCCTTTAAAGACAATGCATAAATGGTTTGTGGTATTTAGTAACACAGAAACAAAATTTGAGTTAAGCTGGTTTTTTGTTCCAAGCATAGATAATTGGAAAGATTATTCTTTTTATCTTGAAATTCATAAATTTGCAGTGATACATCTTGTTTTACTCTCAGTTGTTTTGGGAGGAACTTGGGCATTGAACTCTATACACTCAGGTCTTTCTTAAAATTGAAGAAGGTTGATTTCATTGATTTTTCCCCCTTTGTTATAGTTCTCCTGGAATTTATTTTATAAGTAGATTTGATCTTCTTGTACACCTACCAGGATGCTAATCAATTCTTTACATCATTGTTCTCTGATGTTTTTCCTGTGAGTTTTGGATGAATTTCTTGAATTTGTCTTTGGTCCCCTTCCTTGATTATCTGTAGTATCCAATCTTCCATTCACTGTATTTATTACACTTTTAAATTTGAAAAGTATTATTTTTATACCAAGCGATTAACTATTTCTGATCATATATTGTTGCATTTCTATTACTGCTCGCTCTAATTTCTCTGATATAGTATCCTATTAAACCTTATTTGTACTGTGAATGACAATTTTATTTTTTTTAATCTCTGGATATAAATGCTTCAGAGTCTTCCAGTAGCTGTGACACAGCAGATTCTTCCTTTGCAGTTTCTTATATTGCAGAATCTTCCCAAACATCTGACTTTTGTCAGTAAGTTTGGTCAAAGATTGGAGCGTTATCTGCTCACATTGCATTTTACTATTTCCAGACATGCAGAAGATAGGTACAGAGTTAAAACTATGTGCACACTCAGAAATAAATATTTTTTTCTTCTAAATCGTCCCTCTGGACCCTGACAGATTCCCTGCAGTGTTCGTAGTATGATGAATTCCCCATGCTACACACGATGCTAAAGTGCCTGGTGTTTCTTATCATACTGCCAGTGACATTTTACTGTATCTTGCCAACCCCATGCCAGTGTTTTGCTTGCTCTAGCCACTGACATTTGGAATGATCGTTGGTACTTCCTTGAATAGATGCTTCCAAATGGAGCCCACCAGCAACAGTGAAAAATAGTCCATCTGCGTGGAGGCTGGTTGTTTCAGGCTCTATCTGTTCTCGTCTTCAACCTCTGTGAGTAAAGGGATTTTTGTGGAAATCCACCAAAGCCTACTCCACTTATTTCTCAGGCAAAATAACTTTACTCAGAAGTGGCTCAGAAGATTGACCCTCAGTGTCTCCTTTGGCCTAGTTCCATTACTGTTAAAAAGTTTTGATATTTCTGGCTTGGGAGTAGCACCATTTCTTGGTTTGGGGCTCACATATAAGGCTTCTTTTATTCTTATACACCAGGATTCATTTGTAATGAGCATATGGAACCAGGGAGAGTAGACACCTGTGCACGTATATAAACATCTGGAAGTCTCAATCTGAATTAATTTAGCAATATAAACACTCATTTTCAAATTTAAAAATCTGGCAAGAGGCATAGCAATCCAATGTGATATGTTTGCATTAAAATTACCATAGAATCCAATTAAGATATTGAAGTAATATTGTAAAGTCTAGGAAATATTGTCTTTTTAATACTCAGAAATAGTTCCATGAAACCTAGCAGCATTGTGCTTTGCTTATCTCTTCTGGATTGTCAGGATGTTAATATTTCAATGATAGCATGTTCAAAGCAAATGGTGATATTTATGAATGTATTGATTATATGTAACCTCCTACTCTTCAAATTATAATTTCAGGCAAGAGTAACTGATGATGCAAGCACATTAAGTGAGGACTGTACACCTGTGGAGCTTGGTGCTGAGGGAGGTGCATCCAAATGAATTGTTTAGGAACTTGGCTGATTTCATTTTGTCCATCAGGACTTTATACTATTGGCTGAATTATGAAATTATAGTAGGAGGGGTTTTTCTTTCATGGGTTATGATTAAAAAGTATATTTTAGCTCATATTTCTCAAAATACTGTTATTTCATTGTTTAGTCAGCTCCCTGGATTTAAATTCAAAAGCATGGTATTATAGAATAACACCAATCAGACTGATATTTGAAGGGCCAGTTGCGAGTGGACCAAAAAATGATAGAATCAAATAGTAGAGAGATAAAACAGGAAATTGCTCAATTATTACAGTAAAAGTAGACTACTGTTATCAGTGAGTACGTCAGTCTTTAGTTCAAATAGAAGACTTTCACTTCATTCATAGTTGATCAAATGTCTTCCCTCTTTGCTGCTTCCAAAGTTGCTTATCTGTAGCTTTTAGTATAGCCAAACTGTCAGTTTACATTAGGAGAAAAGAATGGACTTGCTTCTTTAAGAATGTGATCCTAAAAGAGAATTTGCCATTTGAAAAATCTGAATTAGTGACCCCTATCATTTGGGCCATTTATTTTATCAATCTTACCAACCTTGCTCTGAACATTTGTATTGTGTGCTTATGTTCTATTGTTTAGCAGTAACTAGCATAAATATGTAATTATATGCTTTGTTTTGTTGTAATAGATTTCAAAACACTATTATTATGGTGCTGTTTGAATTGTGTTTACTATATCAATATAAACATATAAATTGAGTCAAATTATTTGGTTAACTGCAAACCACAAGTTATTATAGTGTTGTCAGTTTCAAAATGTTACATGATAATAAAAGCATTTGATTCCCTTTGTTCACACTTGAACTTCAAAAACTTTGTAATTATTTTCTATAGAATATTAGGCACAACTTTTAGGCAAGTGGTAGATATATACTGTAACACCATGCAAGGATCTCACATAACTATTTAAGCATGCTTTTTAATTCTCACAGCAGCTTGTGGCTTATTTGTAGTTGATAACTTATGTTAAATTCCAAAATAATTTCCCTTTGCCTAAACCTCGACTTGTCCAGCCTACATGGAAACAACTTTACAATTAGAAAATTTAAGTGGCACTTGGGTGGCTCGGTCGATTAGGTGTCCAACTTTGTCTCAGGTCATGATCTCATGGTTCATGGGTTTGAGCCCCTCATTGGGCTCTGTGCTGACAGCTCAGAGTCTGGAGCCTGTTTTGCATTCTGTGTCTCCCTCTCTTTGCTCCTCCCCTGCTCACACTCTGTCTCTCTCTTTGTCTTTCTCAAAAAATAAATAAACATTTTTAAAAAAAGGAAAATTTCAGGTATTGGTATGCCTGGGTGGCTCAGTTGGTTAAGCATCTGACTTCAGCTCAGGTCATGATCTCACAGTTTGTGAGTTGGAGCCCCGTGTCGGGCTCTGTTCTGACAGCTCTGAGTCTGGAGCCTGCTTCAGATTCTGTATCTCCCTCTCTCTCTGCCCTTCCTCCACTGGAGCTCTGTCTCTCTTTCAAAAATAAATAAACATTTAAAAACTTAAAACAAAAAAAATTCAGGTTTTTTTATTTAAAAAATGAGCATTCCTCATGATGTTTCTTTACCTTGAGGTATCATTCAGTAAATCAGTCATAATTTAAATTGCTGTTAGTCTATTAGGCAATAAAATTGTCTATAAACCTTACTATTTTATAATCTTTTTTTTAACTTGTTCTCTTCGGGGTTTTAAATAAAGACCAACTAAAGACGTTGGATTTATCTAGCTTCCTTTAGCAACCTGATTCTACCACCTGCCTTTCATTTCCTGCCTCTTCTCCTGCTGACCACCTTTGTCTGCCTGGCATTTGTGCCTTTCTCTTCATTCCCCATCTTTGCTTCTCTGCCTCTAGTGAATGAAAAGGGCAAATTTAAATTCAGATCCAACATTCAGAGCCAGAAGACACGGAATATTTCATTTTATAATCCATGCATTAAAAAAACATTGCATTAATAATTAACAAGTCATGACTGAATTACCTTGCCTTTCCATGAAAGAAGAAAGGAAGGCTCTGAGGAATTCAGTTGATTATTTTAACTGTTTTCTTTTTCTTAATCTTACAGTTCTCCTTGTATACCTACATTTAACTAAGAATAACATACATGTGATTTTGTGAGAAATCTCTGTCAAATGGGTAAAAAGGACATTCTTAATACTAAAGCAACTGTGAAAGAAGTTTTTTTTTTTTTTTTTTTTTTNCTGGCAGCTCAGGTGTGTGGGTATGTGATATTTCCCCCTTAATGTTTCTGAAAATAAGTGAATCGAGGGAAATTCATTATAACATTCTCTCCATATGAGTCCAGGCCATGATTTCATGTTGCATATGAGCTAGAGATCATAAATGATCTTAAGATATTATATCCCATTACTTTCTAGAACATCGGCTATAACAACTAGGACAATAATCTTAGCATTTTATTTTAGTGTAGTCAAACAAAAGATATATACAGGAACAATATATATATATATATTTTTTTTCTTTTATACTAGACATTCTTTAGTTTAAATTATAATCCATTTATAAATATGTGGGGCAGGGTACATTTGTAATGAAGACTCTCTTATACTACTCATTCACTGAATGGTAGTAGTTACTGAGCTCCTATTATATGGTTCCTGGGGATACCAAAATAAAAAGACACTGTTATCATCCTAGGTAAGTTCACAATCCAGTGTCAAAGACATGTATTATTAGCATGGAAGGAGCTATATAAAATTAGTATTTTCATGGTGGAAGCTGAAGAAGTAACTATTACAATAGAGCTTTAAAGCTTAAAAAAAATTACAGTTTTATTTAGAAAGAACATTTCAGAATGAAGACCTGATGTGAATAAAATCAGAGTGATGTGTAAGAGAAGAAGTTAAGGGAATAAAGAAATGCCCAGTGTGGCTGAAACTCATTTGTCTGGGAAGCAGTGGCTAATAAAAGACCAAGCCAAAGTTGTGAAGACCAAATTCTTTATAAGCACCAAATCCTTGCTAGAATGTATATAATATTGAATAGTATTTGTTCATATATCACTCAGCAGGTTATAGGTACATATTAACTAACTGCTTCTTTATCTTGATTCTGTGAACAATAATTACTGAGTAAATATAAAAAAAACAAATATTGATATCTTTATATGTAGAAATCAACCACTTAGGGAATTCAGGTATTCAAAAGGTACTTTTTCAGTCCCTTGAAGCTCTCCTGGGATGTACTCTGAGCCCAGTGCCCAGCCTTGGTATGCCCCCTGGATCAGGCCATTGACTTTCTCCTGACCATCTTCCATAAGTACTCAGGCAGGGAAGGTTATAAGAAGACGCTGAGCAGAAAGGAACTGAAGGAGCTATTATCAGAAAGAAAGAGCTCACCATTCCCCTGGAGCTGCAGGATGTTGCCATTTAGAAGCTGATGGACTGATAGATGACCTGGACCAGAACAAGAACCAGGTTGTGGTCAACTTCCAGGAATATGTCTTCTTCCTGAGGGCCTTGACTTTGATCTACAATGATGCCTTCAAGCGCTGAAAATAAATCAGGAAAGTGGAGACACCCTCTATTAGGCCTGCCTAAGCCAAATCCAGTGGTTTTTTGTTTTGTTTTGTTTTTGGTTTTGGTCAAATAAATACCTTTTTTTGGTCAAATAAAAAAAAAAGCATTGGGACACTGAGTGGCTCAGTCGGTTGGGCCTCTGACTTCGGCCCAGGAAATGATCTCGTGGTTCGTGAGTTCAAGCCCTGCATCAGGCTCTGCGCGGACAGCACAGAGCCTGGAGCCTGTTTCCAATTCCATGCCTCCCTTTCTCTCTCTGCTCTCCTTCCCTTGCAATAATGTGATTAAATTATTAAAGAAAAATTATCTGACAATTACTTAATTGATACTCTCTCTTAGAGGCACTATTTTTCTATTAAATAAGAAAATAAGAAAAACAGTTTCTGTTATCATAAGAGAATGTTTCCTTTAAATATAAAATTCCTGGGGAAATACTAGTAAATGGAACTAGAAACATTGTAAATGAATTCCATGATACCACCAATTAGAGTTTTACCTAATTGAAAACCTAGAGTTTAGAAGTGCAAAGGTAGCTTCAATATAAATTAATTTTATAATGCAGTATTTCACTCTTTGAAATAAAAATTAGAGATGTTAATAATCATTTCTAATACATTGAGAATAGTTAAATATTTTTGGCATATCATGATTACACTAAAACTATAGCTAACATTAAAACTATAAAGATATTATATACAAAGGGGAAGAGCTAAACTAGAATTCCCATTATTATTAATAATAAAAATTGCTTTTTAAGTTTTATTAGGGAAACAGGATATGAAAGAAAAATGAATTACATATATACATACACACACATATATATGAAGAGAAGACATATATATATATATATAGAGAGAGAGAGATCTTCTCTTCATATCCTGTATATATATATAGAGAGAGAGAGAGAGAGAGACATAAAAGTATGATTATTTGTATAACAATTTTCCTAGTAAGTCCAAAGGCATATGCTTGGTGCTCATAGAAAAACAATATCAACAAAATGAAAACTCAAAACCATTCCTACATTCCTGCCATCTTTATGTTAAAAAAAAAAAACTAACAATTTGGGAATAAACTTAGCAAGATACGTATGGATTCTTTAAATAAAATTTTAAATACTAGTTTTATATATTTAATTTTGATCAAAATGTCAATAGTTGTTTAGAAGTTTTGAGGGCAAAAGAAAAACACCAGAGAGGACTATCAAAGAAAATACTAAGGAAAAAAATTGACAAAACTATAAAACTAGTTCTACCAGATATTAAAGCATTTACTAGGCACCAGCAATTAAAATATTATGTAACTGGCACAAGAACAGTCAAACTAGTAGAATTTAATAAACTACCCCAAATTAGATCAAATGGGCAAAAGTATAATTAAAAATTTGATTAGATATTTCAGAATTGTGAATTCATAGTTTATCCAAATAATTTCAGATTCCTTGAACCTGAGAGAAAAAACAAAAACAAAAACAAATAATTTCAGGTTCATTAAAGAGTTAATTATTTTTTTAATCTATAAGAAATAGAAACTAAAATAAAAAGAAAATAGCATATTTGACTGTCAAATTAGTAAATAAATGCAACACAATATACCCGTGGTAGTGTGGATAAATGAAAGAGTACATATTTAGAGAAGGAATATAAATTCATATAAGCATTTTGGAAGACAATTTTACAACATAAATAAAAAAACATAAAAGTTTGGTTGACCTATCTGGCTCAGTCTGTAAAGCATGTGAGTCTTGATCTCAGGGTTGTAAGTTCAAATCTCATGTTGGGTGTAGAGATTACTTAAAAATAAAATCTTAAAAACCTTAAAATTTTATGTTAATGCTAACCAGTAACTTCTGATGATCTAACAAAAGATCTTAATTCAGAAATAAACATTTATATACAGGGTAGGGTAGAATTATTTTTATATCATAGAATTATCTATAATGTAACCTAAAATTTTAACAAAGGCTACATCTTCAGTGGAGTTCTTGGCTTTTTAAAAATTGCATTACTGTTTTGTACATGTATGTGTGTATATACATATATATAGTTTATTTTTGAAACAGAGAGAGAGCATGAGTGGGGGAGGGACAGAGAGAGAGAGGACACAGAATCTCAAACAGGCTCCAGGCCCTGAGCTGCCTGCAGAGAACCCAATGTGGATCTCAAACCCACAAACTGCGAGATCATAACCTGAGCCGAAGTCGGACGCTCAGCCAACTGAGCCACTCAGGTGCCCCTATATATATTTTTTTTACAATGACTGTATGTTACTTTCAAAATTAAGGAAAAATTTACTAAAGTTATAGAAAAATAAATAGAACAATTAACATTAACTATATAACAGTAAAAATTAATAGAATAATTAAAATAGAAATGGACTTTGAATATAGAGGGGGAGGGGTGACAAAAGAAATAACTTTTAAAGTCAGATATATTATCAGATAAAGATATCATTAGCAAAGGAAATACACTAAAAATAAATTTGAATTCTGAAACTATAAAAAAGCAGATAACAAAATAAATAATTTAATATATATGACAGAAGGTTTAATATATGAGATACTAATCTTTTCTCAAAAACATCAGTGAGGAATGTAGTAAATGTCCCAACCAATATATACATAAAGGACATAAAGGGACAATTCACACAGGAGGAAATACAGGGAGTAAAAAAAAAGCATATGGATAATCTTCAACCTGGTTTATAATCAAACAAATGAAAATTACAACAGCAAGAAAGTCTCATTTTTTACATTTCCTTTTTCTTTTATTTATTATTATTATTTTTTTATATTTCCAGTATAGTTAACATGCAGTGTTATGTTAGTTTCAGGTGTACAATATAGTGCTTCAACAATTCTGTATATTACTCAGTACTCATCATGATAAGTGTATTCATTAATCCTCATCACCTATTTTCACCTGTCTCTCCACACACCTCTACTCTGGTAATCATTAGGTTGTTTTCTTTAGTTCATTGTCTGTTTCTTGGATGTTTTTTTCTCTCTCTCTTTCTCTTTCTGTCTCTCTTTTGGTTTCCCGTTGCTTGTTTGTTTCATATATAAGTGGAATTATATGGTTTTGCCTTTCTCTGACTTATTTCACTTAGCATTATAGTCTCTAGCTCAGTCTTTATTGTTGCAAGTAGCGGGATACAATTCTTTTTTTGTCTCGGTAATATTCCATTGTGTGTGGTATATAACCACATTTTCTTTATCCATTCATCTATTGATGGACAATTGGACTGCTTCCATTTTGGCTCTTGTAGGCAATGCTGTCATAAACACAGGGGTGCATCTTTGATTAATGTTTTTTTGTATTTTTTGGGTAAATATCCAGTAATGCAATTACTAGATTGTAAGGTAGTTCTATTTTTAACATTTTTAAAAGAAATTATTTGTAAATAATCTCTATATCCAACATGGGGCTCAAAGTCACAACGCCAAGATCAAGAGTTGCATGTTCTACTGACTGAGCCAGCCAGGTGTCCTATTTTTAACTTTATGAAGAAATGCCATACTATTTTCCATAGTGGCTGCACCAGTTTGTGCTTACACCAGCAATGCACAAGAATTCCTGTTTCTCCACACCTTCTCCAACCCTTACTGTTTTTTGTGTTTTTGATTTTAGCCATTCTGACAGGTATGAAGTGATATCTCATTGTGATTTTGATTTGCATATCCCTGATGCTGAGTGATTTTGAGTATCTTTTCATGTGACTGTTGGCTATCTGTATATCTTCTTTGGAGAAATGTCTATTCATGTCTTCTCCCCATTTTTTAAAATTATTTCTTTTGGGGAGATGTTGAGTTGTATAAGTTCTTTATATATTTGGATATTAACCCTTTAGAGATGTCATTTGCAAATATCTTCTCCAAATTATTCAATAGGTTGCCTTTTAGTTTTATTGATTATTTCCTTTTCTGTGAACAAGATTTCATTTTGATGTAATTCCATATATAAATCCCACCTGATTGTGGTAAATGATTTTTTTCAGTGTATTGCCAGATTTGGTTTACTTGTATTTTCTTGAGGACATTTGCATGTATATTCATCAGATATATTACCCTGTAGTTTTCTTTTTATGTAGTATCTTTATCTGGATTTTGTAGAAGATTAGTGCTGGCTATCTAGAATGAATTAGATGATTTCCTTTCTCTTCTATTTTTTTGGAATAGTTTGAGAATAGATCTATTAACCCTTCTTTAAATGTTTAATGGAATTAACCTCTGAAGCCATCTGGCTCTGGAGTTTTGTGGGCTGAGAGTTTTTTGATTACTGGTTCAACTTCATTGCTGGTAATCAGTCTGTTCAGATTTTCTATCTTCCTGATTCAGTTTTGGAAGATTCCATGTTTCTAGAATTTATCCATTTTTTTCTAGGTTGTCCAATTTTTTGGCATATAATTTTTATAATATTCTCTTACAATCTTTTTATCTCTGTGGTGTCAGTTATTTCTCCACTGTCATTTCTTTATTTGTGAATCTCCTCTCTCTCTCTATTGATTAATTAAGTAAGTAATTATGAGTCTGACCTTCAGTTTATCAATTTTGTTGATCTTTTTAAATTTTTTAATGTTTTATTTATTTCTGAGAGAGAGAGAGAGAGAGAGAAAGAGAGAGAGAGAGAGAGTGTGAGCAGGGGAGGGTCAGAGAGAGAGGGAGACACAGAATCTGAAGCAGACTCCAGGCCCTGAGCCATCAGCACAGAGTCTGCCACAGGGCTCCCACAAACTGTGAAATCATGACCTGAGCCTAAGTCGGATGCTTAACCGACTGAGCCACCCAGGCGCCCCTGTTGACCCTTTTAAAGAACCAGCTCCCAGTTTTATTGATCTTTTCCATTGTGTTTTTGTTTTGTTTTGTTTTTCTTGTTTTTGTTCATTTGCTTATTTTGTTTTGTCTTAATTTCTATTTTATTTCTGCTCTAATCTTTATTATTTCCTTCCTTCTACTGGTTTTGGGTTTTACTTGTACTTTTTCTAGTTTGTTCAGATGTAAGTTGATGCTGTTTATTTGGGATTTTTGTTGCTTCCTGGTTTAGGCTTGTATTGCTACAAACTTTCTTCATAACAGCTTTTGCTGTATCTCAAAGATTTTGGACAATGGTGCTTTCATTTGTGTGCTTTCCAAATTTTTTCTTGTGATTGATATCTAGTTTCATAGTGCCTGTGGTCAGAAAAGATGGATGGTATGATTCAGATCTGTTTGAATTTGTTGAGACTGGTTTGGGACCTAATATGTGATCTGTTCTGGAGAGTGTTGCATGTGCACTTAAAAAGACTGTGTACTCTGTTGTTTTAGGATGGAATTTTCTGCACATATCTGTTCCTATCCATCTGGTCCATTCAGAGCTACTGTTTCCTTGTTGATTTCTGTCTGGGTGATCCAGCCAGTGTTGTAAGTCAGGTGTTATCATTCCCTACTATTATTTTAGTACTTGTGGTTATTTTCTTTATATTTATTATTGACTGCTTTATGTATTTGGTTGCTCCCATCTTGGGTGCATAAATATTAAGAATCGTTACATCTTTTTGTTGGATTGCACCAAAAATGATTATATAGTGTCCCTTATTGTCCCGTTACAAGCTCTATTTTGAAGTCTATTTTGTCCAATATAAATATTGCTACTTCGTCTTTCTTTTTAATCAGTTTGTATGATAAATGTTTCTCTATTTTGTCACTTTTAGTATGCATGTTCCTTAAGTCTCAAATTAGTCTTTTCTAGACAGCATATAGCTGGGCCTTCTTCTTCTTCTTTTTTTTTTTTTATCATTTCTGTCACCCTATGTGTTCTGATTAGAGTGTTTAGTCCATTTACATTCAAAGAAATTATTGATATGTGTGTATTTATTGTTATGCCCAGATCGCGATCTCCCCAAAATCCCAAGACCACCAAGGAGTCCGAGTCACGTATGCAAAATCAAAGGGCGTTTATTCGGGCTTAAGCTCGGGCTCCCAGACCTCAACAACGCAGAGGATCCATGCTGAGAGCCCCGAACAAAGGAGGAGTAGGGTTTTTATAACAGTCAAGGCGGGAAAGGGGTGATGGGCGGAGACTACAATGTGATAGGACAGGGTGACGGCAGAGGTCGATGCGGCGCGGAGGGATTGGTAACTTTAAAAATAAGCGGGCCAGAAAAGTGGCGGGAACGTCCGGTCCTTTCCCAACCTCCGGTGATTGGTTCGGACAGGGGGAAGGGCGGTTGCTTAAGCCAGCCGAGTCGTGCCTCAGAAACTTGGGCCTTTTAATTTCTGGGGCCTTCTGAAGCCTGTCATGGCACTGGTTTGGTTCTTCATTTGTTACCATTTTTTTTACTTGTTTTACGTTGTTTTGTAGTTCCTCTTTGTTCCTTTCTTCTCTTGCTCTCTTATCATGATTAGTTGACTTTCTTTAGGGAAATATTTGGATTCTTACTCTTTTTTGCATATCTATTACTGTTTCTTATTTGTGATTATCATTTGGTTTGTATATAATGTATTCTGCACATAGCAGTGTATATTAAGTTGATGGTCGCTTAATTTTGAACCCATTTGTTAATCTTCTCTATTCCACATTTCAGATATTTGATTGTATTTCACTTTCTTTTATTTTGTGCTTCTGTTGACCAATTTTTACAGACATACTGAATTTTATTGCTTTTGTGCTTCTTATTTTTTCTTACTCTTTCTTCCCCACTCACATAGTACCACTTGAAATTTCTTATAGGACTGGTTTAGTGGTCATGAATTCTCTTACTTTCTTTTGTCTGTGAAACTCTTAATCTCTCCTTTTTTAATTTTTTTTATGTTTTATTTATTTCTGAGAGAGAGAGACAACAGGAGCAGGGGAGGGTCAGAGAGAGAGGGAGATACATAATCTGAAACATCTTAATCTCTCCTTCTAATCTGAATGATAGGCTTGCTGGATGGAGTATTCTTGGCTGTAGTGTTTTTTTTTTTTTTTTCCTTTCAGCTTTTTGTATCATGCCACTCCCTTCTTGCCTGCAAACTTTTTGTTGAAAAATAAGTTGATAACCTTATGGGGTTTCCTTTGTGTGTAACTATCTTTTTTTCTCTTGCGACCAGTAAAATTCTTTCTTCATCACTATTTACTGCCATTTTAATAACTATGTGTCTTGATGCGGATCTCCTTAGGTTGAATTTATTGGAAAATCTTTGTGCCCCCTTATTTTGGATCTCTGTTTCCCTTCCCAGGCTCAGAAGGTTTTCAGCTATTATTTCTTCAAATGTATTTTCTGCACACACACACACACACACACACACACACACACACACCCTTCTCCTTCCGGTATCCTTTTAATGCAAATGTTATTATGCTTGAAGATGTTGCTGAGTTCCCTAATTGTGTTCTCATTATGCAATATTTGTTTGTCTCTCATCTGTTCAGCTAGTTTCTTTCCATTATTTTATCATCCAGATCACACTGATACATGCCTCTCCCTCCTGTAGCTTACTATTTATTCTATATTGTGTATTTTTAATTTTATGCATTGAATTATCCACCTCTGATATGTTATTTTTTATCTCTTTGTTAGGGTTCTCATTGATGTCCTCCACTCTTTTCTCAACTCCAGTGAGTATCTTTTTGATCATTAGTTTAAATTTTCTATCAGGTGTATTACTTATTTCTGTTTTGCTTAGATCTCTTGCCATGATTTTGTCCTGTTCTTTCATTTCAGACATATTCCTCTGTCCACTCATCTTGTCTACCTCTCTATTTCTGTGTCTATATTTTAGGAAAATCAGCTATATATTCTGCTACATATTCCTATAAGTAGTGGCCTAATGAAAAAGAGATCTTGTAATGCAGTATCCCCTCTTAACTAGAAACTGGCACTTCAGGAGAGTATCCTATGTGTGTTGCTTTCACCTAGCTGTTGTGTCTAAATTGCTTTTCTTTTCAGTCCAGTCTTCTGCAGTGACTGCCTGTTGTGCTCTGTGCTTGCTCTCTGTGATGTTAGTGGATCTCAGGCAGGGCAGTTCTGAGGGGGCTTGCCTGAGGGGATCTTGGGGGTGGGGCAACAGTGTTAGCAAAATGTACAATGAGCTAGTTTTAGGCCAGATTTTCCAAAGGAGAGCACATAGTGGGGCTGGGGTTGTGGTGTATTTGCACTGAAGCCCAGGGCCCAGACCAGCAGACATGGAGTAAGTGAGTCCTTGAGAGAACTTGTTGACAGGGTATAGTGCTAGCACTTTGGGTAGCAAGTGTCTGTGCAGCACTACCTCCCACAGGTGGCCCTGTGTTTATACTGTAGGATGAACAGACTGCATCTGCCATCTTCATTCCCAGAGAAGTGCTCCAACAAGCTCCAAAATCCGTATAAACAGATCTCCCTCCTGTTGCCTCAGGCATTGTGGAAACTGCTTCTAATGTTACCTCACTGTGGGCTGCTATCTCTTGAAGAGTGGGGACTCAGCTATCCCTCTTCCTCCAGGCTCACCTAGTGCTGAGTCAACTGACTTTTAAAGCTCCAGGTTCCAAGTCCCCCTGGTTATACAAACTCGCAGAATTCAGCCCTTCTGGTTTTCAAAGCCAAACATTATGGGAATTTTTCTTCCCAATGTAGGCTACCTGGAGCAGGAGAGGATTTCTCTCCCCATTCTGTGCCTGCAGCTTGCTTCTTCCCTCCTATGGGGAGCTCCCTACCTCATGGTTTCTGCCTTGCCTAACCTGCAAGATTCTCTACATTTAGTTGTGGAATTTATTCTGCCAATCTTCAGATGTTCTCTAGTTTATTTACATGGATGTGAGTGGTAGCTAGTTGTAAACATGAAACAGGGTGAGCTTAGGGTCCTGGTACTCTGCCATGTTCCCAACCTCTCTCTCACCACATTTCCTAAGTGACCAAATAATAATGAAACTCCATACTGGCAAGAGTATGTGGGGATATTTTGTTGATGAAGTATAACCAGGACAATTTTTTCCTAGAAGTTTAGAACTCATACTGATGACTTAAAAATCTTATGCTTTGTGTCTCAATAATTTCACTTCTGGGAGTCTTAATATTCCTAAGGTATTGTGAGACTATGAATATATGGTCATTATGATGTTATATATTAGAAAAAATAAAGGTAATGGATATTTAGGTCAGAATTAACTCACTTTTTACTTGCTGGAATGCTATTAATTATTAAATTGGCCAGGAAATAAACACACTCCTGTACATATACACATACATATATAAACATGCATACATACATGCATTCACATATTACACACATATATAAGCACAGAAGTATATTTATATTATTATGTTAATTGTAAACATCAAGATGAAAATAGGTTATGTACTTTATGCTTACATTTATATGAAATATTTATGTGAAAACAAGACTAGATAAACTAGAAAGTATTACTACTTAGGTATTCAATATGCAACTGGAGAGTAATTCTAATTTTTTTTGTTTTTCTGAAATTTTGTAATCTGGTTATATTCTAATTTTTAGATAAATTAAATAAAGAAAGAAAAGAAGGAATAAAGAATGGGAGAGAAGGGGAGAGATAGGGAGATTTATGTTGTACTCCAGTAAACATAATATTGATGTGATTAAGTGAATTTAAGATGTGACCCTAATGAATAGTTTGAAGAAGGCAAGAAGGGTTATCTGTGATCATTAACTTCGCTCTAAACAAAGAACATTAAAAATATTCCTTTTATTTTCTCATAAAAAAGACAGTTTTGTTTCTATGTATTTTTCCCCTTTATATTTCTAATAGAGAAAGTATCTGTGTATAGAAACAGAGCTCTAACACTGAAAATATGCAGGCATCAGGGATAATAGAGAACTATGTTGCGGAAAAAAATAGTGACTTGGCTATTATTCCAAATCATCTACTTCCTTTAGTTTGTGGCATTTTCTGGAATTTGTGAGTCAGGTAATCGACCCTAGCTTTGCATTTCTAAGTGTATCCTCCCAAGTGAATTTAGCTTTTATGACAGCTCTCCGAATCTATGGTCCTTGAGCCCATATGAATTAGCACTAAAAATGTGTTTATAACTTCAGAGTAAAATAAGATTATATACTTAAAGTGTAATATAAGGCCTTTTCACTTACCAGTATCCTTCAGTTTCTTAACACATCAAAATTACAGGCTTGTATATATGCATGGGCTGGGCACAACCCAAGACTGTGTCTGAAAATCGTCCTGTGAGTTTCACATGAAGAAAGTATATTTTGTGATATCTAGAAGGAAAATATGTCACATACAGTTAGGGTTAACATTAAAAAAAAAAGTTCAGTAAATTTCAAAAAGCCATTTGAAAAGTATACTAATACATTTCAAAAAATTAGTATTATTTGTCCAGTCACACTTAGGATATTTCTTGGCATGTATACATATATACATAAGTATCTATACATATATGTATATGCCAAAGTGATAGATATATGACTTTACTTATTTATATAGTTATAATTTTAGTTAGAGATATATATCACATCCTCTACTTGTACATATTATTTTATGGCTCTGGACAAATAGCTTAAATTTTATGTTTCTCAGCTTTTGCATAAAGTGCCTAGAAGAGTGTGTGCAAATAAAAGGGTATATAAGTATTCATTGTTCTTGTCATTACTATTTTTTATTGCCACGATATGTTGACTTTTTTTAAATTAAATATTACAGTTTGGAAATTTGTTGCATAATGGCCAAAGCATCTTTTAATATAGAATAATACATTTCAGTGTAAGTAATACCTTACATTTCAATAGAAAGAAAATCATATTATTTAAATTTATTCTCATTAGATATTAAATCAGAAAAATTAAAAAAATAAATATCCATGGTTTTAAGGTTAATAAATGGCATATTTGGGCTTAAGTTCTAATTTTGGCATTTCTTCCCAGATACTCCATTGTGACTTTTTAATCTGAATTTACTTTTTAATTAACTATTTAAAGATATAATTTTATAAAAGTAAAATCCTAAATAATTCTGGAGGCAGAAGACCCATAAAGACAATTGAATGTTTTTACTTGAAATCAGTATATCCAACTGTGTTATAAAAATGAAACTAATGATAATTTTGTTTATTTAAATCTATAATCTCTTGCTTGATACAGTGGCCAGGCGTTGAAAGTGAAATAGTTGTAAAATGTAAATTATTGAAGTATATGTTAGGGAGAAGTGATGGTGTTCAGGCTTATCAAACATGTGGCAAATAATTAATATGTTTCAGGGACTATAATTTCAGATAATGTGGAGAATGTTTAAATCATTCCCAAACTATTTGTGTGATGAATTATCTGAGATACACTGCTTGATAGAGCTTCTTAGAAATACATGAACCCTATTTCTATGATACCTTGATAGCAATAGGAGAATGTGGTTACTTGGCTTGAAACCTGGATCTTATTTTTTTTTTAGGTGTATTTATTTATTTATTTTGAGAGAGAGAGAGGGAGAGAAAGAATCCCAGTCAGGCTTCATGATTTCGGTGCAGAGCTTGACTTGGGGCTTGATCTCACGATCTGTGAGAATATGACGTGTTCTGATATCAGGAGTCAGATGCTTACCTGACTGAACCAACCAGGTGTTCCCCTCTGTCTTACTACTGATAACAAAAGTGAGACTAACAGACAGAAATTATAGTTTGGCAGGTTTATACATAATATAAAAAAGCTATCTCTAATTGCTCAAGTTTCCCAAAAAGGAACCAGTTTACTCATAAGGTAAATCCCTATTGTAGAATGTGTGACCGAATGCTTCATGTCCTCTCTGCAGAGATGTTCTAGATTAGGCTCTGACTAAAATGGTGTAGTTGGACTAGGCCCTTTAACTCCAAATTCTAACTCTAAATTCTAGTATTCTAACACAGTAGATATTAGTCAGAATATAGTCAAGAAATACTCCTTAATTGGTTTGATAGGCATCAACAAAAATGATTGTTTCTTTAAACCTCTTTAAGAATTTAATAGTAATAAGAAGTCTCAATAATCGGTAGTGCTCTAAAGTTTTTGAAATAGTTGTTCGCACATTATCTCACTTAATATATGTTTTGAAATTCATTAATTTTAATTTTTATATCCAAACTTTCTATTTACTTCTTCTAATTCATGTATTTACAACTTTACCAAAATTTGAGCTGAAAATATGCAGTGTTCACATTTTGGCATTGGTTTTAGAATCTTTCAGACATTTTGACTGATTTTTTCCCCTAGAATATAGTGGAAGTTCTTTCATTCAATACTTTCATGGCTGACATTTATTGATTCATTGAAAAAGTTATTTTTAAGTGAGAAATCTTAAGAATGATGTATATATACCTAATTTTTATGTATCAATCTATCTATATGAATCAGTGCACATTTATTTACTGTATTTGGGGTCTGTTGATTGAATTTCCACATATGCCATCTTCCTTGCATTAGTCACATTCAGGTGATTTGCACTTTTGTTCATTTCATAGTGGGACATAATTCAAGAAACTTCTGAAGCAGTCTGAATGAAAAATGCTTCTGGACCCCCCTTTCCCTCTTCCCTAACCATATTGTGTATCCGTAAGAAATGCTTCAATTGCAAATAACCAAACAAATCTTCCTATAGCTTATGTAAATTCCCTCCTCCTTTTTCCTTCCCTTTTTTCATCTTTCCTTTCTTTCCTAAATTCATTCCTTCTTTTCATTATCTTATTAAAGAAGTTTGGGGATACATGATGGGTGGCATTAGGATAATCATATTCTTTCTGAACTCCTTCTGGCCTTGACCCTATAGTCAGTCATAAATGGGTGTCACAGGTCCCAACATTAGGATCATGTCCTAAAGGCATCTTCCCTCCTTATGAGGAAAGCAAAGGTTTCTTACTTTCTACCAACTAATGAATGTGCATGTCTCATTGACCAGAACGGTGCCAGATGACTATATTGGTTTGCTAGTATTTTAGCTGACCCAATCCTGTAAGGCCTTAGAATGGAGAATAGTCTGGGAATGGCTAGAATAGTCTGGGAATGGAGAATAGTTAGCAAAGCAGCAATATCTGTCAATCCTATCTTTTACTAACTTGTCTTTTCTGAACTATTCTAAAGGACTTAATTTTCATAGATTCAACTACTTTTTGGTACTTGTTTTTTATTAGTATTTGTAGAAATTAAGTTGCATAATTATAATATTATATACAATGGGAAAATGAATGTTTTGAGAATAAATACAAATTGATTTTGGCAAGCATACAGCTCACTGATAAGATCGGAAGTGCATGGGGGCACCTGGGTGGCTCAGTTGAATAAGCATCCAACTTCAGCTTAGGTCAGGATCTTGCCATTCATCAGTTCAAGCCCCAAATCAGGTTCTGTGCTGACAGCACAGAGCCCGGAGCTGCTTTGGATTTTGTGTCTCCCTCTATGTCCCTCCCCTGCTCATGCTCTGTCTCTCTCTGTCTTTCAACAATAAAGGATGTTAAAAAAAAATGCGTGGATATATTGCAGAATAATACTAGTTGGAAAAACGCATTGTTTCCTGAAGATCAGTTGAATATATCTTAGAGAGAAACTTGTAGGTAATCCAGGAAGGGATTAAGTTGTGACTGGCTAAAAAAGTTAAAATGACCATTGCTAGAGTAATTTTTCATCATCAGCAATATCACATAATTATATTTTTAAATATGTTTAATATGTATATAGAGAGGCCTGANTAATATATAGTATATTATAATTTAATATAACATATTAATATATAATAGCAGTTATTTAATAATATAATTTAATATATATATATTTTAATATTCACTCCAAAATCCCTAATTTATGTCCAGAGAAATGCAAAATAGACAATTCCACTTATCCATGGGTTCTGTAAAGGTCTCACCTATATCTTGTTCAACTTGTGTCTCCAGTAGGCAGCATATATCCAGTACATGAAAAGTTCTCATTAAAAGTTGCATTGAATAATTGAGTGATGATGATGATGAAGATATTAAAATACTATATTCTGTGATATGGTACCGTATTAGTAAGAATCTAAAAGAATTTATTTTTATCAATTTCATATTTATAAGTTCTCTGTTGGAGTGAAACAGTTATCACTCTCATTTGTCAGATGGAAAGTCTACTTTGGTTTGGCATTCTAGGATTTGGCATTGTTTGCTAGGCAAGTAAATGCCAAAAACTACCCATTTCCTGTATAATCAAATTCTCCTGCACATTACTAACAATCCTGGATTGTTTGGCAGATTGCAGAGAAGGACTACAAAAGCCAAAGACAGCAAAAATATAACTTTTCATGGAATACATAATAGTAAAAGCAATAGACTGTAAATATTTAAGTGGGAGAAAATGTTGCATGCTTTTGTTGTTAGAGACCAGAAAACTTGTGTCATTTCCTTTTACAAATGAAAGAGCTTCCTATTTCTGTTTGTTAACAGCTGGAACTGCCATTACTTGTTACTTTTATTTTGTTGTTCCCATACTCTTTATAGCTTGAGGCAATAATTCACTCAATTTATGTGAAATAGTTGCATCACCATTTTGGTTGCTCTCTATATATTCATGAGGTTTCGTGAAGTTGTTCTAATTATTAAGAATTTTTCCCCCTACATTATATGGGATTAAGGTAGTTTGAATTTCAGATTACCTAAATTCAGGGTAGGTCATATGCATAACATTAAAGCTTTTATTCATAGTCTTTGTAGGATTGCTATATGGATATATTTAAAGTTGTCAAAGTTAGTCATTCTGTAACATTATTCTTATTTTGTGATGAAAGAGTTTATAATGTGTCCAGTGATAAATTTTATATATCTAATAGATATCAGTAATAATTTTAAATGTTCTAGATTTACAATAATGCCTTTACTTCTAGTTCTTCCAGAAAGCCATGCTACATTTTTCAAACCATAAAGCTTTATATAGCTGACACCACCCAAACTATTCAATGGTTATCCATATGCTCTAACATTTAACTTCGTACTTAAATGCTGGTTGCTCTGGGCAACAGCACAACTAATCAATTGTAAATTGCTTACCTTGGAATAGAATTTTCTTTAATATTGTCACTTTTCTGGACATTGCCATGCCTAAGAATGTTATAATTAAGAACTTTGAGAAATTTGAAAATACATTTTATAATTCATGTTTTTTTCTATTGTATATTTCTGAAGTTAATTGGTAGCAATATAGTGTGATGGTAACAGCTATTAAAGAGATGGTATTCATGAAAAAAACCTTTCCATAAGATACAAAAGAAGAGCTTAATGACAAGTACAGTTTTGAAAATAAGACATGCAGGGACCTGGGTGACTCAGCTGGTTAACCTCTGACTTTGGCTCAGGTCATGATCTTATCGTTTGTGAGTTCGAGCCCTGCATTGGGCTGTCAGCTGTCAGTACAGAACCCACTTCAGTTCCTCTTTCCTCCTCTCTCTGCCTCTCCTCCCACTCACTCTCTCTCTAAAAAAAAAAAAAAAAAAAAGGTAAAAAAAAAAAAAAAAAAAAACNACCCCCCCCACCACCTCTCTCTCAAAAAAAAAAAAAAAAAAAAAGTGTAAAAATAAAATATGAAACTCAAATATATAGCTCTCTAATTCCTCTTAATTTCTTGAATTCTATCAGTTAAAAGAACAAAACATTTATCTCAGTCCTCTACATTTGGACTTTTTGTTTTGCTTGATATTTGGAAATTTCATCAGCTTGACCAGAAAATCTGTATGTGGGAAAAACATAAGAAATTGACTGAAATGTCTGATATAGAGCCATAATCGGTCTCTATTGTACTATCTCTCACGAATGTTGAAAGAGGCAATTAACAATTGAGAGGGACCATATAAGGTGGTTTTTGGAGCTGATGCATCAGAATTTCCTGGAGTGTTTATTATAATATAAAAAAATCTGTGCCCACCTCTCCCCTAGAGATTTAATTTAGTACAGCTGAATATACCTGGATATTTACCTTTGTATGTGCATAATTTAATCTTAAGCATAGTAAAGGTTTGAAAAATACTGACATATGCATTCTCCATTTCTCACACATTTTTTTCATATTAAATACCTAGGAAATAGCATTAGATTTGTATCCACTTTGAAATATCCTCATTCATAGTTTAAAACTATAATATGACCATGAAGGACACTTTCTGAACATGATATAAAACAACTCTTCAACACATTATATATTATATCACTCAGTGTTTTTGTGCATACAAATAAAAACTTGTTTTAGAATTACATGAGGATATTTCTATTAAGGCTGAAAAATTATCATTTTATCACATAATAAGAACTATGTAATTCATGTCTCGTGTATATTTTTTCTTTGACTCTACAGAACTATGTTAGGCAATGATCTCCAATGATCCCTGCCTCTTGGCATTCATGCCTTTTTGTAATTCCCTTTTCTTTGCATGTAACTAATAACAGGAAACAGCATGAGTGCTGGGATTTTGATATTAGGTTATAAAATGACTGTAGCCATCATTTTTGGNGACACCACCCAAACTATTCAATGGTTATCCATATGCTCTAACATTTAACTTCGTACTTAAATGCTGGTTGCTCTGGGCAACAGCACAACTAATCAATTGTAAATTGCTTACCTTGGAATAGAATTTTCTTTAATATTGTCACTTTTCTGGACATTGCCATGCCTAAGAATGTTATAATTAAGAACTTTGAGAAATTTGAAAATACATTTTATAATTCATGTTTTTTTCTATTGTATATTTCTGAAGTTAATTGGTAGCAATATAGTGTGATGGTAACAGCTATTAAAGAGATGGTATTCATGAAAAAAACCTTTCCATAAGATACAAAAGAAGAGCTTAATGACAAGTACAGTTTTGAAAATAAGACATGCAGGGACCTGGGTGACTCAGCTGGTTAACCTCTGACTTTGGCTCAGGTCATGATCTTATCGTTTGTGAGTTCGAGCCCTGCATTGGGCTGTCAGCTGTCAGTACAGAACCCACTTCAGTTCCTCTTTCCTCCTCTCTCTGCCTCTCCTCCCACTCACTCTCTCTCTAAAAANTCCCCCCCCCCCCCCCCACCCTCTCTCTAAAAAAAAAAAAAAAAAAAAGTGTAAAAATAAAATATGAAACTCAAATATATAGCTCTCTAATTCCTCTTAATTTCTTGAATTCTATCAGTTAAAAGAACAAAACATTTATCTCAGTCCTCTACATTTGGACTTTTTGTTTTGCTTGATATTTGGAAATTTCATCAGCTTGACCAGAAAATCTGTATGTGGGAAAAACATAAGAAATTGACTGAAATGTCTGATATAGAGCCATAATCGGTCTCTATTGTACTATCTCTCACGAATGTTGAAAGAGGCAATTAACAATTGAGAGGGACCATATAAGGTGGTTTTTGGAGCTGATGCATCAGAATTTCCTGGAGTGTTTATTATAATATAAAAAAATCTGTGCCCACCTCTCCCCTAGAGATTTAATTTAGTACAGCTGAATATACCTGGATATTTACCTTTGTATGTGCATAATTTAATCTTAAGCATAGTAAAGGTTTGAAAAATACTGACATATGCATTCTCCATTTCTCACACATTTTTTTCATATTAAATACCTAGGAAATAGCATTAGATTTGTATCCACTTTGAAATATCCTCATTCATAGTTTAAAACTATAATATGACCATGAAGGACACTTTCTGAACATGATATAAAACAACTCTTCAACACATTATATATTATATCACTCAGTGTTTTTGTGCATACAAATAAAAACTTGTTTTAGAATTACATGAGGATATTTCTATTAAGGCTGAAAAATTATCATTTTATCACATAATAAGAACTATGTAATTCATGTCTCGTGTATATTTTTTCTTTGACTCTACAGAACTATGTTAGGCAATGATCTCCAATGATCCCTGCCTCTTGGCATTCATGCCTTTTTGTAATTCCCTTTTCTTTGCATGTAACTAATAACAGGAAACAGCATGAGTGCTGGGATTTTGATATTAGGTTATAAAATGACTGTAGCCATCATTTTTGGGTGCTCTCTCTTTCTCTCATTCTGAGGGAAGTCATAAGCCATGTTTTAATGTGCCTGTTGAGAGGCCCACATGACAAGAAATTGAGGGAGGTTTCTAGCCAATAGCCAATAGTGAGCTGAGGCCTTTGTCCATCTGCCCACAAAGAACTGGATCTTGCCAACAAGCATGGGAGTGGGCTTGGGAACGACAACCAACCCCAGTCATGCTTCAGATAAGATCACACCCCTGAGGAACACCCTGACTACAACCTTATAAAGAACCTGGAGTCAGAAGCCCCAACTAAGCCATGCTCTGATTCTTAACCCACAGGAAGTATGAGATGATAGTATTTGATGTTTTAAGTTGCTTAGTTTTAGGGTAGTTTGTTTTGCAATAGTTGAAAACAATGTAGAAGCCACAAGATTCATTAATCACCTCATTCCAGATTCTAGTATCATGATTTCCTTTGCTTTCTATGTGATCTCTGATTTTTCTTCATAAATACTTTACTTGAATTATCATAGATGAGTTTTTATTTTAAACCACTTAGTCCTTTAAAAACAAATAAGCTTTACTAAGAGTAAAACAAAAATTGCAGAAATTCTTTGTGCATAGCAAGTTCAGCCCATGTCCAATTTCTGTCACTCAATTTGAATCATGATGGCAAAATCATTTTTTTATTTGAGAATTCATCATATTCTTTGTGAGAATATGATGTGTAAACCAAAATTTAGGTATCCTTCATAGAACTCGAGCACTAGAATACTTTTAAAATATTCTAGAAACCAGAACTTTTGTTTCATAGATGAATTATCTTTGGTCTGTAAGAAGAAATAAAAGATGAAGTGGTTTACGCAAGATGAAACTACTGCTTGAACTGGGATCTAATGACTCTTTTCTAGTGCTCCTTTGATTCTTTGATCAAAAGAAATTTACTGGGTGGTAGAAGTGAATGTTCAGAAGACTTTTGGGAGATGAGCAATATCTAGCCTGGACTTGAACTATGTCATGGATAGCTTCCAAACTCCATTTTTGCTAATATTTCAAAACTGTTCTCAAATTTCCCATGGCTTTATAAGCTACCGAGGTCCTGTGTACTTCACTGCTCTCTATGTATCTTACTGCTAAACAACATTTAACCAAGTTTCCAGGGTCTGCCTTTTCTATGATGGCATCTGTAAAGGTGTTGTGCTACTAGTCTTCCCTAGGAGCAGACATTAATAATGTTAGTTAATAGCATAAATAGGATTGCATTTTGGATTTATTATATAGAGAGTGCTTTGGATTTATTTTTGGATAAGCACAATGGAAGGAAGATTGAGATAGAGACACTATTCTATAATTAAAAAAAACAAAACAAAACAAAACCAACTCCTTACATAAAGAGCTATGTTTTTAGCAGTTGACTAGTTTCAAGACTCTGAGGAAAGTATTTTACATCATGGTGTTACTGTGAATGGAATTTTAATGATATAACATGTAACAAAGTATTTTTAAAAATGTTTTGTAATGTTTATTTAATTTTGAGAGAGAGACAGAGGGAATATCCCAAGCCCTGACCTGGGGCTCAGTCTCATGAAACGTGAGGTCATGCCCTGAGCTGAAATCAAGAGTTGGACATTTAACCAACTGAGCCACTCAGGTGCCCCTAAAAGGTATGAACTGTTTCTCTAGCACTAAGCAATGTATCTCATTTATATCAATTACCTCTTTTTGAAAGATAGAAGTTGGGTTTATTTTGGCCTAAAATAAATTAATTTCCCCCATCTTCCTGTTTATTTTGGAATCACTGATTACTTTTCTTGCTAGTTTTATGTAAGTGTGTGAAATTTCTGGAATATCTCTCTGTTATACTTGTCAGTGGAGTTGTTATACAAATAAATGCCAGGGAGTCAGAGATTTGCTTCCATATCACCATGCACTATCGGAGACATTACTCTCATTTCTTGTTTTAATAATCTTCCTCCAAACTCCTAGGTTTAAATGAAATCAAAGTAGGTTTAGAGCTCAAGGACAGAATAAGTCACTTCAGGAAAGTGGGACAAAGGAAATCAGGGACTCCATATGGAATGTTCAGACTGGCCACTATCTTTAAAATGTCAGTGCTGTATAAAAAAGCTTTGTAAGCCATCAATCAACGATGGCTCTAGAAACAGGCAGGTGGCTATAGAAATTTGTATTTTTTCACTAAGCCTTAGAAAATTGTTTTCTAAGTAAGCTGAATTTGACAACACGTATGCAGGTGTATATATTTAAGAAACTGAAAAAGAAATGGAGGAGGAATTTCTAGTAAGATCTTAGTAGTTAGTGGAACAGTAGTCCATTGTTTTCCTAAATAGTAGTAGAGTCAAATGAAACAAAAGTCTGTATATTTATTTTATTCTTATGTTGAAATTTGACTTATTTACTACAACAGGCAAGATTTAAATCTGGCTTTCTTATGTTTTTCTTTGTTTGAAACAAGATTAAAAATCAATATGTTTCTCTTTTGATCATGACAATCATTTATAATCCTATGGCAGTATCCATTCATTTCAAAATAAAAACATAAAGCAAAGCCTCTGGTTTTCAAGAAAAGAGGAGTCTCAAAAAGAAATGGCTATAGGTCCTTAATGGTGTAGGAAAGCTTTGCATAGTAAACTATCTGCAATAGTAAACAGATTTTCTTAGAATGGAGGCCTGTCCTTAGTT
>NW_027528870.1:347410-503092 GCF_008692635.1 Crocuta crocuta
GTAATAAAAGAAAAAAAAAAAAAAAAAAAAAAAAAAAGAAGTCTTCTTAGCTTTGTAGCTATTCCAATTTAATTGAATTTACACTAGCTAGCACATATGCATCAATATTTGTTAGCACTTAAAAAGCACTCCCTATGCACCAGGCACTTATGCTAAGTCATGATCATATAGTTGTTTAATTTTTAAAACCGTGCTTTAGGGGCACCTGGGTGGCTCAGTCAGTTACGAGTCCACTTCCGCTCAGGTCATGATCTTATGGTTCATGGGTCTGAGCCTCGCGTCGGGGCTCTGTGCTGACACCTAGCTGAGAGCCTGGAGCCTGCTTTTGATTCTGTGTCTCCCTCTCTCTCTGACCCTCCCTGCTCATGCTGTCTCTCTCTCTCTCTCTCTCTCAGAAATAAATTTAAAAAAACATTAAAAAGATTTTTAAAAAACATACTTTAACAGCAGGTATTTGTCTTATTCCTATGAAAAAATGGATGTTAAACAACCTGTATAAATCTCTCCTTCAACCTTTCATCCCTACCTCATGGAAATTTTAAATATTGTTGAAGCCTGAAAACTATTTATTATGTGATCATTCTGAGCACAGATTATGAGGTCACTTAGTTGGTTTCACATACTCCGAAGCTTCCTAACTGTGAAAGCTTAGATAATTTATTTATCCCTATATTTTAGTTTCCTTGTATGTGAAGTGAAAAATGTAAAAGGATAATTCTGAGGTTTAAATGGGATATAACATATAAAATTACCTAGCACATAGTATGAACTCAATAAATGTCAGCTGTATTTATTATTTGAATCTCCTTCAAGATTCACCACCAAGAAGTGCATTATTTTATTTTATTTAAATATATTAAAATATTTATTTTGAGAGAGCAACAAAGCATCAGTGGGTCAGAGGCAGAGAAAGAAAGGGAAAGAGAGAATCCCAAACAGGCTTTGCACTATCAGTGCAGAGCCCAATGCAGGACTCAGTTCCATGAACCATGAGATCATGACGGAGCTGATATCAAGAGTCAGATGCTTAACCAACTGAGCCACCCAGGTGTTCCAAGAAATGTGTAATTTTAGAAATCATTTGGTTAATTATTTTAACTGAGCAAATTAACCATTAAAAGATTTAAAAAAAGGAATTTTTCTGCCTTCGAATATATGATTCAAGTGGAAATAATAAATAATCACATATACAATGTGCCAAATGTTTGCAATGTATTATGCAAATACTATAATTTAAATAAAGTAACATATTTTTAATAGGGCTAATCAAGGAAGATTTTCATCAAGAGACAGATGAGATAGATTTTTTTTAACAGTTTAAAGAATAACTTTATTTATACAACATGCTAATTGTCAAAAAAATTAGCAAATGCAAAAAAAGCGTTAGAACTAGTAAAATCACCCATAAATTGGCAACCCAGATTTTTAAGTATCTATTAATATTTTTGCATATTGTCTTAATGGTCTTTGTGTGTATAACCTATGTTTTAAAATAATATGTGATCATTTCTTACATAGATATTTATCATTTTCCCCACCCCACATTATTTTAGAATTTTTTTTCCAGTTTATTAAATGTGGGCTTTATGAGTGGACTAAAGAAAAACAAAGGCATTCTTTTAGCTTTGGAATGGGGACTGAAGGATAGGCAGTAAAAGATGAGAATACAGCAAATAGCAAATGAGTTTTATTCGGTGAAGGACAGGGTAATTTATCTGGTTTAACAACAGCAGGACATGAATTCCACATTTGAAGGTGGGAGCTATTATCTAGCCCTGCAGCCTAGGCATGATGACACTCTGGTGTAGTGGAAAGAGCAGTGGAGAGTGTGTGAGAGGCCTCGGTTCACACTACATTAATACTGTTTGACACTTCAACAATATTGGGTTAGTCACTTGGATTGGCACTCCCCTTGCCTTGTTCATGTTTAAAATGAGACATCTGAAAGATGGGACCAAAATCAATAATGCACCAATCTATCCCAGAGCCACTGTATACCACAGAAGAGGTAGGGTCTGTGAATGGTTTCACAAGACTGGAAAGCACTGTTCAAAGGAAACGCTCTGGAATGTGAGCCATCAAGGCTACACTCATCTTTTCCTCTTGGTGTTCACTGAAGCCACATCAACAGACACAATGTGCTCTGGAAATCTTGAGACAGTCAACAAAGGATAAGTTTGGAATGGAATTAGCATCCTCCGAAAAGTCCTTTTTTCTTTCTTTCTTCCTTCCTTCCTTCCTTTCTTTCTTTCTTTCTTTCTTTCTTTCTTTCTTTCTTTCTTTCTTTCTTTCTTTCTTTCTTTCTTTTTTTCTTTCTCTCAGATAAGAACATGTTTTCTGAACTGGATTCTGATAGCTATTAGTTTTGGTTCTCTAGCAAATAGTTGTGTGTGTGTTTTATTTTTGTTTGTTTTTTTCTGAATTTGGCACTAGAGCAAATGGACCTGCAGGTTTAGATATGTGACTCAGTTCTTGCTAATCATGTTGTCTCCTTTGGTTGGACATAGCGACTGTCTGTAGTGAGCCTAGAATGCAAACAGAGGTAATTAATCACATATCTTTGTGAAAGTAGATGTGGGGAGAGAAAAGACTTGCTTCAGTTAAGATAGACTAGCAGGGAGTAGAACTGCCTTCCTGCTTGAAACAAACAAAAAATATACATAACATATGAAGCAAGAGCACTTAAGACAGTGGATATCAGGCATTGAAGAAACAGGAAACAAAAGAGGTGACTGTGAGATTGCCCAGCTCACTACCTAGAGGGAGATTCTAGGTCACTGTGCTGGGAGGGGACTCAGGCAGAGAAGGGCCACCTCCCAGTTTTGAGGACTTGGAGCTGAGTGCTTGGAGAAGTCCTGAATGCAACAGTCTATATCCCTTTTTATTGTTAAGCTACTTCAGTTTGGGTTTCAGTCATTTTAGGAAAAAGAGACCTAATATACCTTCTTATATTTCATTTCCCTTATCTCTGAGCTCCGTTTCAAAGTCAGGCATACCTCAGGCATTGCTGAAGTCATATGTTAAGATCTGACAAGTGCCCTTTAACTATGTAGTCTCAAGTATGTAAGCTGCAAGAAACCAGCCTTTAGAGTGATTTTCGAATTAAATTGTTAAAATGTGTTTTTAACTTAGTACTCTCTGAAAAATCTATTCTGCAGACAGGCTTACAGCTATCTTCTATTAGGGCTGTAAATTGACTTTGTAGCCACTGACACTTGACAGGATGTTTATTTTCCTGTTATAACAATTGCCAATTGTCCACCAATTTCTCTTTTCATGGAAATAACGAAGGTCAGCTGTGATGAACTACACTCTCCTTAGCTCTCTCTGACAGTTTCTTTATATCTATATTTGATATTGGTAATCCTCTCACTTCCTAAAAATGGAAAAAAAAAATGAAGACAATCAGTGCAAAATGCTGTCAAGGGTGGGGCAGCAAGAAGATAAAGGTGTTTGCATAGTATTCTCAACCTGACTATGAAAACCATCACCCAACAAGGATGGAATGTCAGCACAGATACACTTTTTTTTTTTTTAATTTCAAAAAAGCTCTGCAGCTTCAAGATAAAATGTAACCTTGCAGTTGCTAAGGCAACTGGGTTTTTTTTTTTTTTTCCTCTTTAGGAATAGCAGAACAAATTAGGTGAGGAAAATTTCTGTAAATTGTCAATACATCAATGCCTTAAGTCTGCGAGAGCTAAATGGTTCATTGGAATTGTAGGTAACCAATACGTGGGGCAAATCACCTGAAAAATATATTTGCTGTTGATCTGATTAATTTCTTGAGCAATTTAATGCAAATGATGAAATCATAGTTACCCTTCCTTTATTATTTTACTTTTTTTTAGCTTTGACAACCTTTCTTCCCCTTGTTAGTTTTGTGCAACTTAATAGCTATCAGTGGTCCTAAGACTGAGGATAGAACATTTTTAGATACAATAAAATATGACAAGGTTAATTGTTGGCAATGGTCTCTATAATCAGCACATATTTAGAATTCCATATTGATATTTCTCTGGTTGCTGCTATTCCCTGGGGCTTCCTTGTGGTATGGCATCATTAATCTCTCATCATTCTGCTGGCAGGATTATTTATGAAAATATTTGGAATCAGAGACTAATGGTTCATACATGAAAATGCACTCATTATGTTTGCTTTCAAAGCATCCCAATGTATTTTTACATAAAAAAGACATTGATAGGGGCACCTGGGAGGCTCAGTCAGTTAAGTGTCTGACTCTCAATTTTGGCTCAGGTCATGATCTCATGGTTCATGAGTTTAAGCCCCACATCTGGCTCTGTGTTGATGGTGCAAAGCCTGATTGGGATTCTTTCTCTATGATATTTCATGGTTTCTAAGATGCACACTTTAGTATCCCTAGAATTAGGATGAATATTGCAGTTGATGGTACCTGACAATTGCCATTAGCCACTTCTTTGCTTTTAAAGTATCAAAAATACTTGCAGTGCATATAATAATCAATCATGTTATAGACTGGATGGGATATACTATTATGACTTATTGGCTTCAAAAAGATTCAGTAAAATTTGTCCCATAAACTGTTTTCACCTTGTCATACCAAGCAGTACATTAACCAATGAAATACTACGATTTTCTAGACTCATCTTTAATGTAAGCAGCTATCAGAGCAGTGTTGTTGATAAAAATATTCTTACTTGCAAATTGTGGATTTTTCATAGTGTCTTCTGTGTTGCAAACTTGTGGATTATTCAGGTGTCAGGTGAACATCTCTCACTGTCTTCTCTACAAACAATGTTTTAAAACAAACCAGTTAACAAGATGGGTTCACTTGAAATATACTGAGGAGGGAAAGCTGTGTCTGCTAGTAATTCATGTTTCATTGATTCTGCCTCAGTCCTGTGACTGGGCATCTGATTAACTGGTAAGAGGTATTCACAGGATGTCTACCCTGAGCTAGAAGCTCTGCCTTCTGATGGGTTTTGGAGACAGTTGCTTCCAAATCAACTCAGTCCCTAGCTGTGGCACCTAGCAAGTCAGTTACTCTCTCTCAAGCTTAGATCCTCATCTGAAAAAAGGGATGATTTCACAGATTTGATTATTGTTCAAACATCAAGTGGAATAATGTATTATACCATAACTGGTACTCAATAAACAGTCTTTTCCTTTTTCCTTTTTCTTCTCTATACTTATCATTTGAGTTAATTTTTCTTCTGTACCAAATTAATGACAAAAATGAAATTATTACTTCTCAATATTTTATAATATGGTAAAAAGTTATAACCAGGAAATGTTTAGTCTTGTCTAAGTTGGAAGGTTTGAAGAACTAAAGCAGTTGAGTCATGAAGCCCAAACTGAGGAAAGTAAAATTCTAGAATTAGTCTTCAAATAATTTATAATCTCTATAAGCAAGAGATTACATAGTTCTTATGCAGGATCCACATTTTCTAGTTTTATATTTTATTGCATCAAAAATCACATTAGAGAATGGTAGTTGGTGCCATAGGGAGTGCGAAGGCAGTGGACATAGTAGGTAGATAGATCTGAATCTGTAATATCAGTTTGAATGAATATCTCTAGACATAAGACTTCTAATAAGTTTAAGTTACTTAACTTTTTGAGTCCCAGTTTCCTATGTGTGTAATTAGACTACTAATATTTTGTTGGGAGAATAAAAGGTGATAATGTATATAAAGTGTTAAAGATAATCTATGAGCTAGAATAGGTAGTAAATAAGTATACCTCCAATATCACAGACATTTCTTTAGAAAGGAAAGTTTTCTCACATAGCTAAAATTCGGTTATAATAAACTGCAGAAAACATTTTTAAATACCATCGTATTCAGTATGAATGCATTGGAGAACCAAATCCCAGTTTACAGGAGCTTGGAAATAAAATGAATGCCCAAGTCTTGATAGTCTTTGTCCTGTCAAGGACTTTTGATTTAGTGAGGGAATAAAGGCACTACAATGCACACGTACTCCAACCCTACAATTCACTTTTGGATGTTTTTGTGTCTGAGTTTTGATGAAAAGGCTAGGACTTAATGGAGTTTACTTGCTTTTTTGGAATGTTTGAGATGGAAAAGACACAGAGTTAAGCTTAATTTTACTTAATAGACTTAAATTAGAAATAAAAATAACTCTGCTATAGTTTAACTCTATAAATTCTCTACCAGTTGTGGACAAGTTCTAAGCATTTCAGAAAGTAAGGCAATATTAGAAACATGATATCCAATTGCATATTTATAAAATTGAAGTACATGTCAAACATGAATAGTCCAAAAATAAAGCTTAGAACATTTTAAAGCAGTGAGTTGGATAAATTATTTCATGTGTGAGTGTATGTGCTGGGTGAGAGGAGTGTAGTTTGAGGGATGACAGCTGAAGCGGTGTCATAGTGTCTTCTGTGTTGTCTTGGTGATAAAGCTCTTCCAAGTACTTTTTGCAATTGCCCATACTTTTGCAATTGCCCATTGCATCATAGTTTAGTGATTAAGAGCCAGGCTATGGAATCAGACTGAGATTGCTATCTCACCTCCATAAATTGACACAATTTGACACTGGAATATTAGGAAACTTTCTAAACCTTATTCTCCCCAACTTTAGAGTAGGGAAAACTTCATAGAGCTATTGTGAGTGTTAGAGTCTGACTTTGAAGCCAAGCTGCAAGGTTCCTGGACTCATGCTATTGATAGACCAGATGTTCAAGATGTATTTTGTTTAAAGAGATTACATTCAGATCATTTTATTAGGGAAATAGAAAGGAAAACAAAAATAGGTCAGTAATTTTAACTGATAAAAGATTAAATTGTATCATGTGATTCTTCAACAATTTTAGAAAAAATATAATTTAACTTTTGACCCAATCAACTTCAAGAGTTTATGATTATAATTTGTATTATGTTTGAGATGTTATGTAGTTCATTAAATCAGGGAGATTGAAGATGCAAAATAATATCTATGATCTAATACATAGTGTTTAATATGTTTAACTATATTCAATTTAATATGTGATATTTTTAGTACTATTTCTGCCTGTTCACCATTCCTGGTTTGTGTGTGGTGGTAAAGTGTTTCAGGCAATAGTTCTCATTTAGAACTTTGTTACATGCTGAGAGCTCTTTTAAAATTAAAAATTTGATTTACTTTTGTTTCAGAAATTACTTCTGATTTTCCAAATATAAGTGGAACAGGAAAAAATGCATTTTTACATGGTCTATTAAAAAATTACTTATATGTTCTTCCAGTGATTCTCAATTCTTAGCTGGTTATGAACTTAGTCAAGAACCCAAGAATTTGATGAAAAGGAAAGTAATATCAATGACAGCATATTTGCATTATGCTTACTGTGTTAAAGCACATTATACATTTAAAGGCAAAATGGTATGTTAAGAATGCTTGGTCAAAACTTTCATTCAGTGGCATTGAACAAAGATCTAAAACTGAATATAAATATAGTATAACTAGCTTTGGTTATTAAAGATGTCCTTTAACTGTGGTAACATGTGGCCCAAAAACCATCTCATGGTTTTCATTTCAGTCACATTGCAACATACTACTAGTTTATTTGAAATCTTCCCCCACAACAGAAGCTTTGCTAGAGAAAGTGTGTAACTATCTAGTCCACTCCAAGTTATTTATTAAGTACTTGGAATGTCTTTTCTAAATCAAATGGGATTAACTATTTGGAACTTGTACTTTATGATTTAATTAAAAGAAAGTTGCACATCGGCCTCACTTTTATTTGTTTTAGCTCTATTCCTCTATATCTTTTTTGAACCATCAACTTTAGAGAATTAAAAATAAGGCAAAGCATCAATTGCAAACTGGCTCCAAAGATATTTGTATGTAACACTGTTGAAATACAGAGCCTACAGAGTAACTGATAATTTATTTTGTATATTTTTAAATTGAAAATAAAATTGAGTGTAAATGTCTTCAAGAATATTTACATAATTATATTTATACTGTAAAATCCATATTAAATACTTGTGATAAAAATAAAATATGCTACTTAACAAATAGGAAGAGGCATATTTTGAAAGCACTCATTGTGACACTTAATCATTGTTACTATGTAGCATATTTGATTTCATATTAAAAAAGAATGCAGTGTGATTATGAAAGCATATCAAGTATAATAAATGTCTCTTAAATCAGAACAATATTTAGCATGTGCTTATTCAGGAGATTAGTCACTTGTAATTCAATCTAATAATTTTATAAGTCAAGCCTAGGGACAATACTTATAGAAATAATAAAAATGAGAACATGCTAGATTTGGGAGATAGTATTGCAAAGTGGAAAACATTCTGGACTACGACAGATGTGGGATTGGAACTCTGTACTCAATCTTGGTGTAAACTTGAACAATTTATTTACATTTTCTGTGCCTCATTTTCCTTTTGTACACAATGGGAAAAAATCATCCTTGTATCAGTTTGCTATTGCTGCATAAGTAACCACCCCAAATCTTTGTGACTTGAAATAGTAAGGACTTATTAACCCTTCACTAGGTTCAGCTCAGCCAGTTTCACTTGTGCATCTACAGTCACTTGTATGGATCAGGTAGGTGATTTTCCTAATCTAGGGTTTGGTGGTTGACTGGCTGAAGTTTGATCTAAGGTGGCTTCACCTGGGACAGCTGGCCTCTCTTTCATGTGATGGCACCTCCTTTAAAAAGGGTAGCATTGGTTTGTACTCATTGCAGAGAAGGAGTCCAGGAGAGTAAGAGGAAGCACACTGGTGTCTTGGAATGGGCATATAGTTATTCTGCTGTGCTGGCCAAAGCAAGTTCCAGAACTAGGCCAGATTCAAGGAGTGTGAAACAGACTCCACTTCTTGATGGGAGTAGCTGTCGAGTTGCATTGCAAAGTGTGTGGATCAAAGAAAGAGTAAAGAATTATGGCCATTTTTGTAATATACCATAGTCCCTCTCTAGCAATTTAATATTATCTTTGGAAGAGTATTTGGCAGAAAATGTGTGTGCAGGGAAGTAAACTAATTTTATTTTTAGAATGAAGCAACTTAAATTCTGAGAATATTTTTGTTCTTTTGTTCTTTGTTTTCTTTATAAGGCCTGCATATGATTAATCATTTAATTTTCTGCAAGTTCTACCTCTATAAAACTACTTAAAATAATTACTTAAATATTAAAAAAAATTAAATATGGCAATATTTTATAAGAATGCATGGGAAATATTACTTTTAGAAATATATTTTCAGAATTTTAAAGGTCAAAACATACATTTGGTATGAAAATACCTTCATTCAGGATGCTTGGGCATGGATCTGAGCTTTCCATTATGCCATTTGTTTGTTAGTATCTGTCCTAGCCACCCATTTTTTGATGAAAATGTGTCATAAAATATTAATAGTATTATTAATAAGTTATATTATCTTTGATTATTATTTTTTAAATTTTCACCTTGAAATAAATTTAGACTTGCTGAAAAAATGGCAAAGATAGGACCCAATTTCCATTTCTTTAACAACCCAGCTTCCTTTCATATGAACAATGTATATGGCCTTAGTGCATCTTTCAAGACTTGGAAATTCACATTGTTGCAGCACTATTAACTAAACTACAAATCTTATTTGAATTTTATCAATTTTTTCTCTATACTTTTTTCTTCTGTTCCAGGATCCTATCTACCATCCCACATTTAGTTTTTTTCTCCCTAGCCTTCCCACTTTGTGAAAGTTCCTCAGTTTTTTGTTCTCCCTTCATGAACTTGATACTTTTGAAGTGTTGGTGAGTTATTTTGTGTGAAAAGTCTCTTGGTTTGAATTTGATTTTTCTCATGTTAGGAATAAAGTTATGTTTTTTATTTTTTTTTATTTTATTTTATTTTTTTTTTTTACAACAGTACTACTGAAATAATGCTGTATTATCAGTGCACCTTGTCGAGAGGTTTATGATGTAAGTGTGTCTTCTTACTGGTGATATTAATCAGATCACTTGGTAAAGCAGATGCCTGCGAGTTTTCTCTACTATAAAGTTCCTATCTCTCCCTTTTTTATTAGTAAATATCTTCAGGGAAGAACTTTGAAATGTTGCAAACCCCAGATCCTAGTTTCTAAACATTCTGCAATAGAGGGAACAGGGACTTCTTGGAGAAGTGGTTGATTCTAGGTGGGACAGAGTAAACACAAAATGAAACTGAAAAATCTGGTGGTGAGAGAATCTACAAAGTGCTCAAAAAAGATGGGGGTTGCTGAAATAAGCAAAGATGACTAAAGCCAAAACAATTTGAACAAAATGAATAATAGTTTTGAATATTAACCCATAGAATGAAATACTGGCATGAGTCCATGCTGATATAGATATGTGATTGAATACATATTATTCAGGGTAGATGTCTCAGCTTGGGCTGCTATAACAAAATACCGTAGACTGGTTGGCTTAAGTGACATATTTGTTTCTCATAGTTTTAGGGGCTGCGAAGTTCAAGACCAATGTGCCGGTATGGTTAAGCTCTGATGAGAAACTTCCTGGCTTGCCAACAACTGCCTACTTGGTTTATTTGCACACGGTGTGGAGAAACAGCTTGCTTGTCTCTTCCTCTTTATAAAGTTACTAATCCTATCATGAGGGCACCACTCTTATGACCTCACCTAAACTTAACTGCCTCCTAAAGTTCTGACCTCCAAATATCCTCACATTGGAGCTTAGGACTTCAAAAAAATTTAATTTTGGGTAGATTACAAACATAAAATCCATACCAGTGGAGAAGGGACAGGTCTTCCATACAGTAGAATTTTGATTAATAAAAGTGGAAGGATGAGGAAAACAAACAAATACCATTAGGCAAACAACATAGTAATGATTTTTGTACATCAGTGAATCTTATAATTAGCAAAAATTTGAGGAGAAACAGGGTTTGCATAGTATCTTTCATTTTTGAAACTAAAAATATTTATCTCAGGGTGCCTGGGTGGCTCAGTCAGTTAAGCATCTGAATCTTGGTTTTGGCTCAGGTCATGATCTCATGGGTTCATGGGTTCCAGCCCTGCTTCAGGATCTGTGCTGACAACACAGAGCCTGCTTGGGATTCTCTCTCCTCTCACCTCTCTCCCCACTCCCACCCCCCCTCTCTTTCTGCCCCTTTCCCTCTCAAACTCTTGATCTCTCTTCTCAAAATAAATACATTAAATAAATAAACTTCAAAAAACTTTTTTTTAAAGTATACCAGTGCTTCCTTCTGTATATAGTTTTCTTACCAATGTATCCAAAGATCATCTTTTATCAATACCCTATTCTTAAATAATGAAAGAAATTATTCATGTAAAGAACAATTAGCCCCTGGCTAGGCATAGAGATCTAGAGCAGCCAACAACACGAATCAGGTTCCTTGATGCTTTCAACACTTTGTTCTATAGATTTGTTAGTTTGGCCCTGCAGGTGTAAAGTACAAAACTTCAATCTGTACTATCTTTGGGAAGTTTACCAGTTCAAAGAGGCCTGTGCCCTGTCCTCTGGCAGAATGATTACTAGAACACATGCTGTAATGACATTCAGAACTCTAAACAGCTATACATGGATTTGAGACATGGGACTAGATTTGTAAAAGAGCAGTAGAAATTGGGGGAACAAATGCATAATGGCAACCTAGTTGCTCCAGAACACTCTATTCTTTGTTACATGTTTGTTGTATAGAGGAGATAGAAGTATTTTAAAACTTAAAAGCAGATAGCCATAGCTATCATTGTAATTTTCCATATATTGTTTCCTTTATTTTTATGGGATTAAGATGATGTAAATGCACTGGAAGAGTAAAAGATAGGAAACTTAAGTTAAATTTTGAATCACAAAATGTAAGAGCTTGAAGGATGCTGTAACTTACTCAGTCCAGCATATTTGTTTAACAGTTGTAAAAATTATGAGGTGAAGGTTGAGGAACTTTAAAATTTTGCACTATATGCCTTGAAGCTCGTAGTGATCTAATCATGTTGAAAGAAGTTTGACTTGTTAGAAGAGGTGTACAACTTTATTTTCAGTATGTTATAAACAGACATTGACAGCAACTAATGATAATGTTCAGACAGCCAATTTTAATATTTAGCTCATCAAATTGTGAAGCAAATTAAATTAAAATATTTATAACTTAGTGTAAAATTGTAATTATAATAAAAGGGGGTTAGAAATAGGTAGCTGTGTGAAAACATATATATATTTCATTGGTTATAATAATAATTTGGAATAATAATGCTTAGCTCCAAATATTATTGTCTTTGGATATTCCTTTATTCATGAATGATTCATTGATTAGTTCACATATATAATGGAAAATAAAACTCAAAAGGTCCCTTGTTCATATAGTACTTAAAGTTCAGTGGAGAAAAATCAATAAGAAGCAAATAATTATTTAACTTTCATTTTTAAAACCTGTTATATGGGAGACATGCATCTTTTAGGAGATGGCACTTAAGCTAGACTGACTGACAAAATAAAGGAGCCAGTCACAGGAAGGTGGAGGCATAGCCTTCCAAGAAGGCTGGCAGCTTGTACACAGGCAGTAAGGCTAGGAAAAAAGGCAATATATAGGAACATGGGGAGCAGAGGAGAAAGTCTGTCATAGGTCAAGTTAAAGAGTTTGGATTTTGTTTCAAGTGTAATAGAAAATCATTGAAGGATTTTGGCAAGAGGAGTTTTATTTGTATTTTTAAGAAATTATTCTCACTGCCATATCAGGGAAATGGTAAATGGCATGCTAGTAAAAGTTCCCTAATACAGTCTTCACCTCTTCACTTATTTTACCATTATTCTCCTCCACCTCTTCCAAAAATTGGAGAATTATGCTTATAGAATTGTGACTGAAGATTTGTATGGCTTTAGATAGTCTTTTAAAGTATTATATATTAATATATATGTAAGTATGTTTTGTGTATGTACACATACATGATATTATGATTATACAAATATATATGATACATATTCTAAAAATACGGTAATTCTATTTTTGCTATGATTTGATTGATAAAATACCTTTGTGTATATGGATTTAAGAGTCCTTTTCAATAAACCTTTCAATTAACAACATTGGGCCATATATGGGTGTGGAATTACTGTCCTTGATCCTTTTTATTTTTCCTTGCTTTACAAAATATTTTTACATATGCAAATGAGCAGGGCAATCTAAATTGTAATCCTGTCCTTGTTTACTTACTGGTTATGTAACCTTGATGAAATTAATTAACATTTCTTTCTTTGAGATTTCTTAGTCTTTTCTATAAAAATAGTACCTACTTCAACAGATTTTTGTAAAAAACAAATAATGAATGTAAAGGATTAAACAGTATGCCTAGCTCATAGTATAGATTCAATGATATTGTTTTAAAATTTGTCATAGATTGATATAGTGAAATCTTTTAATTTTAGTCTTCTCTGTTCTGTGTTCGAATCAAAGCCATCTGTGTTTCTCTTAGTACACTTTGCATAGATCCCTATAAGTTTATCTTTCTTGACCACTGAAAGAAGTCTGCATATGGTATGCAGCAAGGACATAAAGGAGAGGAGGCTCATGTTAATTTAGAACATAAAAAGACATCAATCAAATGACATTACCTGATTGCCTAAGTTTAAAATGGAACAGAATTTGGAAGTTCAAGGGAAAGGTCAATTGGGACATCTTATAAAACTATGGAAATAGGGGCGCCTGGGTGGCTTAGTCGGTTAAGCGTCCGACTTTCGCTTAGGTCATGATCTCGTGGTTCGTGTGTTCGAGCCCTGCGTCGGGCTCTGTGCTGACTGCCAGCTGAGAGCCTGGAGCCTATTTCAGAGTTTGTATCTCTGTCTCTCTCTCTCTCTCTCTCTCTGACCCTCCCCTGCTCACGCTGTCTCTCTCTCTCTCCTAGAAAAAAAAAATAGAAAAAACCTATGGAAATAATAGAAACAGTGAGTGCTTTTTTATAGATTTTACTTCCTATAATTAAAATATATATATTCATTTGTATAATATACACATCTTATAGTTTTATTGACACTACATACATCAATTATAACTAACAGAGTGATTTTGAGTAATTCTTTTCAGAAAAGATGGAGTGGTCTTTCTTATTCTATTATTTTCATTACTTGGATATTTATCCAATCTCATTGTTAATATGTCTTGGAGATAGCCTTAAAGCTTTCCACAGAACTTTAACCAAAAGATACATCAAAATATGGTATGGATAGCTTTGAAAGAGTATACCATATAGTATACTTTATACACTAAACAAGAATTATTTGAGGTTTTCTCTAAGATGAATATTTTAAGTGTCCTTTGCATATATTGCAATTATGACCAAATTAAATAAAAGCACTTTTAATCTAATGAAATACCTGACATGATGTGGGGTCTTAATGAAGGTTCTTTCCTCACACTTTGAAAGGGACATAGTTTTACATAAATGAAGCATGTCACTTCTGTTAAATAGGTATTTTGAGTGCTTAACCAATCACAATACATTTGTTGACTATAAGACTATGCCTGTGTACCACCTAAAATCATGTAATGATCAACGAATCATCAGTGCCCACCCCACAGTTTGAGAAATAATGTAGTAAGTAAATTATAATTCATGTAAAATAACATACAATGCAATGTGGAATAGAGGGTAAAATCATGGGTTCTGGGACCAAACTAGCTGGGTTTGATTCCTGGTTTTAACAAGTCAGGAGTGTGGTGATCCAGAGAAAGTCACATACCATCTCCCTGTTTCACTTTTCCATCCATAAAATGGAAAGGATACTATATCATAAGGTTATTATGAGGATTAAATGAGTTGAATTGTGTAAAGTGATTAGATTAGTTTCTGGTACTAAAAGAAAAGTCCTGTAGCATTTACTATTATTATGAAGGACTTATTTGGTTTTGTCAAATGAAAAGTGTAAAGAGTGCTTCATTATCAGAATTCAGGGGAAAGACTGTCTCATCACAGCACCAGAATGCTAACTGCCTCTTCAAAGGTAAATAAGATTAAAGTTTTCTGGGTTACAACAAAGATGTGGGGGTTGGAAAATAGTGTTTGAAACACAATGGGATTATTGATTTGAATAGAGTGGAAGATTCTTGAAAGTGCGTAGTGAAAGAAGGGGCATGAAAACCAGGTTGACTTGACCCTACGTGGTAACAAATTGAGGGCTGAATAAATCACTAGCTTGTGAAATAAGGCGACTTCTGTTGCAGGATGATGTGTTATCTCTTTTCACCTTGACTTTTGTCATTCAAAAGCTCAGGCTTATTTTATCATGGAGAAATGATTGTGTAAACTCAAATAACTTCAACATTTTTTACGTATTTTTAATAGATGAGATCAATCCAGTGGTAGCAAAGTTTTTTGTTGAGATGGATTTTTCTTCTGGTAGTATTTTAGACATGTTCACCAATGTCAAAGATTCACAAGGTATTGGAAACTTTAAAGACATAAAACTATTTTTGTAATTTCAACCCCTTATGTAGACATGCAGTGCAGCTTACAGAGTCTCCTTCACCAGAACTGCAGAGTGTAACGTTTCATTGCTTTCTCCCCAGGAGTTGCTGCATTACCAGTTAGGATATATCTAACAGCATATCATTAACCAGGCACCATCGGATCATCAAAACAAAGAAACTGCTGAAGCTGAATTAGATGTTCTCACTCTAATAATGAACAAAGTGACACTGTATAAAACTGAGACACTAGCAACAACACAGAAAGCCCAGACTAATTTCCTTCCTATATTTCCAAACATTAGATGATTAACTGTTTTGTTCGTCCTGACTTAATTTTTCTCTGTCTTTCCAAGTGTCAGAACAACTGGCTGAGAAATGTATGTGCACAGGTGATTGGAACAGAAATTAAATCTACTGAAATTTAATGGTGTCAAAATGAACAGTCATTGGGCATATTGCTTCTGTACTGATTTGAGAGTTACAAATCAGAGCTCTCCTTAGCTTTCCACTTACTTAGTAAACCCTGTTGAATAGTGTAGTTGCTTCTATGCTCCAATGGTATGGTTCATAAGTAACAAAATAGTGTACAGCTCTCTATTTTTGATGAATTTTGCATGAACTTTAATGCTGCCTAAAACTCCCAGGATTTAATTTTGTGACGTATAGTAATATAGTCAAGATCACCTTAAGTATACTATGCTTTTTAGAAAACATCACTTCAAAATTTGTACTAGGAAAGATTATGTGCTTGTGGGCTCTCCTAAACCTTGGTGTCTTTTTGCTCTTCTAATTAAGAATACTTCTGTTAAATAATAAAGTAGCTTCTCTTTGAAGAGGGAATTATCTAGAACTTTAGTTTTCTAAAACCAGCTTTATTTTCCCATGGTGTAGACACACTCTCCTTTTCAAATCCTTGATAATTGAGATGTATTTTCTCTGCTTTGAGCTCCTCTTTCTTTCATGAGCTCCTGCTACAAACAGCTCTTCCACTTTCTTCTGGAAATCTTTGTATGATCTTGTGAGCATTCAGTTATTAAACTGCACCAGGTTTTTGAAAAGATGAATTGTGTCTCTTTGTTGTAGATCCTGACAGTTAATTTTTATAGGTTTTAGACCAACTATGCTGATCTATTTCAAAGCTTCATCACAAAATATCTTTTTGCAGATAGAATAATCTATATAATGAAAGCTTAGGTTGGGTATGTATCCGTTAGAAAAACCCAGTTAAAGTTTTGATTATTTGCTGTCTATTTTTCTGAATAGGCAATCATTTTGCCCTATGAATTAGGATAATTGATGTTATTCAAAGATATCTGCTGTAGGGTATCTAGATATATTTACCTGAGGGTATCTTTAAGGTTTTTTAAAAGTATTTTTTAAGTTTATTTATTTTGAGAGAAAGGGATAGAGAGGGAGAGGAAGAGACTGTGCAAGTGGGGAAAGGGCAGAGAGATAGAGAGGAGAGAGAAGAGAGAGAGAGAGAGAGAGAGAGAGAGATTGAATCCCAAACTACACTGGCAGTGCAGAACCAGACATGGGGCTTATTAAACATCCAGAACCATGACCTGAGCCAAAGTCAAGAGCCAGATGCTTAACTGACTGAGCCACCCAGGTACTCTGAGGATATCTTTAATTTTTAAAGATAAATGAACTTCCAAATTCTATGAACATCATGTTTTCTTTTGGTGATAAATAAACTGAATTGGTTTAGTGCCCATATTCTGATCTATACTTTAGTATACAGGATTTGGGCTTGGGAACTAGATAAAATTGGGTGCTAGCATTTGAAAGGTTTTGTAGCCTTGGTCATATTTTTAACTTCTTTACATGTTTTATGGTATGCAACATTAGGCAATTTTTTTCTTTTTTAAATTATTTTTTTTAAATTTCAATCATATTATTGTTAACGTACAGGGTTATGTTCATTTCAGGTGTACCATATAGTGATTCAACAATTCTGCACATTACTCAGTGCTCATTATGATAAGTACACTCCTTAATCCCCATCACTTATTTAACCAATCCCTCCCCCACCTTCCTTCTGGTAACCATTAGTTTGTTCTCTATAGTTAAGAGTCTGTTTCTTGGTTTGTTTCTCTGTCTGTATTCTCTCTTTGCTTATTTGCTTTATTTCTTAAATTCCACATAAGAGTAAAATCATATGGTATTTGTTTTTCTGTGATTTATTTCACTTAGCATTATACTCTCTAACTCCAACACTGTTGTTGCAAATGGCAAGACTTTATTTGTGTTTATGGCTGAATAATATTCCACTGGGTATCTCTGTGTGTATGCACACACACACAAACACACACACACACACACCACATTTTCTTTAGCCATTCATCTGTTAATGGAAAGATAGTTGAGCTGCTTCTGTAATTTTGCTATTGTAAATTATGCTAAAGTAAACATGTAGGGGTGCATGTATCCCTTCAAATTAGTGTTTTGATATTTTAATCATTCTGATTCTCAGTTTCCTAATCCTTGAACTTGTGATAAATGTGCAAAATTGTGACAAAATGTGTGTTACAGATGAAGTAGGGATTAGGATATTATTTTAACTAAATGTGTTATAAACTTCTGAGCATTGTGTCTGACACATAAACTTTCAATAATCAATTTATCCATTCCATTTATTCCACAGATATTTATTTAGTTGTGCTACTTCTTCTACTTCTAGCACTAGTACAACTGACAGCAACAATAATCTACCTCCCATTTTTAGCACCTACAGTAGGATTTTTCAGCCTTTTCTGTACAACTGAATCTCTGGGAAATTTGTTTTTCTAAGAAAAGGAAAAAATAGATCTATAATTTATATATAAATTTAGAAAGAGGGACAGAGGGAGAGAAAGAGCAAGGACAGTTCGTAGCCAAGTAATTCAGATTGATTATATATAAAATGGGCAATGCAGTATCCATGTTTAACTATGAATTCAGACCATGTTATATTGGTAGCCCTCAAATCTCATTTTGGAACCTCTAAATTTAGAGATATAACTGAATACTTAAATATTTTCAGTTTATTATTTAATAACAAGAACATCACAAAGCTTTAGGTATTAGCTTGTTAGCTTTAGGATATATTAAGTTTAGTCATTCAAAAATACTAAACACCAACTATTTGACAAAATTAGGAACTGTGGGAATCTAGTTTTCCCCCACCACCTGAGAGAGGAGCATTCTAGAAAAGCTTTTGTAAGTAAAAATGCTGTAAAACAAAGAATAAGTTTTGAGTGTTCTCACACTCAAAAATACCACCTCTTCATAGGCTTTTCTGATAACCTAGGATATACCTTAGGATCCTAATAGATTCACAAAAATCAAAGTAAAGCACAGATGCATGCAGACACAGGACCAAGCTGTGGAGGCTTGGCGCTGAGATGCAGAGTATAGTTCCTGGGAAGGGATTGGTGGGCTGCTCTTGATACCAAGGATGCCTGCTGCCTTTGTAATGGCTCTGCAAAACAAATCCTGAACAATATTTTCACTTTTTGCCTTTTTTCATAAAAGCAAAAGACCTTTCAGATTATTTTCCTTTAGTAACGATAAGTAATTAATGCAGGTCACTTGTAAAAATGAAGTGGTGTTATAGGAACCTTTAAAAAGTGAGGGGTACCTGTTTTTGTAGCAAGAAAAACATCATTCTTGTTCCAAAGAACACACAATTCAGTGAAAAAGACAACTAAAAGTAATAAAAAATAGAGTTTGAAGAATGTTCTGATAGGGAAGAGTAGAGTATTATTTTATGATCTTTAGTCTTTTACCTGCCAGCCGTTTTTCTGGAGCACTGAGAAATTTATGAAAAAGCATGACTACATAAAGTCATGTAATCTATGCACTGTGCAAGAACACTAATATATATATTTTTAAATGAGTGCTACAAATGCACTGTCCTGCCTAGCAAAAGATTATGGTCTTGCTTTTCCATTTCTAGGGTAGTAGTGTATTTGATTTCAGACCTTTCTAAAACTGAGAAGATCCACACATTCAAAGAGTTTTCTTCAAACTTAATTTTATATGATTGTTCATGTAGAGCTTGGGAAATCAACTGAAGATGTTCACTTTCATGTATAAGATTCTAAATAAATAAGCATTTGTCCAGTGTTTGTTCTAAAATGTTTTTAACAATGAATGTTCTTTGTAGAGGTTGGAAACCTATGGCAGATTTTCTCACATTTGTATAGAATGTGTTCTATACAAATGTATAGAATGTATTCCATATAGTATGGTTCATTAACAAAAATTCTAGTTTGTGTATCTTTGGAATAAATTGTTACCAGTTAAGAATAAAAACAAAGCCTGAGAGAGAGACCAATTATTTATATTATCTTCGATGAAATACTTTAATTATTTTACCATTTTAGAACTCCATTTCAAAGTGTGCAATTGGTTGGTAGTGATGGAGTTAGTGTGGAGCAAAGCCTGGGAAAATTTTAACATTTGCAATATATACACACAAATTCACACACACGTGCATACATATGTAGTCTGTGACTTGAAAACTTTTGAGTAACAATAAATATAGGATTTCCAATTGTACACCTTTGGATATGTTATTCTGTTCTTTTAAGCTTACTTTTCTAATGAATACATTATATAATATATTTCTTCTGAGGTACATACTAGCTAACGCGAACTCATACTGCACTGTAAGTTAGGAGATGGTGTTCCACTTGAACCTCAAGTTTTATTATCACTTCTCACATATGTTTTTCTGAAAAGTATAAGATTAATAGGGATCCAGAAAGTATGATAAGTCTACCAAACTTTAAAAATTAGAGATAGGATAGTTTGGATCATTTGTACTTTATTTCTGCTTTTTATTTTCTATATTTCTTTTTCCATAATGATGGTAGGACCATGGTAGTAGTCCTTTTACAAAAATAGTATGGTATGTAGGAAAGCAATGCTGCATAACCTCATGTTGTAGCTCATGAGCTATATTTTGGGGAAAATGGTGCTCTAATAATTGAAAAGCTAATTAATACCTTGATAACTCAAATTTTCCTTAAAGCTAAAGGTGAGTGTTTACTATCCATAATTTCAGAATATTTTGTGGAATTGTTTTTCTATATGACTATCTTGATCTCTTTTAGAGTCCAAATTACCCACCCTTGGACACTGAATATTTTGTTATCAAATGCCCACGACTGTTTCCTTTATGTAAAGTCATATATTTAATGTAGCTAATTTTTAAGTGAAAGTTAAAAAAAGTGAATGAATTTGACAACCAACCATAATAAGAACTACTTACATGCTTTTATTACTAAAGATTACTTGATAACATTAAACCCAAACTAAGGATCTGAAGCAAAGCCCATCTCAAAACAAAGGATAAGCTACAAAAGGATTGCTTTGGCAATATTTTAATTAAGTTTCACATGATTTTAGGACCAAAAATCCAGTAGTGTTGGTCTCTTACTCTCTTTGTTTTTAATTCACTTAAGAGTGATTTTCTAAGTTAATGTAATGACTCTTTAGGGGAGAGGTCAGCAAACTACAGCCCACAGGCCAGGTCCATCCTGATGTCTGGTTTTCTAAATTAATATTTATTGGGACATAGTCACACCCATTTGCTATTTTATTGTCATGGAGTTGGAGGGAGGGATAGCTTGCAAAAGGGTAAAAAGACACTTGTGGGGGTAATACAAGTGTTTATCTTAATTGTGATGATAACTTTCATGGGTGCATAAGTATCATTGATTTGAAGCAAGTGCAGTCTATGACCCCCAAAAGTTGATATAAAAAAAAAGAGAGAGAGGGAGATAGTGATAAAGTTCAAGTTTAAAAAGTAAAACCTACAGATCACATATTCAGACATCATTTAAGTTCAACAGACATAAAATTATTCAATGAAACTGACATAAAAATTTTTAACAATCTCAATGTCTGTACCTATTTTGCTGGGAATTGGTAACAACTCTTTGTTACTAATCAGCATCCCACAAATAGCATACCCCAAAACACTATTTGAGTAGCACTGTTCTAAGAAATACAACAGAAAGCTGATGACATCCCTTTTCTACATGGATATTACAATGTAGAATGGTATAGTTCCAAAGACAGTGATTTAGGGTTCATCAGTAGACAATAAAATGAAGAACAGCAAAGTCTTTGGAACCCATCATGCTGGGATTCAAACTCAATTTCTTTCATTTTCCTTGTCTTAGAGTACGGGTGAGTTATGAAACTGCTGATCATCACCTTGTCATAGGACGAAATGATAAAAATAATGTTCTTTTCATGAGGCTGTTTGTATCTCTCCTTGGCAACATGCATGTAGTAGGTATTCAATAAATATTTGTTAGCTGGATAAAGAGCCTAGAAAATTGCAGTACCAGAGTTGCTAAGCAACTTGTCAGAATATAGTAGTTACTGACTATTGCTTATCTCCTGCTGGTTTGTGATTCTTGTCTGAAGGCTGGATTTAAAACATTTTCTTATATGTAAGTCATTTAATTTAAAAAAAGTTCAGTATTATAGGCAATATTTATAAAATTTAGAGGTAATATCTCTGTATGAGTATTGTAATTTTCAGATTACCTATCTGGCAGAGACAAATATTTGTTTTGTATACATATATCCTTTCTGTAGAATAGAAAATATATTTTGTAGAATAGAAAAATATTTTTTTAAAAGTGTATATATTTCTTTAGCAATTAATTACTATACTAAATTTACTGAGTATGTATTAAGTGTAATTTCCATGGTAATGTATTGTGTAAGTTAAGAACATGTCATCTAGTTTTTTGGGGTTTTGAATTTCAATAAAATAGGAATCCGAAGAGATCATGGAACACTTTTCAACATTAGGTGTAAATGTCGCAATTTCTTTGTTTGTAAACTAGCATTAGTGGGAATTCTACAAATACTAGGCTCTGAGTCAAGCACTTTTTCTGGCCTAATCTCATTTAATCCTCATAACTAACCTAAGGTTAATACTGGTATTGCCATATTATAGGCTTACAAAGGACATCTTGCATGAGGGGTGATAAATGGAGAAGCAGACATTTTCACTCAGATTTGCCACATTCTTTGTTTCTCCATACTACAGTGTCTGTAATGTGAGGTACTTCCCATATTCCCATTTGTCTCCTGAATCTCTGAGACAAAAATCTGACAGCAGAATGAGTTACAACACCTTTGTTTGATTCCAATTTGTGTAACTTTGGACAAATTAACCTCAGTTTTCTTATCTATTAAACAGAGATATTAATAACACCTTTCTTATAGGCTATTCTGAAGATTAATTGAAGCAATATTTTTAAAATGCTCAGGACAATGCATGATTTAGTATATAGTAAATTCTGAATGCATTTATTTTTATTAATTAGTTTCATTTATACACATTTGAATATTTTTGTAATTCTGCTTTTTCATCTTTGTTGGACAAAGAAATAAAAAAACAAAAAAGAAAAAAGACTGAGAAAATAAAGAAGAAAGACATGTATCAATAAAAAAGGCAGGGAGAGAGAGAAGAAGATGGGAGAGGGAAGAAAGAAGAAAGATGGAAAGGAGATAGATATGAAATAAGAAGGTCAATGGGGCACTTGTAAGTCTCTTGTAGTCTAATATGTTTTGATATGCAATGGAAGCTGTATATTATTGTAATTTTATATCCATTGATATTTGAATATGTAGATACTCCTTAGGCAAGTTGATGTTGATTTGCTGCTGAATCTTGTGGACTTAATAAAGGCATCTGCAACTTACTAATAAAAATAAACATTTAAAAATTGTGAAGCTAGAACTGTCACATCACCATTTATGTTGGCTCAGAACCACATAAAATCCTTGATTTATAACTTTGCTTAAATAGGGTAATTGCCTTGTGCACAGTTAGAGCATCATAACTTATCTGCAGTACATTTATCTCCAGAAGGGTCAAATGTATAATTTCTCTACCACATGATGCTGAATTTTCTGTAGTATAGTTATTTTGGCCAGGTTGTAGGTTAAAAGCAACTCTGAACATTTTCTTTTTTTAACTGCAACACAAATGCTTTCTTTGCACATGATTACATGTTAAGTTAGCACAACTCTTGTAAGGGAAAATTTATAAGGCTTCCCGGAAAAGCAGAGTTGAAGACTGCTATTTTATGATTTCACTTTTGTCAAATTTATAGGCATAATCTGAATATGACCTTTTTTGAAGATTAACAATTCCTTTCTTAAATGCTGACCATGGTAAGGAATGGTAGTTTTATAATTTGAATTTTAAAAAATTTCCTGGGTGATGCTGTTCTTTTCAAGGACAGATATAAGCAGAATGTGGAATGGGGTAGAATGAAAATGGAATTTCCAGATGGAATTTAGGAATGATGCTAATGGTCCTTCTCTGCAAGTTTACCGTTCTTAGAAAAGAGTCCCAGTACTATATCATTTATATCACTGTGCATGCATGTGTATCCAACTATCATGGGTTTCAGTCATTATCATAAAGATTTATGCTGAACTTTATTTTCTAATAAAATATATTTTAATTTGTTAAACTGCTATTTTGTGACTAATAATCAGTTTTGTTATGTGTCTATATAGATATAAAATGTCATTCCATAGCTATATCTACATGTAGTGTATTTATACTTAAAAAGCTATCTGACACCTTTGACATATAGGACTTGACATACTGTTCATTTTTTTACCAGCTAAACCCTCATCTAAATATAATTCTTTAAAAAAAATAGGTGATTTCAGAGTTTCCTAAAATACCATTGGAGAATGAATACATATATCATATTCTTAGATGCCCATGCATAATTCTAATTTTTTAAAATAATTATTAAATGTATCCAAGTCACTGGGAATAACACTGGATAACATTTGTCTCCTTTGCTTTTCTAGTTACTATTTTTTTGCTTAACATATCATTCCAAAACTGAGTGCCTTAAAAAACAAAAGATAATTTTATTATTTCTCACGGTTCCTATAGGTTAGGAACTTGGACAGGAAACTCTGGAAATGTCTTTTCTTTCTTCCATGATGTCAGAGGCTTCAACTGGGAAGATTTATGGCTGGATGACTCAGTAGCTGGAGGCTAGGATCAGCTAAGGCGTCCTCGCTGGTATATGTCGCAGTTGATGCTGGCTGTAGGCTGAGTCCTGACCTGGACTGTCAGTTGGCCTCTTCATGTGGGTTTCCTCACAGCATGGCAGCAGGGTTCCAGAAGCAAAAATCCCCAGAGAGCCAGTTGGAAGTTTTATTGCCTTTTATGACATAGCTCAGAAGTCACATAATGTTACTTCTGGCATCATTACAAGCCTGTCCAGTTTCACAGATCCAACATCTCAATGGAAGGAGTGTCAAAACCACGCTGTAAGAAAAATATGTGCAGTGGAAAATGTTGTAGCCATTATTGGAAAATTCAGACTTCTATATTGATATAAAAGAGAACAAAGCCCATAATCAGCCGTTATTAGCTCTTTTTAATATACTTTGCAGTTCATTGATTTTAATTCCATCAATAATCTCAGAATTTGGACCAGGACCCACATTTTAATTGAACCACAGTGTCAACATGTAACATCATTGTACTGTGTCTTTTACAGTGCATGTTAGTATGACCTTACAGTTCATTGTAGACAATTAAGTATTCTGTCCTTTAGGACTCTACCAGAGAAAACAAACGAAACCACCCTTAGCTACAGTAGCTAAACATCCAACAGAAGAATATGCCTTTATTGCTATCTAGAAGAAGTGTGAAGCAACAGTAATACTAATTTGTACCAAATAATAGCTTATAAAGGTATACATGCCAGTCATAGAGTTTCTGGCTCCTCTTTGTGTACTGGTCTTGAGCAGCAATTCTCAAACTATTATCCACTTACCAGTTGCACCAAAATCGAGAGCGGGTGTTAACAAAGTATGACCAATGGGCGGAATCTGGCCTGGAGTTTCTGTGGCTCAATTTGCAATGAGTGTTTTTTACATTTTTAAAGGCAAACAATAACAAAGCTGATATAAAATAAAGAAAATTATGTGACAGAGACCACCAAAACATAAAATATCACTTGCTGGCCATTTACGTTTTAGTGCACGCTTATTTATTTATTTATTTATTTATTTAGAGGGAAGGAGAAAGATGCAGCAAGAACAGAGAGAAAGGGAGAGAGAGAACGCAAGCAGGCTTTGAGCTGTCAGCTTAGTCAATGGCTCTTGATTTCATGAACAATGAGATCATGATCTGAGACAAAATCTAGAGTCCTCAACCTACTGAGCCACCCAGGTGCCCCTCTAGCCTTTCTTTTAAAGAGAGGTTGTTGTCCCAGTATTCTAGCATATTTGATAAATTGCGGATTTCTGTTTCACCACTGACTTACTGAATCTAAACTGGGGCTGAGAGGTCAATTTTGAGAATTGCATCTTTGAAAAGTTTGCACATTTTTTAATGTCTGCTAAATTTTGATAAACACTGATTTTGGTTGTCTACAAATATTTGGAAATATACTTGATTTAGCTAATTTGATCAGCTAACTGGTTTTGGTTATCAGATATTGCTTTTTAAGACATAGACATGATTCTGCTCAACACAGTGAGTTTTGTTGTACCATGGCCAGGAAACATTGAATTTAAAGTTAGGTGAGCACTCTTTCCTGAAAACAACATTTTTTTTTTTATTTTGACGTTGATTTTTTTACAAAAAATTTCTTGAGATATTTGTAGCATTCTCGAAGACTACGATGCCCTTTAATACTTGACAGTAAATCGTGGACAGCATTTCCCTAAAATCTTAAGGTTGTATACAACGTTGTCTTTTCTAACAATGAAATGATGTTCATATGCAACTATAAAAGGTTAAATTGCAATATATTTATATTATGGCATATTTAGCAGCCATTAAATAGTGTTTGGAAAAACCATTAATGAAATAGAAGGATGGGTGTAGTGAAAGTGAAATTTAAGTAGGTTGTAAAACATGTAACATAATTCCATTTGCATCAAATAGCTAAATACATCTATATGTCTATATCTCTTTATCATCTATGTATCTATCCATCTCCCTATTTATCTACATTCCTCTCTACTTATCATTTTAGATGAAGGATGGAAGGAGAGTGATGAAAATGTTAAGAGAAAGAATAGGATATACCAAAATATTAATAGCTAATTTGCCAATTTGTAATTTTTCATTTTTTCATCTGTAATAAAAAGAATGTTATTTATAAAAGAAAGCAGTGCTTAAAGTTTCAAATTATATAACTTTCTAAATTGACCTATAAACTTCTACTTTAGGGAGAAAGTATTTAAAATGGGTAAAAAGTATTTGCACTTTCAATTGAGGTGTGAATGAGATTTTCAGAGGAGGCAGGACTAAAACAGCTAGATTAAAGTAGCAATGATTGCCTTCTCCAAATAGAATAGCAAATAAGGGGCAGACTTCTAAATAATGTGGTAAGAATCAACCTCCAAGCTCATGTTATCAATGGTTATAGTAATAGTATGATCCAACAGAGGTGACTAAAACAAAATAAAAACAAAAACAACAGGCTGATCAGATTTATTACCTCCCAGGGTGTGAAGGGAGGTTATGCCTAGAAAGAGATATTTCACTCTAGTACAAATAAAGTATCTGTGTTCTCCTTGCCTTTTTTCCTCTAAATATTTTTTTAATTGACTTGTTATGCTCATCCATTGTGGCTGCTTTTACTCCGAACCAAACATTACTAGAAATGATGGCAAGGCAAAATGTCTTTAGATATAATTAATATAAAGATTCAGGTAATGAAACAAAAGTTATACTTAAGTAGATTTTACTTTTTCTTTTTACCTTTTGGTACAAAGGTATCTTCAACTTTAAATGCTGTAATCAAACTTGTGTTATATCTTTCTTTCCTCAAAGTATTTTCATAAATACCTGTTGCTTAATTACTTTGCTATTGTCACACTTCTATCCTTACTGCCATTGTTTTATCTTTCTTAAAAAACTACTAGTGACATCACTATCATTCAAGGTGATTCACAACCTTATCTTTTATGATTCCTTGCTTCAAACTTTTTATCCCAGGCTAGCCTAGCTGTTTTCAGGTTTTTTAATTGAAGATAATTTTCATAATTTTAAATTCATAAAATGAATTGGTAATTCTTAATTTGTATTGCTTTTCACCATGATTTTTCTCTTGAATGCCCTTCCACTGCCTAATTTATTTGGCAAACTTACATTCATTTTTAGAGCCAGCACTATGTTTTCTCTGTAAAAACTTTTTTTTGATCCTCCAAAAGTTTTCTTTCTTTCTTTTTTTTTTTTTTTGGTATCACTAATTCTCCAGATCGTACTTGGTAGTAACACTATTATAATCTGTTCTTCTCTCTAATATGGTACTTATCGCATTATATTGTTTCTCTACAACATTTGAAGAAGGTTCTTATCTTCCTTAAATTTGAGTCTCCAGCACTCAGAACCTACTAAGTACCCAATAAGTATTTGTCTCACAAATGAATCAGTATTCCCCTTGATAACATTTTTCACATTAAACATTCTGACCTGATTACACAATTCTCATATTACAGCTCAAGCCAATTACTGTGTCCACACATTTCACACGGAAATTGCATGTGACAGCAATTTTCCTATCATCTCAGAGATAATTGAATAAAGAATAAAGCCAGAGGTGTTTGCTCCTAAATATTGATCTTGGTATGCTCATCCATTGTGACTGCTTTTACTCTGAACCACACATTACTAGAAATGATGAGGCCTGCCCTCAATCGAGTGAAGAAGGCTGATGTGCACAGGTAATAGAGGGGACCATTTGATTGAAACATGGTAATGGGAAGACAGTTAAGGAGGTTACTTAAGTGGTTGTATGTGTAACTCATAGAATTTAACATTCTAAATTGTAGTCTGTGGTGTTGCTTATAAAACTGGTAACACCATAGTCTGTTAAATTATCTAGGTGTGGGTATTACGAAAGCCTGCCTGATACCAAGTTTGGCCACTGAGTGTGGGAACCATATATTACTGATTGTGTGGTACTGTGTAAGGCAGTAACCTGATAATTTTTAATCATTTTAGTGCCTACCCCTTTCACTTTCAAAAATGTCCCAGTGAGAATGATAAATAATATATCATATAAGAGGTGAACCATCTCCTTATGGGAGATTAATAATAAGAGGTCCCAATATTGGGAAGTAATATTCATTACTAATGCTAAATGCTAAATATATTTTTACATTTAATCCTTATAACAGCCCTGTGGAGAGCTATTATTATAATGATCCTAATTTTACAGAAGAGGAAACTGAGGCACAGAAAAGTTCAGAAATGTGACCAAGTACTATGGTTAATAAGAAGCAAGATTTAAGTGAGATCTATTTTCAGAATTTATAACCTCAAATGTTATATCACACTGCCTTCTGATTAAAACCATTTTTAAAAATAATTTAGTGTCAAGTTAGCTAACATACATTGTATACAGTGTGGTCTTGGTTTCTGGGGTAGATTCTCATGATTCATTGCTTACATACAATAACCAGTGCTTATTTCCACAAGTGCCCTCCTCAATGCTGGTCACTTATTTTCCCCTTTCCCCCACTACCCCGTCAACCCTCAGTTTGTTCTCTGTATTTAAGAGTCTCTTATGGGTTTGACTCCCTCTGTGTTTGAAACTATTTTTCCCCTTCCCTACCCCCATTGTCTTGCGTTAAGTTTCTCAAGTTCCACATGAGTGAAGACTTATGATATGTCTTTTCCTGACTGACTTATTTTCTTTCACATAATACCCTCTAGTTCCATCCATGCTGTTAAAGAAAATGTGGTTTCTATATACAGTGGAATACTACTTGACAATGAGAAAGAATGAAATCCTGCCCTTTGTAAAACCATTTTATTTAGGTAAAATTTAGCAAAAGTTTATAGGTTTTTAGAAACAAGATCATTTATTTATTCACTCATTCATTCATTTATTCAGTAAATGTTTATTGACTACCTACTATGTGCTAAGCAGTGTCCTAGACACCAGGTACACATCAGCAAACAAAATCTCCACTCTGATGGAGTTTGCACAAATTTCAGGAGTTGGATGTTTGTACTGTATTTTCATGGCATCACCTGGCAGATATTTTGAAGAAAGTCCATGTTGTGTCCTCTGGATGATGCTAAAACAGCAACAAAACAAGTTTGGCTATGTGAATGGGATGGGAAGATGCAGACATGAGTATACTACATAGAGAAGACGAATAGGGTCCATTCCTATGAATGGCACTAGATAGTCATTTAATTTAGGAAATATTTATTGAGTGTCCACTGTGTGCAAGAGTCTGTGGTGAGCTTTACTCTAGCAGGCTACCATTGTTACTCTCAGAACAACCAGAAGAGAGTTGCATCTCTATTCTGTATTTCTATTATTTGCAAGTGAGTGGTATTAATCACCTGTTAATTACCTTTTAAAATATAAACACCAAATGCACACGAAAACACACAGGAACACACACTCTGTTCCCAGTGGTTAGGTTTCAGGGAAATTAAGGTACGTAAAGATAAATTAATGGGGCCCCTGGGTGACTCAGTCAGTTAAGCCTCTGACTTTTGCTCTCAGCTCAGGTCATGATCTCACAGTTCATGAGATCTAGCCTTGCATTGGGCACTGCACTGGCAGGCTTGAGCATGCTTGAGATTTTCTCTCTCCCTCTCTCTGTTCTTCCCCTGCTCAAGCTGTCTCTCAAAACAAATAAGTAAACATTAAAAAGTTTTAAAAATATATAAATTATTAAAAAGATGTGTACCCTCTTACCTAATTGTGTTCAGAGAAAAGCTCTCAGGTAGATTTTAATGTCACTGTTCCTTGGAGTCTGTTTAGGTGGAGCTTTGGAATATTCTATCAGGGGTTTTGACCCCATTAGCTGTGGTCCATTTAGCAGAAGTCTTATTTGCAATTCCTCATGCAATAAAGGGGATCAAGCCCACTGCTGTAATCAGGCAGAGTAAGTTACTGACAAACAAATAAATAAAGACACTGGAGAATTTTACTGAGCCTGCCATTAATGTTTGGGGCATTTTAATTACCAAAAAAATTAGTTGTTTTCCACTGTCACTACTTTCAAACCCTTTGGGAAATGTTATGCAGATGTAACTTGAATGCAGCTTTTTGTAGCACCATTAAAGGTTAAATTTGCATAAAGATTAACTCATTATATGAAAACTACTATATTGAGGGTGCATTACATTGTAGATCTACTCAAACTCCATTTTGTAGGTTGACATTGAAACAATTGCATTTAGATAATACTGGTAAATAATATCAGGAGAACCCTATCAAAAAGAATTAAAAAAGGTGAGAAGGTCAGACCATCTGCCTTCTACCCTTGTGGTTAAGTTAGACTAAGACACAGTATATTGTATGTGTCTAACGTGAAACATATTTGCTGATGTGTTTGTTCTTTTAGTTCAATGAAATATAATTTAGTATACTCCTTTGAAATGAGCTAAAGAAAATAAAAAATGAAGATCCAAGAGCACAGAAAATGTTGAAATGATATGAACATGGAGACTAAGCCTAGTAAAATGTGGATGGGAAAATGCAATGAGCTGAGTGGTCTGCTGTTTCTCTTTTGTTCCCAGAATCTGCTGGCGTAAAAGACATTATAAGAGAAGTTCATAAGACATTTATATATGTGATTAAATGTTCTCTAACTTAAAATTGAGGGTGTATGTCTTCTGGATAATTCATTGAATTTGCAGATTCAGTTGTGGTTAGTGTAGATTTCTGAAATTTCTACATCCATTAACAATAAAAATGCTTCCTGAATCTAAATGTAAATCACATGGTAAAATGTATTGCTTTTACAGAATGTAATTAGAAACATTTTTTTCTTACTCCTAGGAAGGATCGATATGGTATAGGAAAATCATGGCCTCCATAGACTATCAGGTGCCATTGTCCTCTATTTATACAGAAGTTTGTTTTGAAATAAAACTACAAATATAATTTACTACAGATTTTAAAAGTTGGCCAATGTGCCATATCAGGATTGTACCAGTTTCCAGTTATTTTATTTTATTTTATTTTATTTTATTTTAATTTATTTTATTTATTTATTTTACTTTTTTTTGTTTTAGATAGCTTTATTTTTTTTAATATAGTTTATTGTTAAGTTGGTTTCCATATAACAGTGCTCATCCCAACAAGTGCCCTCCTTCATGCCCATCACCCATTTTTCCCTCTCCCCCACCCCTCATCAACCTTCAGTTTGTTCTCAGTATTTAAGAGTCTCTTATGGTTTGCCTCCCTGTCCTTCACTGTTTTTCCCCTTTCCCTCCCCCATGGTTCTCTGTTAAGTTTCTCTTGTCCACATATAAGTGAAAACATATGGTATCTGTCTTTCTCTGCCTGACTTATTTCACTTAGCATAGCACCCTCAAGTTCCATCCATGTTGCTACAAATGGCCAGATTTCATTCTTTCTCATTCCCATGTAGTATTCCATTGTATAGATATACCACACCTTCTTGATGCATTTATCAGTTGATGGACATTTAGGTTCTTTCCATGATTTGGCTATTGTTGAAAGTGCTGCTATGAAAATTGGGGTACATGTGTCCCTATGCATCAGCACTCCTGTATCCCTTGGGTACATTCCTAGCAGTGCTATTGCTGGATCATAAGGGAGATCTATTGTTAATTTTTTGAGGAACCTCCACACTGTTTTCCAGAGGGGCTGTACCAGTTTACATTCCCACCAATAGTGTAAGAGGGTGCCCATTTCTCCACATCCTTGCCAGCATCTAGTCTCCTGATTTGTTCATTTTAGCCACTCTGACTGGCATGAGATGATATTTCAGTTCCACAGTAATTTTAAAAATAATCCCTGTCTCATTCAGTACCAAGTAAAACAAGTTTGGAGGCTCCCAGACTGATTTTCTCATTGAAGGTCCTGAAGTCCCTTCGGGTTTCTCACTGTTTGAAAGCAACAGATGCCTGTTTGGATATTGTCTGTCTTTGGATTTCAAGTCTGTCTTTAAATTTTGGAAACCAGTGAAGGATTGGAGGATCTAATAAGAGGAATTTACTTAGAGATCATCCATAAATTCCAATTATTTGTCGTCAGTTTCTATCAAGAACAAGTGATAGTACCCTTAAAACATAGGCACTGGCTGAACAAAGATCGTCTGGTTGTCACATGCATACCTTTGTTGGAGAAAGAAGGTGGTGTGTGGACAAAAGTGTTAAAGTTAAAGAAAAATAGAGATAAAAAGCTCTAGGGTCACTGGCTTCTGAGGCAAATTGCCCTCAAGGATAATAACCAGTTTGTTTTATCCAGTGTATCTGGAACCTCATTGAGCTCATGTCCTTTTCCGCTGGTACTTCTGATAGAGTTTAGGATGAAAGGGGCATCTCCAGACAGAGGTTTACAGACAAAAAGAATTCAAATGGGAGATTACTGAGGTGAAACAGAGTCGTATTTGGTAGCAATTCTCTGGAATCCAGTGAAATGATAAAGGATAATTTATACCTTAATATTTCTCCTCCTTTTAAGGATTTTAGCTCTATCAGTAATCACCACTTTTGTTCTTTTTTTTTTTTCCTTTCATTAGTTTCAGCCACTCTACTGTGGCGTTCTCTGTTCTATTACTTTTCATATAAGGAATGTTTAATAGTTGTTGTTGTTGTTGTTTTTGTTGTTTCTGAAAGCATCATTTTAGGCCACAGAGCTGTTAAGAGCATCCTTTCCTCATTCTAGAGAATGGTGTGACTCACTGCAACTGAGCCAAGTAAGAGACGGATAAAGCAACCCTGAGACTCAGCTCAGTAGGTGGATGAAGGTGGATGACGTTGACAGCCAGGAGAAAACTGCATGAAACTTTTCTCATTCTTTCTTTCTCACCTTCGTACTGTGCAGGCAGGAGACAGCACAATGAGTCTGATGGGGGTGAGGAGAAGGCACAAAGAGAAGAAAAAACAGATCAAACCTTCTTTCTGCCTGCTAGCAACTAAGACAAGGCCAGGCCCGAGGGAGGGAAAGGCAATAGAAGCTTATTATTTGTTTTTTTTTAAGTGTTTATTTATTTTTGAGAGACAGAGAAAGAGCATGAGAGGGGAAGGAGCAGAGAGAGAGGGAGACACAGAAGCTGAAATAGGCTTCAAGCTCTGAGCTGTCAGCGCAGAGCCTAATGGAATTCACAGACCGCAGGATCATGACCTGAGCCATAGTCAGATGCTTAACTGACTGAGCCACCCAGGCGCCTCTAGAAGCTTATTATTTGTGAGATACATTCAAATTTGATTACAGTGAACTTTATAATTCCTTTAAAAAAATGTTAAATGTCTGTTTATTCTTGAGAGAGAGAGAGAGACAGAGGGACAGAGAGAGAGACAGAGCATGAGCAGGGGAGGGGCAGAGAGAGAGGGAGACATGGAATCCAAAGCAGGCTCCAGGCTCTGAACGTTCAGCACAGAGCCCAACACAGGGCTGGAACCCACAAACCGTGAGATCGTGACCTGAGCTGAAGCTGGAACTCTTAACTCACTGAGCCACTAATTTTTTAATTCTTATCAGGGACCCCGTTTTTTTAATTCTTAAAATTAGTTCTACATCCTAAAGCAACCTAAACTATGAACTATGCCCAAGATAGCATCTAGACATTGGGGAGGAAGACCCAACAGGAAGTTTCACACTGTGGTTGGAGAAAAATAAAATCTTTCCTTGATTATCCCTGTTGAATCCATCCCAAGAAATATGCCAGTGGCTGGTGTAATATTTGGCTACTTGATTTATTTTTAAGGTTGCTTTGAAATCTTTAAATGAATAGCATATTAACTTTAAGAGGTGACAAATGAATAGTTTCATTCTCTTGGCTATTTTCAAGGTGAAAAAATGAATAAGGGAGTTCAATGACTTGAATAAAGGACACTTTGAGGATCAGTGTGTCTAAATTAGATCAGGTAGGGGAGAATGAGTAAGGTGGGAGGGCCAGGATTCCGTTTCTGTCTAATTAGTTCACGCCCCAACTTGCAAAGTCTGCATCAACCGCGACAAACTAATTTCTTCCCCATTGATGAAATAGTTTGCTAATACAGTTTCCTTTCTCTGAGACATCTTTTACCTCCCTGACATATGCAAAACACCTATTCATCTAGTATATCACATCTTCCATGTCACTTTTCATCATACCATGGTCCTCTCTCCCACATGGAACTAACTGCTTGCTTTTTTTCAACACTGAACAATATTGAGTTCTTTCAGATTCCTGTACTGCTTTATTGTGACAGTTTACTTACAAGTCTGTCTTTGTTTAATTAATGTGTGAGCTTTTTGAGAGCAAGGACCTTACCATAATTTTATTGAATTCCTAAAATGCAGTACCTTGCTTAGAATATACTGCATGTTCAACAACTATTTGTTGAATAAATGAAAATATTTATTCAAAGAATGGCTTTGTCCCCAAATTGAGAGGAGACCAGGTAGGGGATCCGAAGCCACAGGAATAATGAGCAAGGATACGATTCGGATATTATTGCTCAAGAGGCTCCCAACATTTGTTACATAATTACCTTTTTCAGTCCTCTAGAGTTAAAGATTCTATTACTTCATTAGTTATTGAAATTTAAATTTATTTTTTTTAAATAGTTAATTTTCTTTTTTTATGTTTTATTTATTTCTAAGAGAAAGAGAGAGAGACAGCATGAGCAGGGGAGGGTCAGAGAGAGAGGGAGTCACAGACTGAAACAGGCTCCAGGCTCTGAGCTGGCAGGCAGCACAGAGCCCGACGCGGGGCTCGAACCCACGAACCGTGAGATCATGACCTAAGCGAAAGTCGGAGGCTTAACCGACTAAGCCACCCAGGTGCCCCTGAAATTTAAATTTAAATGAAGCCATTCAGTTTCTAATTGCACGTGCATCCTAACCTATCTTTAGTTTGCTTTTCCTTAGTAAATCTTTTATGTGAAACAGATCCCAGCCTGAGTTATGTAGTTGAAATAACAACACTGCTACATCTGTATATTTCTTTTGTCCATTGTTTTCCTTTTTTCCCTTGCATTGCAAATAGAATAATGTGTTTGTTGAAATTGGGATAAATTTTAATTCTTGATGAGTTCCTTCAATATTTAGACAACTTACGCTCAATCAGTGTGAAGTTGATAAAGACTATCTTGTATAGTCAGAGTGAATATAATTACATCAGTTTTTGCTTGTAGATGATATGATTGCTTGTATTCAGTTTGTTATATGAGGCATTTATAAGCACTTAGTGCAATCAATTGTTTACGTAATAACTATCTTTCAAAAAGTAATAATTTTCAAAGTGTTGGTGTGTTCTCTTGAAATATAACATGCAATCTACTTCTATTTGTGTTTTGATGCTGAAAGAAAAAAGTCTAATTCAGGAAATTGTGAACTGAATATGGTGGACATCTGTCTTGACAGTAACTGTGACAGTAGTTCCTTAAAATTTGTTTCATGATAGTGTAGTCAGTGACATTGAAATATGGCAAGTTTTAGTTTGTGGAAACTAGACAAATTTCCGACTGCTTTTATAGTAGCATATGTGTTTGTTTGGGACTTTTAGAGACCCAGCTGGCATGACGGTATTGGTAAGCTGTTTTGGAGCTATTCACAGAACCATGTAGGAGCATAGACTACCTGAAAATAGGCATTGTAAATGCCTTGAAATCAAGTAAAAATAGATCCTAATCTGGAAGCTTATTATTTTGTAGGTAAAGCAAATTCTGTTTGTGCATTGAGCTAGCTGCTATACACAGGTCTTAGAAATTTACAAATGGCAATTGTTCTCAGGAGTTGTATCACAGAGGAGCAATAATGTAGCAATTCCCCAAACTTTAACAAGATTGTTGGACATGGTGCACTGGAGAATCCCTCTGCCAGATGGTTCACTGTGGTCCCTGGCAAAGTATAGAGTGAGGGTATGTTCATTAAATGATGACCTGAAAAGATAAAAGCAAAGAAATTGAAAAATTTAGCATATTTTCTCTAAGTATATCTGTTGCATGGTAACTGGTCATTTATTTCAAGACAAAGTTAAGTTCTATGAGCATTGAGAACAAAGATTCTAAATTTCAGTGACCATATGGGCATCTCAGTGTCCAACATAATACCTTTAGTCCAGATGATTTAACAGAATAGAGGGCTTAAGCAGTCATCCTTTAGTTAGATTATGTCATTTGAAAAGCAAACCAGTCACTTAGATTTGTTGGAAATAGCTTATCTTATGAGTGGATATTATTTTTTTCTGACAAGATTTGCCTTCTTTGCATCAACTCTTTTTTGTTTTTCCTTAAAATGCTTATTTATTTATTTTGGAGAGACAGAGACAGAGACAGAGAGACAGAGACAGAGAGAGAATCCTAAGCAGGTGGCTCTGGCTGTCAGCATGGAGCCTAACACACGGTTCAGTCCTATTACCATGAAATCATGACCTGAGCTGAAACCAAGAGTCAGATGCTTAACCAACTCAGCTACCCAGCCATCCCTGCATCAAATTCTTAAAGTCAATTGTCCTTCAAAGGACCTGCTCATTCTAAGTGAGATTTTTGGCCAGTCCACTGTGGGTTTTAGGTCTATTGATATGATGATATGAATCTAGGGCTTTTAAAGTGATGCAGACTCTGGAGTGGATGATTGGGAGTAGCTGGCATCACCTCCACAAGCTCTGTTTTAAGATGGGATGAATTGGACATAGTATCAGGCAATAGTGGTAATGTCTATATTCTCTATTATCCATATTGTTAACTTTTGGTAAGCTACTTAATTATTCCAGTCCTCAGGGCCCTCACCTATAAAATAGTTGGTTGGAAGATCATAAAGTCCCTTTTAGTTCTGTTCTTTTGTGATTCAGAATTAGCATAGATACTACCATAGTTGATGAGCAACTGTGATTTCTCCTTTTTCTGGGAATGCTATCATTTCCAGTTTTTCTTATATTCAGTGACTATATGACCAAACTCTAATGGTGGAATGCAATCAAAAGTGTAATGTGTGTCATTTCTGGGTTGGGGGTGGGGTTAAGAAGGAGGTGTATCTTTTGGCCCCTCTTTCTATTCCTGTTGGTGACCACAAAGCCAGGATAATGACAAATTCACAAGATAGAGGTAACTTAGGTCCTTTACCATTTGGGGAAAAGAGATACCCTTTGATCAGGAATACACATTTTTAACTTAATATGAATGAGAAATGATTGAGATTTGAGTATTTATCTGTGTTAAACTATTTCTCTAGTAATTTGAGACTATCTAATTACAAGAAAATGTACCAGTTGGGGGGTCGCCTGGGTGGCTCAGTCGGTTAAGCATCTACTTCGGCTCAGGTCATGATCTTACTGCTTTTGGGTTCTAGCCCCGCATTAGGTTCTGTGCTAACAGTTCACAGCTCAGAGCCTAGAGCCTGCTTCAGGTTCTGTATCTGTCTCTCTGTTCCTCCTCTGCTCATGCTCTGTGTCTCTCTCTCTCTCTCCCTCAGTATCAAATATAAACATTTAAAAAAAGAAAAGAAAAGAAAAGAAAATGTACCAGTTGGGAGTCTTTTCTGTTTTACCTGTCCAGTATAGAATATCCTAAAGACCACCAAAACACTACTAGAAATAATAAATTCAGTAAAGTTGGAGGATAGGGAATAAAAACAGTCATTTTTCTACATGCAATTATAACAACAAAATATCTGAAAAAGAAATAAAGAAAACCATCTAGATATTAATAGCCTTTATGGGAAAACATGACAGGAAGTAAAGAGACAAGAGTTTTAGTAACATGTTCGATGGTATTTAGGAAATAAATGCTATTTTCCCCCTATAATCTATCTTTTCTAGCATATTTAACAGATTCCTTGAACATTATTCATAATACAAGGTATATTGGGCTAACCTGGGTGGCTAATCTTTAGAAGGATAAAATCACATGTTGTAGGTTACTACCGTGTTTTCCAGTCTTGTAAGTATACATTTTAATTAATTCAACTATGCATTGTTAGTATTGCAAACTACAGAGCAAGATATAATGGCATTTAGTTAGAAATCATATTTATTGGGCCACCTTGGTGGCCCCGTTGGTTGAGTGGCCCACTTCAGCTCAGGGTATGATCTCTCGGTCCCTGAGTTCAAGCCCCACATCAGGCTCTGAGCTGATAGCTGAGCTGATAGCTCAGAGCCTGGAGCCTGCAGATTCTGTGTCTCCTTCACTCTCTGTCCCTCTCCTACTCATGCTCTGTCTCTCTCACTCTAAAAAATAAATAAACCTAAAATAATTTAAAAAAAAAGAAATCTGATTTACTGTGTAACAGAGCTTAACTGAAAATGTGAGGATTTACAAGGTGCTGAATCCAATAACATCTGCAGCACATATCAAAAGGGGCTGAAGATTAGTTGCTACTTTATCCAGGGGACAAAAGACCTGAAGGTTTTAAAAATAAATATGCATAAAATGTTTGTAGATGATGCTTAGGACAAGCCTAAAAGAGAAGAATAATAAATACCGAGGAAAAGTAAGGAAGTTATCATGGAAATTGTTTTCTATTATGAAAACTGGAAGATCTCTTACTTGGAAACTCAAGCTAAAATACATTTTTGTATGTAAAATTGAGAGTCTGTGGATTCTTTGTGATGTTACTTAAAAACCAATTTTAAAAGCAGGGATTCCAAAAGAACCTGAAAATGGTAACAATTTGATTAAAAATATTGAGTGAGATGGAGAGAAAAAAATGTTTTCCCATATTCTTAAAATATTAGACAAGGGAAGGAAAAAAAGGTAGAATTATTGGATACTTGAACTAGAGAGGATAGTGTAGATTTGGTTTTAATTTACCCTATCTTCAAGATTAAGAAACTGAAGTAAATGTTATATACCATGGTCATGTCCTATGATTAGTGGCAATACTAAAATTATATTTTTATCGACTATTTGAGGGCATGAGAGGATATCTGGCAGGCTTTTCCCCCATCTCCACAGAGAATTATATCCTAACTTGATGATGATGATGATGTTGATGATGATGATGATGATGATGATGATGATGATATATGTGTAAAACTTTCATAACTTTTATTATAAGTCAGAAATGGTTTGCATGTGTTATATATATTAAATCATCTTGTTTCCACAACATCCCTGGACCCACAAATTGTGCCTTTCAGTAAAGATCCTGTGTATTCTCCTACAACACCATAACTGGGTTGGTCTGTGTGATATATAATGGTATGTCACTTCTGACATTAGGTCAGGGAAGACACTGAAGCTTCTGTCTTGAATGCATATTCTAGCTCTCTGTCTCTGTCCCAATGGAGAGAATTCAGATGCCATGTCATAAGCAGCTCTACAAAGAAGGCCATGTTGTGCAGAAGTGAGACCTCTTGCCAACAGTAGGTGAGTAAGTTTGGAAGAGGATCCTATGGCCCCATTTGAGCCTTCATGTGATGGTAGCCTCACCCAGTAGCTTGACTAAAACCTTCTAAGACATCATAAGCCAGAGCCACCTAACTAAGGTGCTCAGAAATTCCCACATTGTATTTAGGATACTCTTCCCAGCTGTAGTAACAACAAATTATTGTTTGCCTGTGGCTTTCATTGTTTCTAGTTTTTATGACATTTCCTTTTTAAAGTCTACACTTTAGAGTTTGCCTTAATTATGGAAGAAATTTTGCCTGGAATTTCAAAATAGGACAGTGTCACAAGTAGACCAGAGATAATAGGCAGAACAGGGTTGTGATATAAGTAACTGATGCACAGAAGTTACAGAGAGGTGAAGGAGTGGGATGCATTAGCTGAGAATCGTGCTGAGGATAGACCCTTACCTCAGACTGATAATTGCCTTCTGTCTGTTAAACTGGGAGCTGAAACCTGTCCCCTTGGTTACAGGGGACTTGATGCTCAATAGTTAAAAGTAAAATGACTTCAAGAGTGTTTGTTTCATAGTTGAGTGGGTTAAGAGAAAGTATTAGCTTTCCTTGACCTAATATATTTTCTTTATATGACTCTGGTGATGTTAAGCTTAGCATATTATCCGACTTAAATCACTGATACTCAGCAGCTGAAGATATTGGAAAATATGTGACACATGTGACCTAGATATAGAAAAAAAAATCAAAACAATGACTTTGAGGAATAATTCATGGGGTACATTGATAGGATTTATATAAATACTTCACTCACATGACACTAGTGATAATTTCAAAAAAAATTATAAATTTGTATCAAGGATATTGGCGTGAATAACTGAAAACTTTATAACTGGACTAAGAATTTTATTTAAATAGAAAAATATTAAATAATTAAGTCACATTGGATTTATTTTTAATAATTCTATTGAGTCAGACTTTATAGATGGGGCATACTGGTAAGATATGCTCTAACTCTGGGAAGCCTTCCCAGACTCATTTGGCTTAGTTAGTTGACCTGTCACATTAGGGACCAAGTACATGACCAGTACTTTCTTGTGGCATGTGATTATAGGTCTCATATCTATCTCTGGTTATTTCTGTCATGATGTTTTTACTGAGACTAAGTATTATTTATCTTTCTATCACTATGTATGTGTTTCTTGGCACATATTAGGAGCACAACAAAATATTAGACAATTGAAAGATAAAAACAGATTCTATTTAGAAAAGATATCAACTCATAATTTTTTTCAAAGATTTTTAAGGAATCTCTGCACCCAATGTGGGGCTTGAATTTACAATCCTGAGATCAACAGTCTCATTCTCCACCCACTGAGCCACCCAGGCATCCCTGAAATTCAAAAAATTTTATTTCAAGTATAGATGGTTGTTGCTAAACTCTGCTGAATTTGGTAGAAATCTGTAGTTGACAAGTAAGCACAGATTCAATAGTATTTTTTCAGATTTTTTTAAGTGAAGAAAGAAGATAATCATTTATATCATTTTCTGACAATCTGAATCATTTTATTGATCAAATTTACCATAAGGAAATTAAACATGGGACATGCCATAATAATTTGATTCTATCTACTGCTTTACATGTTGTTTCAATCATATAAAAAAAAACCTTTATGAGATTTTTAAGTAGAATTTAAACATATTTATTTACATGTTTCCAGAATGTTTTAAATGATCCAGTCCATTCTTTCTTCACATATAGTGAAATACTTATTAATATATATACATTTCTATATATATAGTGTGCCTGCTATATGCCTAGCACTATTCTAATCACAGATTTTTCAGAACCTAGTGTCTGGTATGAAAACTTCCTACTTCCTATACTCATAGAACTTACATTTTGGTGGTAGGAGACATAAGATAAAAGTATGAAGAAAATCAAAAGTTCTTGTTTGGACATACTAAATTTAAGAAGTCTAATAGATGCACATGGGAATGTTGATAAGGAAATACACGTATGTAGTGTCTATGGGAGAGATTAGGGCTGGAGATAAAGAATTCGTATGTAGAAAAGTAATGGTATATAAAACTCTGCTACTGGATAAAATCACCTTAGGGGATTATGTCAATGAAAATAAAAAGAAGAGAGAGTAAGACAAATCCATGAACACTTCAGTATTTATAAGTCTGGCAAAACACCATAATCCATGAAAAAGACCATGAAGTAGGATGATGCCAAGGAGCCAAAGGGGATGTGTGTGTGTGTGTGTGTGTGTGTGTGTGTGTGTGCGCGCGCGCGCACGCAGCGGGGAGAGGGGAGCTCTTACAATAAGAAGAGAGTAGCTTGTGCTGTAGGAGTACCATGGACGAGGACAGAATTAGCCATAGAGCTTTACAAAATGATGATCCTCAGTGACCCAGGTATTCCTACTGCCATAGCACCACTCTTAGAAACAAACACTCACATAGCACTTAGGGCCAGAAGCTGTTCTAAGTGCTTTATAGGTATCAAGCAATTTAATTTAGTATATAAAAACCATCTTATTGGAGTGATGATTGCAAACACCTAATTGAACTGGGGTGAAAAGGAAAATGGAGGTAATTGTATTAGTTACCGATTGCTACATTAAAACAACAAAACAACAACAACAACAACAGCAACAACAGCAACAAACTCCCAAAACTTGGTGGCTTAAGAAGAGCAACCATTTATTATCTCATCATTCCTACAGATCAGAAATTCAGACATGTTTTGTTGGCTCGTTCTGCCTCAGGGTCTCATGAAGTACCTGCGCAACAGGCCTGAAAGAGTCTCTTGTAAGATAGCTCCATCACAAAGCTGTTGGTGGGAGGTCTCAGTTCCTCACTGGCTGTGGGCAGCATGCTACACTTCCTTGCAGTCAAGCCTTTGCACAGGGCTAGTCTCAACATGTCAGCAGGTTTTCCCACTGAGCAACAGAGCTCAAATTTGATTACTCTTATGACTTTTTCTTCACTGTATCACTCTACTATTTTCTGTTCATTAAAAGTGTGTCTGAAAAAGGGATTCCTAAGGAAGTTTATGCTCCACCTTCCAAAGCAAATGACGAAGAATTTGTGGACATATTTTAAAGCACAACCTCAGTGGTAAAAGAGTAATTTCGGTTACATGTAAGTATTTTGAGAGTTTTCTCTTGAGAAGGGTAGCAAAGAAATGATAATATTAACTGAAATGAAATGAGGAATTAAAGGTTGTTTTGTTTTCTTTTTAAAGACAATATTAAGACCTAGTTTGAGTTTATAGGGATAGGAAATCAACATAAGGTGAAAAGGGGGATACTTCCCAGAGGTCTTGAGTAGGTTTGGTGTGGGAAGGGATTCATACAAAAAGGAAGGTGTGGTGATGGCTGCCTTCACAGAAATCAGACGGAAGATAGAGCAACGCAGGTGCAGGGACAGGTGGAGTGGAAAATTTTATGGAGGGAAGATGGGGTACTTGTTATATAACTATTTTCTGATATTATTTTGGGGAAGTAGTAGGTGAGTACAGCAGTAGAGGTTGAAAGGTAAGGAGCAGGGTACTGGTATTTAAGAAAATAAATAGAAATGTGTGTCAGCTTCGAGTAGGAACATGAATTTACTGTGGAAGGTATAGCAGCGCTGTAAGGCTTTTGTGAGTACCCACTTGAGATTCATGGTCATAAATGCAAGTGAGTCCAGTCAGCATATTTGTGGGATGATGACTATTTTAGGCCAGATCATTATTACCACATACCTGAATTATTACAATAGTTACCTAACTGGTCTTCCTTCCCCCGGGTTTTCCCTGCCACTGACACATCAATCTTCTCAAAGCACTTTTCTTCATAAATTAAGCTCTAGGCCAAAAACTTTCCTCTTGATGTTGAAGGCCAAGTGCTTAAATTTTAATCTAAGTATTAAGCATTTAACTCCTAGGCCTGTCATAATATTGCTCCAACCAAGACAAATAATGAAATATTTCATATCAGGCAGTATATTTGTATTTTAGTGATATGTCTTGTGTTTTGGAATGGCTATTCCAGCAATTGTGTGGAAATCTTTTGAAATAGGGTATATTCTGGTCGATTCAGGGAGAATCCTGAATCCTTCCTTGCTTCCAGCAAGGAAGCAATGATAATGAAATGTGATGATGCCCTCAGTGAAAGCATTAGCAGTGGGGGGGAGGGGGTGGGGGTTTTAGTTGAGCTGATGAGGATGAGCTCTTTGAAAGGCAAAATATTTTGACTTGAATATAGGGACAAAGTGATAGGGAAGTATGTAGAATTGCAAATAAAATTTTTATTTACATTGTGTAGATGATGGTAACATTCAATGAGAAAATGGATAGAAAAGGAAGAGGCAATGAGTAGAAAGATTAGTTGAATTTAAAACATATAGCAACTAGGATACATAAGTAATATGCATATGTAGATGCCTAGTAGGCACCTGGAATGTATAAATCTAAAGTTTCAGAGGGAGTTTAAGAATGGAGATCATATAAAATATTCTTTTAAGAACTGGAGGGAGGTGCCTGGCTGGCTCAGTCATTAGAGCATGCAGCTCTTGATTTGGAGTTGTAAATTTGAGACTACATTGGGTATAGAGATTACTTAAGTATAAAATATTTTTTAAAAAAAAATTAAATGTTTATTTTTAAGAAAGAGAGAGAGAGAGACAGAGAATGACTGTGAACAGGGGAGGGGCAGAGAGGGAGAGGGAGACAGAATCTGAAGCAGGCTCCAGGCTCTGAGCTATCAGAACAGAGCTCAACATGGAGCTTTAATTCACAAACTGTGAGATCATGACCTGAGCTGAAGTCAGACCCTTAACCAATTGAGCCACCCAGGTGCCCCTAAAAATAAAATCTTAAAGAAAAGAAAAGGATGGGAATCATACATTAGGAATCATTAGCCCTGAAGTAATAGATTTTGTTGTCATCATATATATATTTACATCTCTCTCTCTCTATATATATATGTGTATATATATATGTATATGTGTATATATATATCTCTCTATATATATGTATATATATATATAGAGAGAGAGAGAGAAGTACACGTAAGCATGGATGAATCCCTGGGAAAAAAAAACATTGTTTAAAGATAGAGGAAGTGATTCCCATAAAGAAGAATAAGAAGTGATAGCCCAAAGGGGTAGAAAAAATAAAATAATTAGTATAATGGAGGAAAGGGAAGGAGTTTTTTAAGTTCACTAATATTTATATTTTAAAAAGAACCAGAACAATTTAGACATAGTAGTTCTCAATCATTCCTACTTGAGAAGAACTTCTAAAAGACAATATAAGCAGTATCTGGGTCCTATATCTGGTCTTTTAAGTCAGAACATCTAAGAAGTATAAAGTAAAGCTCCCCAATGATCTTGATGAAAATTAACTAAAGAGATCTACTGACATAATTATTCAACCATCTATGTATTTCATGTATTGTATGTAATAGGACAAACATCAATGGAGTAAGGTTAAGTTTCATGTGGCAATAAAACTTGGATAATGCTATTACCATGATAGGATAGCACATATGAGCTAGCTCTATGTGGCATATTGGGGAAAAATACTTTTAGAAATTTCTCTTAACCATGTATATATTCTCCTTTGCACTTTGCCTTTGCTGTTCCTTCTTCAAGAGTACAGGCTATTTCTCTACCTGCATAATTCAGGCTGGCCTTGTGATTTGCTTTGACCGACAGAATGTGGTAATGATGCTATTTCAGAAGTTCTGATCCTAGGCCTCAAGAACAAGAGCTTTTGTTCTCATTTTCTTGCCTTTCTGAGACAACATTGTGAAGAAGCCCAGGCTACTCTCCTAAGGGAAAGAGACTTTTGAAGAGAGAGATCTTGCTGATAGCCAGTACCATCCTTCAGACATGTGAGTTGGTCTATTTGGGGCAATACAGGCCCAACTGAATCACCTGATGACTGCAAGACCTGCAGAGGAAATTCCCTTCTGGCACAGACTAAATAGCTAACTCATAGAACTGTGAACAGATCAAATAGTTGTGTAAGCCACCAAAATTTGATGTGGTTGTCATATAGCAACAGACAACGCACACCCTATACAAGTAACAATTACCAGTCTTTAGATCCCACTGACCAGCCAATCAGTTGTAAATATTTTCACAAATAGGTATTTTTGATGTTTCCTGTGAAATCTCCTTTTAAAATTCCCCTGACCACTCAATACTGTGTCTAAACCATTGGGATATTTTAGACTGCTGTTTACAACTCTTAATTTTTTCATTTTGGTGTACTTTTCTCATGATTTGTCCTCCCAATTTTATTTCCCATCTCTCACTTTGTGTATATAAATAAGAGAACCAGAGATGAATACTTCTGCTGCTGCTATTTTTGCTACTACCACTATTGTAATATGAACAACCGAATTTATTGAACTTTTACTATTTGTTGGAAGCACTCCCTTCCTGTCTTATTCTATTCTAACACTCTGTGTTCTGGCACTATTTTTAATTAATTAACTAATTAATTGATTTTTAAATTTGAGTATAGTTGACACACAATGTTTCGTTAGTGTCAGGTGTACAATATAGTGATTGAACATCTCTATGCATTATGCTGTGCTCTACACAGTGTAGCTACCATCTGTCAACATACAACACTATTACAGTACAACTGACTATATTTTTATGCTGTACCTTTTATTCCCATAATTTACTCATTCCATAACTGGAAATATGTATCTTCCATTCTTCTTTATCTATTTTTTCCATCACTCCAATTCCCTTCCCTCTGGCACCATTATAACTTGTCTCACAGATAGGGAAACTGAGGGTCAGAGTGGATAAAGTAACTTGCTCAAGGCTACACAGCTAATGAATGCCTGGAGAGTGAATTGACACAGATTTGACTGAATCCACAGCCTGTTCCCCTAATTAATTTTAGAAGTCAATTAGTTTTATATCAATAGCACTCTCATGACATGCTCCCCACATTTCCTTTTGTAAATTTGTATAAAGAATTTGGGGCCACTATATATTATAATATTAATATTCTTTGATAACCTACTGTTGTGTTAGGCACTTTCATATATATACTATTCATATGTATTATTTATATACTTTCATGTAGATGTATACAAATATGTATATGTTTGTAACTGCATGTATGTATGTGTATATATATGTATATATAATATTCTATAATCCTTATGGCCATCCTATGTGGTTATGTATCATTTCTACATTTATGGAACATAAAGCAGGGAGACACATAATTTCCCTAAGGTTATACATTCTAAGAACTGGTAAGGGTAGACCCTAACATTGGTCTGTGGGATTCGAAGCCTCAAAGTCTTTCTATTATGCTACATGGTCTTTGTCTTTGAATTTATATCCAGTATTAAACTCCATTTTATTTCCCAGAGTCCTAATTCTTCCTTACAGGATAAACTGTAAGCAGCGATTCCATCTGCTAGGCTCTCCTTTTGAATGCCATTTTCTCAGAGATACCTTTTCTGATTTCCCATATTACCTTGGGTTTCCCTCTTACACACAACCAAGGCACTTGCTTTTTTTCCCTGTGTGTAACCTTTAATGTCCATGATGATGGGGACATTTTGTCTTATATATAACTAAAATCCAAGCCCTAGCAAGAACCTGGCATGGAACAATCCCTCAATAAATATTTTGTGAATTGATTTATGAATTTTTAGATAATGGGAAGGCCTGGAGAAAGTACATTTGTGTATTTATAGTGATTGTAATTTAAGATTACATAATACAGTAGGAAAATCTTGGTAATAAGAGCAGAATAAATATAACTTTGAGGTGGGACAGTACTTTCAGGACTTAAAGGTCATATTAGTGTACATTATTTCTGCTTCATTAAAAGTCATGGAGTCTGCAGAAATATTACTTGATAGCTTTTCCTTATTGTGTTCTCAGAGTATACACATTAGGCCACTGTGCTCCAAGAGTTCAGCACTGACTATGGCTTGTTTACACAGACATCTAGCAGTAGCAGAAGATAGAAAATAAACTAGACCAAAACATAAGTCACTGATACCATATTGCAGTCTTAATAAAGGGAGAATTAAGGAAAAGTCCTTAAAAATAACTCACTTATTCCAGTCAAAAAGAGTCAGTCAGATATTGAGCTGGTTAAAAGAAATTTAAGTTCTTCTATCATTTCTTTTTATCACCTCAAACTTTTTTTCTGGAAAGTAGCAATATTTAAATAAGTTAAATGCTAAGATTTATGCCTCTTAATGTCTTAATAATTCTGAAAACTACAAAGATGAATAATTTCTCTTTTGGAGTAGATAACTCTGAAACAGATGACTTGGAACCAGGTCGAGAAAAAAAATGTGGCTGAATTTATTACTCAGTTTCATGCTGGAGCATTAACACTGCATAAAGCCAATCATAAGACCACATTTTAATACACTCAGAAATAATTATTTCAAATAAATATATAAATGTGAAAAATATAATCTATGTAAATCTATGTAAATGGATGTTTATAATGAATTAGTATATAACATTACTGAGTGGATTGCTCAGGGTTTCATTAAATAAAAAAGACTAAAGACCTGGGTTAGCAAGAAAAAGCTCCTTTGCTCTATTTCAGTTGCTTTAGGTTGTTAATCTGGTCCAAGATGATCAACTTCTCATTAATCATAATAATTAGGGGTAGATTTACTGAGCATTAGTGTAATTTTCAATCATGCTAATAGTTGTGCAATCCTCTGTTCATTAATATAAATGAGGTAAATTAGAATCATGACATTATAAAGAAGAGGCAGAAGCTGTGGGAACTTTCATGGATCCTCCCTAAACCCCATTAATTTAATTGTAATATGTTCCTCAATACTTATTTTCACTCTTTTTATTTTCCATTGCTAATGGTTCTTCAGATTGGTTAATGAGCATGCTAACCGCTTAATTTAAGTGACTGCTATAGTGTGGTCTAAATCATACATACTTATCTTGTCTCATTACCTTTAACCCTTTCTCACATGTTCAGTCAATAAGCATTTATGGAGTAGTCACCCAGGCAATTTGGAATATATCAGCACATCTCATCTTCCAGGAAATCACACTCCAGGAGACGTTGTGGATTAGATTGATATTATTACTAAAAATATAAAAGAAATTCCAAAGTAAAAACTTCTCTCTTCATGGTTTCCTTAAAATTCTCATTTATATTCCAAAGATGCAAAAATAAATTTCATTTGTCATCTCTTATATTTATTTAGACCATCCCAGGGAGGATTTTCCTGAAAACATTGCCTAAATTAGGTCTTCATCTTATGGTCTTATCTCAGCTTGTTTGTTTGGTTTCCTTCATAGTATGTATCAAATTTTAGTCAATATTTCCTTTAGTGATTATTTATTTACTTTCTATTCTTTAGGTTGAGCAAATTGAGGGCAAGAACTGTAACTATATCTCTAAATTCAATCATATTGTCTGGCACATTGTGATGTCCAAATAATATTGACCAGTAAATAAATGAGCGATCTTCTGTATTTGTGGTGCTTATTCAGAGAACAAATCATAAAGACTTGCTTGATCTTAGTATCTAGAATATGACTGAGGTGTCCACCTTTTGCATAGAAGAGTCTTGAGTTGGACCTTGGAAGGCTATTCCATTTAGTTGGGAGATATAGTCATCCTCACTTTGTGAGTTTATATTTTCAAATCTATTTGTTGAAGAGAAAACCTCATGAGTTTGGGGGAAAAAAAAAAATCTCTGGCCCAGGGACCTCTTGACTCCAATTTTAGTAGATTTATGGACATGCAGTGACTGATCTTCTCATTCATTCATTGAGCAAAGAAGTTTTGCCACATTTGTTTTGGGCACCAAGAATGACTCTAGGGATGTCATACTTGGCAAGGTTTATTTCTTTAAAAGAACTTAACTCTGATTGGAGAAATCAGAAATCCTCTGATGGACTTGAGGTCTGTGGAACTATTGTATGGCAGAACTGGAACTTGAACATACTGCAAAGGAGTCAAGTTTGTACTTTTGCTGCTAAAATATACAGGCATTTCAAATGAGTTTGTACTTCACTAAAAGAGCATTATGGCCTAGTGAAGTTTAAATACAAGACTTTTAAGTATAAGACTTATATATTCAGCATTGTTTGTTTAGTGTGTCAGGAAAATGGAATATGAATTTGGAACTGTGAAGGGGAGACAGGGAGAGGATAAAGGAAAGAGAATATGAATGATTACCAGAAGTATGATTAAGAAGCCATTGATTAACCTGGCAGAAGGTACGGCAATAGCAGTGGAAATGAAGGGGAAAGAATGAATTCCAAAAAGAAACTCAATAGGGTTTCAATGACAAACAAATGTGGGGGTAAGGAGATATGTAAGTGAGAGAAAGAATGGGGCTAAATAACTTTTCCTGTGTGTAGCTTAGTTACCTAGGAGGGTGATGTTGCCATTCACTGAGAATATATGATGAGAAGCAGGTTGAGAAAAAAAAAAATATTTCAGATTTCTGTTCTTTTCAATAGGGACAGATTGAAAGGGGCCCTGAGTCAGAGGACAAATACCATATGTTTGCACATATAGGAGGATAGGAGGAACTNGAAAGGGGCCCTGAATATTTCACGATATGTGATAGGCATCTTTTTGTAGTTATCATTGCTGTTGCTTCCTACCATGACCATTATTATTTCTGTTGTTGGTCTTCCCACCTTTGAATATTTCTTCTCTGCTAAACATTGAGATAGGTTGTTCTATATATATTTTCTCACAGTCCTTACAACAAACAGACCTATGAGATAAATATTCATCTTTATTTTATACTTAGTAAACAAAGTCTCAATGAGATTAAGCATTGCTGAATTGTATTGCTAAATGTCCTGAAATTAATATGAAAATCAGAGCAGAGAGAGGCTCAACCTAACTCCAGTGCCACTGCTTTTTCCAGGGCCTTAAGCCTACTCAATTTCAAGCTGTTTGTGTTTGAAGAACCTGAGTCATCCACGTTTACTAATTTGTAAAGTGTGGATAACGATAACTGTTTAAATGTATCTGAAAGTGTGAAAATGAGGTATGCTACCAAGTGTGGCACATTATTATTATTGAAACCTTCTAATTTTTTCCATGCCATTCAATATTAATTAATTTCAAGAGTTAATTAATTTCTAGAATAATTTGATTAAACTGTGAATTATAAGTGGTTTGCAACACCAAGCTAAAATGTTCTTGTGGATGCTTAATTTGTCTTCTATTAATGCCTCTAAAAGAGAGAAGATTGTTATCACAGAATTTTAAAAAGCTGAAAATAGAAAGAACTTTAAAGATTATTTAGTAGAAGGGTTTATATGAAGAAACAGATCTAGGCAGTTGTAATTGACGACCCTGAACTCATATCCGGAAGGATTACATAATAAAGTTGGACACTTGGGTGGCTCAGTCGGTTGTGTTGGACTCTTGATTTCAGTTCAGGTTATGATCTCAAGATTCATGAGACTGAGCCCTGTGGGGCTCTGTGCTAATTTGGAATGTGCCTAAGATTCTGTCTCTGCCCCTCCCCTGCTCCTGCATGCCTGCACATGCTCTCTCCCCCTCTTTCTCAAAATACATAAATAAACTTAAAAAACAAAAAAGAGTTGAGTAGGATCAGCATCTTTATCTTAGTGATGAACTCCCCATTTGGCTCTGGTCACTACCATTCCCTATTTTGTTAATCCCAGATACTTCTCACTCATTAATCTGCGTAGCTTTATAGTACTTATGATTGTGACACCATTCTAGAGATTTGTTCAGTACAGTAAATTAATCCTACAGGGGGGAAATATAATCTGTGGCTCAAGATTTATTGTCATTTGGTCTATTAAGTTTACCACTAGTTTTTCCTTGCGGAAGAGCATATCACTTGGTTAAGAATACCATAACAAAGTAACAAGCACTGGTGGCTTAAACAAATTTATTTTCTAAAAGCCCAAGATCAGGGTGCCAGTTTTTTTTTCTGAGTTCTCTCTCCTTAGCTTGCAAATAACTGCCTTCTCATTGTGTCCTCCTTTGCCCTTTTTTCTATGTACATGTAAATGTGGGTGTCTCCTCTTCTTCTTACAAGGGTACCAGTCATATTGGATTAAGTCCCACTTATGTGACCTCATTTGAGCTTAATTATCTCTAAAGGCTCTATCTGCAAAGACAATTGGTTATATTCTAAAGCTCTGGGTGTTAGGACTTTAACGTATAAATTTGGGGAAGGACATTATTCTATTTGTTATGAAGAGTTTTTGTTGAATGAAAAAGGGAATGTTTTTTTGAACTGGTTGGGATTGCCCTGTCCCTCGAAAGCCCATTGTCATGTTTTTAACCTCCATTATAGCACTATTTTATAGTACAATAATTTACATACTTCCTTTATCTTCATTTCAAAGTTGTAAGTATCTTGAGGGCAAACATTATAGTTCTATGTCTATTACAGAACATATCTTCAGAGGTAATTACTTGATTCAAAGAAAACAGCAATACTTTTACTCTCAATTTAACACTCTCTGGTCAAGTTTCCTTATACTTCAGCGTGAAATAAGAGTAAATTAAGCAGTTGTTTTAAAAGAAAGAATTATTATTTTAATGTATTAGGTGAAATTAACTATATGAATCTATATGATTCAGTATTAATGAAATTGAAGGCAATATCTGATTTCAGTGACTTCCATGTGTTTATATCGTTTTTTTAAATATATGGCTATTTTTATATACGATTAATGTTATAGCTCTAATTGATATCTGTTATAAAGATATATACATTTGAAAAGACTCATTTCAATTTTCAAAATAGAAATTATTTTTGAAATTTTGCTAATTCGGGAAATTATGAAAGCTTGGTTTACAGCTAGTTTGGTTTTAATGAATTAATTACCATTTGAAAGAAAAGTATTTGCCAGTTCCCTTCGTAAGTGGTACACTAACATCAGGTTGCCATCTGCCTTTACTTAATATAGGAATTGTGCCATGGTACAGAGCTAGGGAAACAGACTGTGTACCAGCATACTGGATTTGGTTTTCACTGCCTTCTCTGAATGACTTAAAAACTCTCTGAAGCTGACTTGACATCTTTCTGCTCTGTCATATTCTTCACTTGCTGGGGTTAATAATGATTATTGACTATAACAGTAGTAATGTTATTAGGATAAATAATAATTTTGATAGTGTTTGTTGAAAGATGTTCTAAAAGGTATCTATACTGGGATATACTAATTACCAATCATATTGCAAATAAGACAGCATTGTTGTGCTAGGTAGAATTCTAAGATGATCTCCAAGATTCCTGCCTTCTGGTGTACATAACTTGAATAATCCTCTCCCCTTGAGGATGGGCAGAATCCTCAAATGAGATAGTTACTTCCTTGATTAGGTTACCTTATATTACAAATGGTGATGGAGTGGTCCCTGATATGATTGTGCTATGTTACCTGGTTGGGGAATTGTAATCAGATAAAGACTTTCCTGCTGTCCTAGAAGAATGCACACAACCATGTTAGGGCTGTGCATGAGGACTCTGTGGTAGGGAAATGTGGGCAGCTTCTAGTTGCTGAGATCAATCCCTGGTTTACAGCTAGTAAGAAATTAGGGACCTCAGTCCTACAGCCACAAGAAACTAAATTCTGCCAACAAGGAGACTAAATTTGGAAGAGAACTCCTAGCTCTGAATGAAAATGTCTGAGTGCATCTAACACCTTGATTGCAGGTTTCTTAGATCCTGAGGGGAATGGATAAACCTAAGCAAAATTCAGACCTTCAAGCCAAGGAAACATAAGAAATGTGTGCTGCTTTAAGCTAAGTTTGTGGTCATGTGTTATGCAACAATAGAAAACTAATACAATTATGTAGTATAAATATAATTGACATAGGTAATCTTTACTTTTATACTTTGTTTGATTTTACTCTCCTATACAATTAGTACTCTAGAAAGTATAATAAGGGCAGCTTTTCTTATTTTTATGATGGATTTAAAAGGAATTTTGTAAAATAATTAGTCATAATTAGTCACAAGTTCTTCAAACTATCTTGTGGGTTTTGATAATAATTTATAACAGGATATCCTTCTTGTAATTTATAAAGTAACTAGAAGAAATTGAGCCCCTATACATCGTATTTTAGTCATATTCACAATTATTTTCATACAAGTCCAGTTTGTTTAGTATGTCTTCTTATATGTATTGTTGTATTGTCTTGTATTTCTAAAAGAGTGCTCTGAGGAAGTAGCATTTCCTATGTGTTTACCTTGATTCAGTGACTGAACTATTGATCATAAAAGCAACCACTTAGTCTGAAAATGACTGTTCCTCTTAATTTAAAAGCATGTGATACTGTTAAAACCAAGACCCTATTTGTATGCCACTTAGATTTGCTGTACTCTATAGGATGCAATTATTTAGATATCTGTACCCAAATTCCACTCTCTATCAACAGTGTGTACTCATCAAATGGAATAGCATTGGCATAATCCTAAATGAAGAAGAGCAAATCATTGTTAGAAACCCATAAAGAAAAGAAAAGAAACCCACAGAAATCCATTGTGGGACACTAAAACATTTTAATTCTATCATCTGTCCCAAAGAAGATGTAAAAACAAGTAAATATTAAGAACCTAGGTTTTGTATTTCTCACTTCAGTTGAACTGTAGGGTGTGGCAGGGGTCTTTGGAGCGTCAACTGGATACTGCTTTCATCTGCTTGGGAATTTATTCCAGGTCTGAGCTGCAAAAATTACCAAAATCTTAAGTCAGCCATCTAGAAAATGTCAATTCTATCCTGGAGGTCAAGTGAGCATGCATGAGATTGTAGGCAAGGCAGCACAGTCTGGACTATCATGCCAAATAGGATGCAACAACAAAAACAACAATAACAAACTGAAGTTTTAATCAGCCCTAGGGCAAGCTTATAAGTAGGCAACCAGTTTTATTGTTCTAGAATTTTTTATTCTTTTACCAAATTTGACCAAAAAGACAAACATAGAGACTTTGAGTTCATGAGGACAGGGACCATGCCAGTTGTTCTCATTGTTGTATTCACAGTGCTCAGGACAGTTCTGTACTATATAAGTGTTCAATAAGTATTTATTGAACAAAACAACTGAATTATAGTAACGGTTTCTCTTCAAATGAGATAGATAATAGAACACAGTGTAGAGGAGCTTACCTAATGATTGCATGATGACAATTTTTCTGTACTGTGGCTTGATTTTACCTAAGAAGTATATTTACATCTGACCTATAAAAGCACTGTGGTATATTTGAAGAGGGATGAATGATTATGGAAATGAAACAGGTACTGTCATTTTCCCTAAAAAGCAAAACTTTTATGTTGTTCCCGGTTAATCCTTTTTATTTTGCCATGTTATCATACCTCCAATTGTATATATATTCTCCTCCTTTAAACCCTGTTTAGGCCTTTGTATCATGAAGCATGGAGAATTAAGTTGAACAGTAAATAGTACAGGCTTTGCCAATAGCAAGTCTAGACTCTTGAAGAGAGATTTGTATATGTGCTTAGGTTCCTGCTTAAGACACCATCATTTGGAAAAAAAAATAAAAAAATAACCTGTTACTTTTAAATTACTGAATGAAAAAATCTATACTAAAAATACATTACTAAAAGACTTAATTTTTAGAGGAATGATTGATTTTTCCTCTAGCATTTAACAAGTCCTGTCATTTGCAAACCTAAGTAAGGGATTACACAAATACATTACATAACTAGACATTAACTAGAACAAAACAGTGTTAATATACATGATAACACTTTTTCCATTGGCTATTTGGGGAATCTTAAGAGAGCACCAAATGGTTTCAACTATGCTTATTTAGTATTACTAGATGTATGGATAAATTATTTTTTCCAGAAACATATATATGACCAGCCAATTCTGTTTCTTTATCCAGTGGTAATTAAAAAAAAATCTTTAATCCACATTCATTAATAATTCTTGGTAGCATTAAAACCTAAGGATGGAAGAATGTATATGAGCCTATAGCTGTTACCTAATATGCAATTAAGATATTGAGTCTAATTTATATAGTGTTTTGCTCATAGCTTTTTTGCTCATTAGCTTTCATATCCTATTTTTCCTCTCTCTCTCTCTCTCTCTCTCTCTCTCTCTCACACACACACACACACACACACACACACACACACAGGTATTCTTTAATCTACACTTCTGTTTTCCAAAATGATGCTTTGCCTTGTGGCTATAACAAAGAAACAGCTGTGATTGAAGATGTGCCCCAGCTAACATCAACTGCCTCAATAACAACTCTGAATCATGTTTTAAATAAATGTGTCATGACTATGATTGCATTACTATTGGGTGTGAATGGATAACATTCTCAGGGAAAGTGATGAAGATTTTAAAGGCTTCTGAGTTTAAACATAAAACTTTGATTTTCTTCTCTTTTCCTTCCAAAGGTGGAAATATTAGGTACAAAAATGATTTTTTCTTACTCCTTCTCCACTATTTTATTTTCATTCTTTCCCCTTCTCTTGTCTGTCTTCTCCCCTTTTTGTTTCTTCTCTGTAATAGTATCGATTTGGGGATATATTAATAAGATTGAGGTGAACAAAATCATTTCTTCTTCTTCCATTACTTATTTCTCTTCTTTCACTTTTGTGTATCACAAGTTGGGGTGTGGGGAAGCTGGAAATTTGGTGAACAAGAAGTGAAAGAGAAGAGAATGGGTAATATGGGGGGAAGGACATGTGTAGGAGTAAAGTGGGGAAGTCCTCCCCACTGAGAGGACTTGGCAGTGCGGCCAAGCTCTAAAGTGGCCATGCTAAAGTGTGACAGTGCAAAGGTTGGATTATTGATGATGGGTCATAATGAATTTAACAAAGAGCTCTAAAAATTCTAAAACCTGAATATGTTTATAGATAGATCATTTTTTTCTTAGGCATATGTATAGGGGAAAACTGTCTCTTCCTCCTGTGTGTCTCTTGCACTCTCACATTACTACTGTACTCGCAATACTTCTGACCAAATATGTAGGGATTTTTCCCAGAAACAAGGAATTCTCGGTGACACCAGCTGGATCTCCTACAATTTAATTTGGTTTTGACATTATCTACATGAAGTCTGCCCCCAGCCCCCACTTCAGATGCCAGTCCCAAGTCCAGGTTATTACCTATGTTTCTAACCAATTGCTATAAATCTGAGGTTCACACAACCGCTTCCTCAGGTTGATTAATTTTGTAGAGCAGCTTTCAAAACTCGGGAAAACAGTTTATATACTGTTTACCAGTTTGTTGTAAAGGCTACAGCTGAACATCCAGATGGGGGAGGAGATGCATAGGGCAAGTGGCGCAGAGCGTCCATGCCTTCTCCAGGACACACTGCTTCCCTGGCACCTCCCTGTTTTCACCAACCCCAAAGCTATCCAAATACCATACCCTTGGAATTTTTGTGGGGTCTTTATCAGGTAGGCATAATCAATTAATATCTCCAATTTCAGTCCCTCCCCCCTCTCCAGAGAATGAGAGGGTACAGAGCTGATAATTCCAAGCTTCTAGTCTTGGTTTAGTCTTTCTAGTGACCGGCCCCCATGCAGGAACTATTAAGAATCCCAGCAAGAGTCCCCTCATAGAATAAAAAACAGACTGCTGTCATCCAGGACTCTCTAAGGGGTTTAGAAAGTGTGTCAAGAGCCAGCACCAAAGGCAACATATTAGAACGAAAGATACTCTTAATGCTCTTATCACTTAAGAAATTATAAAGAATTTTTGGGAGCTCTATGCCAGGAACCATGGGTAGAAATAATAATATATAATATTTCTATCATCTTACAGCATTGAATTGGAGAAAATTCATAAAAGATACAAAGGTGGAGTAAAAGTTAGTTATACATACTTTTTACAATAATAGGAGTTTTTTAAAATAACTTTTTCTCTCATTATAAGAGTAGCATGTGCTCATTAAAAATTTGAAAATAGTAACCATGTAAGGAATAAAGAAGCCCATAACCTAATTTTAAACAGTATTAACATTTGTATATGTTCATATATATGTCATTATATATATATGAATATATTTATATATATATTGTTAATCTTTCTTGGTATAGCTGTCCAACTTTTTAAGTTATTTATATTCACTTATTTTTATATTCATGCATATTACTTATCACACTATTTACACAGTGCATTTGTGTCTGTCTTTGAATACATTTTTATGATTTCTTTTAGGGGAAGACTTGGGAGCAGGAAGAAGTGAGAAAAATATATGGCACCATAGGTGCTCATAGGATTTGGATTGAGGTGAATCCTTACTAGATCAGTGGCAATAAAGCTACCTCACTAATTTTATTTTTCTGCTTAAATATTTTCATCAGTAAACTAGTATGGAATAGAGAGTAAATGAAATGGTAAATGTTAAGGATGAAACTCAATGTTCGGCATATTTCACGTAATCATTTAAGTCTGTTTGCTGTTTTATTATTGATAGCAGTGGAATGATATTATAGTCAAATCAATCTCTTGGGGCTTCTGCCTGGCTCAGTCAGTGAAACATGTGACTCTTGATCTCGGGTAGTGAGTTTGAATCCCATGATGGTTATGGAGCTTACTTTAAAGGAAAAAAAGTTAATAATTTTCTTTAAGAAGAAACAACGTGCACTTTTCTTTAAAGACAATTTTTAATAAAATTATTTAACAGAAAGTTCCCTTGTAAATATGCCAACTTTTCTGTAAAAAGAGAAAATAATATATAGAACTGTTGAAAGATGATTATCTTTTTCCCTCAAGTTTTGGGCTTTAGCATATTTTTTAGTGGACTCTTGAATGCTGAGAACAAATTAAGGGCTGATGAGGGTGGGGGAGAGGGGAGGGGGGTTGTTGGGCATGGAGGAGGGCACTTGTTAGGATGAGCACTGGGTGTTAATGGAAACCAACTTGACAGTAAACTATTTAAGAAAAAAAGTTATGGATCCACAGCTTCTGAAAGCTTGGATATCTCATTTAAGTGATCACTAAGGCCTCTTCTCTCTGTCTTGGAAGTATCTTTGGGAGTCTTCCCGAGCCTTCTTCATGGAAGATAAAGGAGCACAGGAAGCATAGTTAGAAGGCTACTGGCCTCACATCCTAGTAGCATGACCTTGGGATACTTATTCATCTTTTTAGCTAAAGCCTTAGCTTCCTCTGTTGAATTGAGGATATCCTAAAATTTCATTGAGAAAAGTCAATGATGTAATTTAGTAAAAATAATATAGTATTACTTAAGGAGCACGTAAGTATTAGCGTGCTGGGCATCCCAAACTGAGACTCACTCCAGTTTTCTTCCCTCCCCACCATCATCCTACACCAGGATAAAAACCCAGGGGATATACAGAACCTAGATGAAAATATTGCTCCAGGATAACCCAGTTTTACTGGAAGATAGTTACCACCTAAAACCAGGGATGATAGTTAAAATATTTAATCACTAATAGGGCATGAGCACTGACTACTCAGAATGTATGCCACTATAAACATCATGTAAGGGTCTACTGGTAAATAGGGGCTAGAATTCAGCCCTGCCTTTAATTAAGGATAGTATTCCTGGATTATTAAAATGATTTCATTATGTATGGCCAAAATGTTAGATTTCTGGGAAATATTAAGAGACCAGGCAAAGCGTATTTAACATTTACACAGTTTTAATATGCACTAAGCCCTGTTTTAAATGTTTTACATGTATTAATTCACATAATCTTTACAAACATGCTGGAGGTGTTGATAGTATTATTATGCTCATTTTACAGATGAGGAAACTGAGGCATAGAGAAAGCTGAAATATGGAGAGGTGAATAAACTCACACAAGGATATACCAGTAAGTGGAGGAGTCAGAATTTAAACCAGGAAGTGTGCTTCAGAATCAGAGTTTTTAACACTATATTATGCTATATTATACCATTAAACATACAATCTGTTTAGAAAATGTAAGGGAGTTGAAAATTTTTGAGTTGAAAATTCCTCTCTTGTCTCTTTTGCTTACATTTTGTTTAAAATTGTTTTGTCAATTTTGTGGGGGAGGGAGGGGGACCTGTCTGGGTCAATGGTAGAGCATGTGACTCTTGATCTCAGGGCTGATAGTTCAAGCCCCATATTGGGCATGGAGCCTACTTTAAAAAAACAAAAAACAAAAATAAGTATAATAAAATAATGTAGTCAATTTTAATGTCAGTTTTTAATTGAATAATTAAAATTAAGTACTTGTGGAAGTACTTAAAGAGAGGCCTACATGCTAGTAGATGAAGATCCCAGCATAAGCAAATGACTTCTTGTGAGCTTAATCTCTCCTTTCTATAATTTTTTAAGGAATGTTTGTTGGTATACATTAGAATTGACAGGGAAAGTCTATTAATTTTGATTAACCATGCTCCATTAATACTTATTATAAAAACATGTTTTCCCCAATAATAGAAAAATTCATTGTCATGTATAAACTTTGGAAGGTGACTTTATTTTTCCTAATATGGCCAAAATAAAAGCTTTAACAATATCATTAGCATTTAGATATAATTAAACATTTAATCATAAATTGTCCTAGAATATTATGAAATCCCATTATACCAACAATTCATAAAACCAACCAATTACCTTTTACAATCGAAAAGGCTTAAGAAGACCCAAGAAATGATATGGTAGTTTCCCTGAAATTACATATGTTTGATATATTTTTTGTAAGCAAATGTTAATTCATCTTTAAAAGAAATTTTAACCAGAGAATGATGATAAATGATTTCACTTTCTATCTCTACAAGTCAGGAAATAATTCTTTTGGGGTGAAAGGAGACAAAAGGGAGGACTATAATCTCTCAGAAGAGATGGTGCCTATTTAATCCATAGAAGAAAAACTATATTTTAAGACAGTTTCTAAGACATTCTTCACAATTTCTTAGCAAATTGGTTTTGGCTCTCTTGACCTTCTCTTGTAGCTTTTATCTTTTTCAAAGAATTTTTATCCTCTTCTCTGAAGTCTTTTTAATTTTTCTTATTTGTTCAAATCTGTCTATTCTTCAGCTGATCACAGTATTGTAATAAAAGACGAGTACCTACTATGATTGAAATTTTATTTTTCTCTTCTATGAGCATTTTGTCAACTATATAAGTACATAAAATACATAATGATACAGCAATCTATTTCAGCGAATATAAATATATTTCTTAAAAGGCAAAAATACTGCATATTTAATGGATAGGGATGATATAGAACAGCAAATTTTATATTATAAATATATATAGTCTGACAAAAAAATGCTTGTTATTTAATTGATATGTTTGCTGGCATTTGAGATTCTATAAATTTTAATACTATACCTCTAACATTCAATAGTATCCATCATTGTACATTCCTGATGAAACTCTTCAGTGACTTCACATTATCTTCAGGATAATGTCTAAACTCTTCACAGCCCAAGAACTTTATGATTTGATTTCTTGTGACCAGTTTGGCTTTATGTATTACCACCATCCCACTTCCTGAGGCCAGATTTACTCTCTTTCCTGAGTTTACAGACTAGAATGGCTTTTCATTTCTTACTCAGTTTAGTTGCTGTCTTCATTTGGAAAGTACCTCTGATCTCTCCAGGCCATTCTAGTATACCCTTACTATGAGCATAGCATGGTATATTGTAACACTCCTATTGAATCATCTGTCCCTTCAGCAGATCTGTAAGATTCACAGGGGCAAAGACTTTTGTTTCATTTGTGGTTTATTTCCGGAACCTAGTATATAATATATGCCCTATCAGAGCCATTTGTGGATTAAATGTGTGAATTAAAAACAGATTACAATGTTAACTCAAAGCCTTGAGAGAGATCATGAAATATTTTTCAAATCCAAAAGGAGAGATAAAATTACTATAAGTACTTTTAATATGGATGTGTTTCTTTAGTTTCTTTATAAATATACTTACCAATATTTAGAATAAAGGTAACTTTTATTAGAATATTTGATTAATGAAATAAAAATGTTCCAGGTACAGGTATTTAGTGTTAATAAAAATGCATTACGTTTAGGGGTCCTTGGGTGGCTCAGTCAGTTAAGCGTCCAACTTCAACTCAGGTCATTATCTCACCTGTGTAGGTCTCTGTGCTGACAGTTCAGAGCCTGGATCCTGCTTCAGATTCTGCATCTCTCTCTGCTTGCGCTCTGTCTCTCTCTAAAACATAAATGAAAATTAAAAAAAAATTATGTTTATGGGGACACATGTCTATGCCCATTAGGCTTGTTCCTTATGGTATAAATAATGCCTCCCACTTGATCATGGATTTAAAATATGTTATATATTTTATATTTTCAAATTAATTATTTGCACAGTTTTTGTCCATTATATCTTCAAAACTGCATTTGTAAAAAGTTGCAGCTCTAAAGACAGTATAAAATACACTGATTTTAAATAGTATTTAAAACTGAAAATTTGTTTGAAATTTGTATTCATTAATTCATGAAAGATAAAAATAAAGCCCTCAGGCAAATTTTAGATTCTGAAAATAAGTCTTAAATATTTACAACAAAACCTCACTTTTTCTTTTTAAAAATTCAAAATGGTAAAATAGTAACAGAAATTTAATTTGGTTTTCCCCGCACTCACAGAGATGATTGTAGGGAAGAAAATCTCCTAGGTTCAAGGGCTGGAGCCCTGAAATCAAACTAATAAAAGACAAATTAACAAGAGAAAAAGGAAACAGTTCCATTATGTATTTGTGGGATTTGTATAATGAAATGAGAGTCCAGGAGACACCCTGATGGTTCAGATTTATATATGATCTTAGTCTAAACAAAGGGAGAGGGCATTCTAGGGGGAGGAGAGGAAGCTTGGGAAGGTAAGGAGGAAAGGTAAGGAATGTAAAGGAAGTCTTATTATCCAGATAAGAGCTTCTCAGGTGATGACTTGTCTCTAGGAGTAGTTTTCCACTCATACCTTTATAACGAAAGTTTCTTTGTAAGTACAAATTATGTCATATCTAAAGTGTAGACAGGGGCTCCTGGTTATTTAAGGATTATTTAAGATATTTTACCTCTATGAGATAGAGAAATAACAACTATTGAATGATAAAAATAACCTTCAATGAACTGAGTACATATTTAATTCCTACATAAATATCCCCCTCCCATTACCGGTTGGCACACATCTTTATATCCTCATTAAACAAAGTCAGTCTTGTTAAGTCATCTAATAAAATCATCTGACAAGGTCATCTAACAAGATTAAACCTTGGTCAGTTTCCCCTATCCAATATTGTTTAAATCTGACTACTCTGTACAAGCAAAATTGCAAAATGTAAAATCTTTTTAAAAATGTTTTATTTGTTTCTGAGAGAGAAAGAGAGAGGCAGCGTGAGCAGGGGAGAGTCAGAGAGAGAGGGAGACACAGAATCTGAATCAGGTTCCAGGCTCTAAGGTGGCTGTCAGCACAGAGCCCAACACAGGGCTCAAACCCACGAATCCTGAGATCATGACCTGAGCCGAAGTCGGACGCTTAACCGACTGAGCCAACAGGCACCCCTGCAAAATGTAAAATCTAAGCCTTGCAATAAGTGTAAATTTCATGAATTTGATGTATGTACTGTTGGTGAAGTTATCAAATTATATGTACAGCCATTACTGAATGGTGACCTGACAGAGAGTGCTTCCACTATGTTTGATTGTACCTGGATTTTAATTTATAGACGTGAGTGAGTGACAAAATGGAGAGGTCAATACCATTGAAAGAAGTTTTATTACTTATAGTTTCCAAGAGAAGGAGGCATGCCACATCATGTAGGACCATATGGGGAAGTGAAAGGTTTGGTCAGGAGACAGAAAGTGTAAATGGGCAACATGGCCCAGATTCTTTAATGTAGTTTCAAGAGAAAGGCAAGGCAGAACAGGGTAAACAGTATAGGTTTGGTTGCTTTGAATAATTCTGGGGACTCTGGGCCATAGGAATGATCTCTAGGTGCCTAGATACCTAGTCCTGGGGTGATTAAGATATGGGGAATATTGGCTTGGTGTGTGAGCTAGATAGAAGAGGTAGTTGGGGATTTGGGCTTTGCATTGGTTGGTTTGCCTGTTAAAGGCATGCCGGCAGGCAACTTGTTTTAATTAGGAATTAACTGGCTGGGAGTGGAGTCTTTTCCAGGATTAGCATGACCCTAAGTAAGATGCATCACAAAATGCATGCATACATACATACATACATACATACATACATTAATGCACACTACCATATCACACAGTCTTTAGTGTTTCTCTCCTCACTTCACTCCCAACATTTAGCTCCTCATGCATGGTTGTAATCTACAGTTTTTTTAAGTTTGGTTTTCTCTGTGTTAAAGATAAAATATACCCATAAAAGGGATTTAAGATAATACTATGTAGTATCTTTTGAAATGACTCGTATGTATTTTTGTTAAAAGATTAAGAAAGGCCTTTGGTGGGGAGAAAATGATGGGAGGTTTAAATAATATTCAGGAGGTTTTTTATGTTAATTATGCAAATGTAAAACATTGAGTCAGGAATCCTGTCATGCTTTCAAACTCTTTTCAAAAAAAAAAAAAATCTTTTAACTCTATAATGACTTGATTCATTATTTGTTCATTGTAAAATTTTAGGCTGCAATTATAGCCTAGTTTTTTGTTTTGTTTTTTTGAGTATAAAACTTCAGTTTTATTTCAAGAAGAAGTCCTATTCAAGTGCTTTTTCTGGGTGTTAAGTATAAATTTTGGTGATTCACTTAAAGTAGTGACTTTTCATTAGACGTGGGTAATCTTTAGAATACAGTTAAAAGTAGAACTTCCCTGAATGAAGCCAGACTGGCAGGGGAAGAGGGAAGAAGTCAAGGAAGACTAGTTCATGCACCCCACTCCAATACCACAATTTTCTGAAAATGTTAGGTTGCTGCAAAATATCTTTGAAAAACTGCAGGTTCTGATCATTGTTTTAAAAGTTTCATACTGAGTTTTATGGTTACATAAATTTGGGTAACCCTGGATAAAGCAAAACTAATAGGTCTTTTGCTTTGTTTTGTTTTGTTTGTTTTATTTTTACTGCAAATCTTCTTAGAATTATTAAAATGATAATATGCATTATGGATCTCCAAGGAGAGATACAGAATTGCCTAAAGAACGTTTAATTTATTTATTTTTTCCTGCTAAGTATCCCTTAAGTTGAGTGTGCTTTGGCAAACTTTGATCTAGAGAATGGAATGAAAGGAAAGTCATGTAAAGTCTTTGTTTTTCAGCCGGTTCATTTATCAAGTTGAAACAAAAAACCTGGTTAATTAATTCTCTCAAGTTGCTTTGAAGATCAGGTTATATTGTTTTGGGAAATGGGTTTTGAAACTAAACTACAGTATCATAAACTATATTATTGGTATGGTAGCAGTCATCACTTTATATTGAAGCTTTTTACTTGCATGTGAACTTTCTCTATTATGTTATAATCTTAAGTGCAGAAGATTTTATCTTTTTCATTATGTTTTCCCAACATCAGATGTAATACCTTATACAAGAGTTAGCCTTCCCACACTTAGGCTAATAAATTGTGGATACGCTAATGATATCTGGACAATGATGTATCATTATAGAATAGCCAAACAGAACTAGGTTCAAATCTGTTCCCTATCATTTAATTAGTGGTGTTATCCTGGGTAAGTTACTTGTAAATAGGATACTCCATAATGCTTATGATGTGCAAAATGCAAAGAGTTTGAGGTTAAAAAAAAAAGTATTCATCGTTCTTTCCCTTTGGAAACAATACAAATAAATCACCAAAGTATAAAATGAAGGTTGTTTTTTTTTTTTTAAATGTATATCATTTATTAATTGTCATGTATTACTATACATTAGATTTTAATCCTGACAATTTCCATTGGAGAATTGTAACCCTTTTTTTTGTACAGAGATCAAATGACAGCAGAGGACTACCTGAGTGTGTATATACAAACTTTCCTATTGTGCACAAAATGAGCTGCTACTCTACCAAATTTGGAATGACTGGAATGTAGCTTGGTTGAATCTTTTTGTCACAAGAGCAGTGGTTCTCAAAGTGTGGTTCTTGAAACGGCAACATCAACATAACCTGGGAACTTGTTGAAAATTCAAATTATCAGGGTGCTTGGGTGGCTCAGTCTGTTAAGCTTCCGACTTCAGCTCAGGTCATGATCTCCCGGTTCATGAGTTCAAGCCCTGTGTAGGGCTCTGTGCTGACAGATCAGAGCCTGGAGCCTGCTTTGGACTCTGTTTTTCCTTCTCTCTCTGCCCCTCCCCTGCTCAGACTCTGTCTCTCTGTCTCTCAGATATAAATAAACATTTAAAATAAAAGAAAATGCTAATTATCAGGCCTCACCTACAGATTTACTGAATCAGAAACTTTATTGGTGGGCCCTAGCACTCTGTTCTAAAAAGGTTTCACCAGATTCTGATGAATGTCAAAGCATGAAAGCCACTGAAATAGAGAACGAGAAATAAAAATTAATACTCAGTTTTATAGAATGAGCATTTATAAATGAGTTATAAATTCTTGAATAAGTTCTTGAGAAATGTGAACACAGAAATGTTGAATGCACTCACCAGAGGTTAAGCATTTAAAGTTGAAGAAAGCTTGTTCAAAACCATAATGCAGGCTGATGTGTCCAGATTCCATGCATTATTTCTCTGGAGAGTTTACAAGATATAATAGAAGAAATATTTCTCAATGTACCTTTAGGCTCTACATTTGGTGAATATCTGGGAAATATTTGGTGATGTGATTTATTTTAACTCGGCCATCTGGTGGGATATTGGAAACTTCCAGAAGATTTGTATAAGCTGAGTTCTTCCTCAGATCATTGACTTTTTTGGAATTAAGTATTTTGAGAAACCCAGTCTCCCTAACATTAGTGGTTCACAAGGTCATACTTCCATATGGAATTGTCATGACATCAGAGCACATTGAACTTGGAATCTAATGGAAAAAAAAATACAAGGACTGTGTTTAGTATCCAGATTCAAACTGAAAATTCTAATTAATCTAATAAGGATTAAAGGCGGTAGTCATTACTGATCAGATATAAACCAAATAAAATCATAGATTTTGACAAACCTTTTGAAGTAAAGGTTTACTTGAACTTATTATTATTATTTTTTTTTAACATGAACTTTGACCACAGATTCCCTGGAATCTTCGATCCTGGAATGTGACCTTATTATTTCTAGCTAAATGATTAAACATGGCTGCATGAATATAGGCTCTGTTTTTAATGCTGCTGCAATAAAAGCAGAAAGCCACCATTAGTGATATTATCTAGAATCAGACTTGAAATATAGTTAGTCCCAAAGTTCTTGAAGGAGCACAGTGTGTGAAATATCAGTATTCTATTGAATTGCTGATAATTGATTAGTGACTACGACATCCATAATTTTTTTTGTCTATGTGAAATTAATATGAGTCCTTTTTAGGTAATAAAAATTCATGTTTGAATACTTAGCAAGTTATATAGCAACATTATTAGTAATAAAAGTATACCTTTATGCATATATATGAATTTCTGATTATTTAGATTACTATTAATTAAAAATAGTACAGACATCTTGTTCTACTTGTAGATGTATTTGATCATCTGATTAAAAACCTGCAAAATAAGGGACACCTGGGTGGCTCAGTTGGTTAATTGTCCAACCGAAGCTCAGGTCATGATCTCATGGTTCGTGAGTTCAAGCCACACACTGGGCTCTCTGGTCTTAGTACAGAGCCCGCTTAGGATCCTCTACCCTCCCCCCAGCCCTCCCTCTCTCTTCTCTCTCTCTCTCTCTCCGCCCCCCCTTTCTCAAAAATAAACTTTTTTTTTTTTAATCTGAAAAATGAATACATTGCCCTTGGCTCTTGGGCTTTGACAATAAGTTATTAAAGTATTATGACCAATCCAAACATGTTCATTAGTGGTCCTTCATTCCAAGAATGTAAGTGCAGAAGTATAAGATTTAAAGGATATTTGCCAACTATGATAAAATAAATACAATAATAGGGGCGCCTGGGTGGCTCAGTTGGTTAAGCGTCCGACTTTGGCTTAGGTCATGATCTTGCAGTTCATGGGTTCAAACTCACCATTGGGTTCTGTACTGGCAGCTCGGAGCCTGGAGCCTGTTTCAGATTCTGTGTCTCCCTCTCTCTCTGCCCCTCCCCGCTCATGCTCTGTCTCTCTCTCTGTCTCAAAAATCAATAAACTATAAAAAAATAAATACAATAATAATAAAAATATGTACATTCTTAATTTAAAAAAGAATAATTAATCGGTCTTTAATAATTCATATATGTTTTTCCAACCATAAAAACTGGTAATCATCAGAGAGCACTGTTAGGATTTTTTAGATTATAAAACTACTTGGTAAACTGTAAGGTAAATTAAATCTCAGAAAGTGAAGAATAAAAACTGTGTCAGTCATGGGTCAAGTTATATCATCACTAAGGACCTGAGCAATAAGCTATCAGAAAAGTTAAGCAGTTAAGATAATATCAAGGAGATGAATTCTGGTCATGAATCATAGAACTTTGAACTGGAAGAAACAATAAGAAACTCTCTGATCCAGGTTGCCTTTAAGTAAAGCATTTTTGCCATTCTATGTTTAACGCAACTGAGATCCAGAGGACCTTTAATTTTCCCAGGTACTTATAGTTCACATAAATGAGACACAGTGAGGAATAAAGAGGAAGGAAAATAGCTCCTATAGTCAGGCCTTGTATTACTTTACAAACAGTATTTCATAATCTTCATGGCAGTCATGTGATAAAAATGTTATAATCCCCATTTTTTAAAATGAGAGCAAATTGAACTAAAAAGTAAACTAATTGCTCAGTCAGTATTTTAATATCCTAGGGCTGCTGCAGCAAAGTGCCAAAAACATATTGGCTTAAGCAACACGAATTTATTGTCTCACAGTTCTGCAGGCTCATCGTTCAAGATCAAGGTGTTGACAAGACCATACTCTCTCTGAAGGTACTGAAAGTACTAGGGAAGGATCTATTCCAGGACTCTCTGTGTTATCTTCTGGTAGTTCCTTGGCTTGTGGCAGCAAAATTTCAGTCTCCACATGGCATTCACCCTGTGTGTGTGGTGTGGTGTGGTGTGTGTGTGTGTGTGTGTGCGCGTGTGCGTGTGCGTGTTCAACTTTCTCCTTTATATAAGGACAGTAAGCCAGTATGACTCAACTAACTACATCCACAATGACCCTATTTCCAAATAAGGTCATATTCTGAGGCACTAGGAGTTAGGATTTCACAAGTGAATCTTTTTGGGGGGCAGAAGGGAGCATATCCAATAAATTGGTAATGCACATAGCATTTAATTGCAAAATTTTATTTAAGTTCATCATTAGTTGATGGCACAAATAAAATTTATACTTTGTTTCATAGAAGACAATTTAATGCATTTTCTCTATTTTTAATAAATTAGAAAAGAGAATGAAGAAAAAAGGTCATGGTAAAAATTTTGTTGGGAATAAAATCATGTAAAATTTTTAATGTCCAATGATAGATATGTTGTTAGTAGGTAGGAAAAGATTTCAGCAGGACAAGGTGATAATAGTCGGATTTATAAAATATCAATCTGTCAGTAATATGCAAGATTATCCGGATAGAAGGAAAGAAAAACTATTAACAAGAAGACAAGTCTAGAGTCTCTATCTAAAATCCAAGCTTGAAAATATAAAGCCTCAAAGAGGTGGTGCAGTACAAATGTAAACCTGAGATAGATTTAAAAAAAATAAACATCTTGGAAAAATATATTTTATATGACATGGTTCTTAATTACATGTGGGAATAGAGAAATCAGGAATCAGAGTTTCATGCATGGAAACCTAAGGAGATGGTACCCTCTACAGATAGCAAGGACATTTTAACTTCTGTTTCAAGTTTCGTAGTTTAATTCTGTTTCTGAATTTCCCCCCATTGTCTTAGTATAATACATTTCTTTGAGGATTCACTTGGTATCCTTAAATAAAAATGGTTATAAATTCCTTATGGAAAACACAAAAGCAGATTTTCTGTTGAAAAGCTATAGTATAATATATAAATGAATCAATGTGCATGAGGATAGAACAAAACATTATGTAAATGATGGATTGTTGAGTTTGTGTAGGAGAATTGAGTTTCTGTGAATGCAGCACGGTGTCTCTTTAATGAACACCTTCATTAGACACACATACCCACTTTTTTCCTAAATGGAAATTACTCATCTAATATTTCTTAAGATATTGACAACTTAGAATATTTTTGCTCTCTTATCTAATCATGTTGACACAACTGTGGGCTACTTTGCTGTCACATTGTCATGTCTGACATATATTTTATCAGTTACATTATTCAATGTGCAGTTTACATAGTATCCATTTCCAATCCTGAGCCAAAGAGAAGGAATGAGAAAATTAAGCTTTGTGTCACATAGGGAATAATTAGCATTTTCTAAACAATTTAGAAGATTTTAGTTCTAAAAGTATGAGATATAGTTGGAGGGTTTTTTTATAAGAGTTTTATAAAGTAAATTAAAGTGAGATAGTTTTGGAGATCGTTTTAAATAAGGGCAGCTTTTAAAGTTGTACATATGAAATTGTGAGAGGATCTTTTCAAAGTTGATAAAACAGGGAAATGTTAGGTTGTTTAAACTAAGGTAAATTTTATAAGCTAAAGATTGATAGAGGGATCATATTCTACACAAATGGATTTTCACTGCTGTCCTCTTAGATCAATGGCACTCAGTGCACATTAGAATCATTTGGGAGCTTTTTAAAGCAATACTAATGGTTGGCCCTATTCCCAGTAGATTCTGATATACTTGGCCTGGGGTACATGGGACCCAGGCATCAGTATTATTTAAATCTCCCCAAGTGATTCTACGTGCAGTCAGAAGTGAAAGGCACTGCCTTAGAGCTTTGGTCAAATTTGAAATTGCATTGTTAAACATTATTCAACAGTAACATTAGAACAATATAACATTATGATAATAACATTATAGGATCCCTTTTACCATCAGCAATTAACATGACAATTGAGGCAAGAGAATACAAGCATTTATATGCATACTATATACAAATACCAGTGTCTATCATAATATACAGGAGCTTACTGAGGAGGAAAAAAAAATGTCAATACTTAAGAAAGCTTTGAGCAAAGGAGCACAAACCTAATATTTTTAGTTTATCATACAATATATTTATTATTCATTTATTCAATACATTTCTGTTGAGTAACAGTTATGTACCAGATGCTGTTTAAGTGCTTGGGGGAGAGAGTAGACAAAAATATTAGCCTTCATGGAACTTATTTATGTTCTACTGTGGGGACTTAAAGTTTATTTGAAATTTAATACTATTATTTTCTTTGTATTTCTTTTTAGGTTACGTACAATTTTCTATTTTCTGTAATGATATAAAAATCCTATTAAAAATAAGTACTTAGGGGGCACCTGGGTGGCTCAGTTGGTTAAGCATCCAACTTTGGTTCAGGGCATGATCTTGCGGTTCAGGAGTTCGAGCCCAGCAACAGGCTCTGTGCTGACAGCCCAGAGCCTGGAGACTGCTTCACATCCTGTGTCTCCCTCTCTCTCTGCCCCTCCTCTGCTCATACCCTGTCTTTCAACAATAAATAAATGTTAAATTTTTTTAAAGAAAACACAAGCACTTAGATTTTAAAATTGAGTCTAGGAAAAATATATAAAATTATTAATACAGACAATACCTTGATATGTCACAGTTAAAAATATTACGTGAATGACAAATACTTGGCAAATTCTTGGCATCCGTATCCATATGTGGATACTGTAAAATAGTTTAGTTGCTCAAAAATGTGGGAGAAAATAGAGTTGGAAGCTTTACTTATATTTATGGAAATGTACTGTTTACAGTTATTTTAATTTTCTTTATTCAGCATATGTTTTATTTAAACTTTATATAAGACCATTAGCTGCATTGAGTACAATCAGATATGCCTTGTATCCTATTCTGAAACTTATTACCCTATATGGAAAACAACAAAAAGCTGGAAGACGGATGAAGGAGAAAGAAACCAGAAGAGAATAAGCAATAAAAATATGCTTCTGTGTGGAGATAGAAGTGATAAAGACCGTCCTTGAAAATATGTTGATTTGAAACAGTGGTGCACAAGGCTTATTGTTCACTTGAGAGAATAGACACATGATGATCTTTGGTATGAGTTAGTATTATGTTTGGAAACATTAGCATTCAAATTAAGTCCATGCATAAGGTTACTGTGTGCTTTTACACATGACTAAATAAAACCTACAGGAATGTAGTCTTCTTTTTCTAGAAGTCTTTACCTGGCAGTAAAGCCGAGTTGCTAAAATGCAATTAATCTTAAAATTGACCCCATGAGTGCAAATTATAAAATAAATCATAGTTTACTATTTTACTGAGTGATACCATAGCTTAAACGGCATAATTTTCTAGAATGATCTGTTAGAAAAATTAATTAATTTTGATACCTAGTCACCTATTAAAATTTAGTTCAAGGTTTAACAAAATTCACCTGTGACTATAAGGCTATGGCAATGAATATGATGAGGATTAAGAACAATTAAGATTTATGATTTTATCATTTCTATATTTAGTGCACTGGGAACCACCTTCAAACTTATTAAGTTTGACCTACAACTCTTCATAGACAGACTTGAAGATTGAATTTTCTGTTACTGTGGAATAAGAACTAGAAAAAGTAAGGATCAGTTGTGATAAGATCATTGTTGATTTCAAGTAATGTAATTTCTTGGGTTTGCTAACAATGAACCACTCAAGAAAGTTTTCTTGTCTGTTTCCAAGTCCAAAAGGTATTTCAAACTCCAACATAACACTTTGTGTGTGTGTGTGTGTGTGTGTGTGTGTGTGTGGTACAGATAATATCTGTTATTGGCTAAAATGTTCTTTTTGTGTATTTTTATTTACTTAATGTCCAATTATAATTATTCAATGCATTTTTACACTTATTTTAACAAAAATAGGCATTTATTTTGGAGACCTGATATAATTTGTTTCATTTATTTTAGATTATTCCTCACATTTATAAACATGTTCTTTAATTTTTTGATGGCTCTAAAAAGTAATAAGCACCTTGTAAAAGTTTTCTTAGGAAAAATGATATTCAAAGTATGAAAATTTATGATAATTTGCTATTTAGAAACTGAATAAAATGTTCTTATTGAAGAGCATACTGGACCATTTTGGAATGACAATTAAAAGAAATATATCAAATTTAGTCATGGGTGTCTCGAAGTATCCCATTACAGAGAAACACCTTTATAAATACAGATTTGTGCGAATCAGAATGTTCTTTTAGATGGACTTGTAGAGAAGCAGGGAATGAACCATTCTGCCTTATTTTATTTGACTAGAAAGTGTTAGAGCTCTTGGACTCTTTATCAGGTCTTATATTGTCTTCTTGTTCCCTTTTTCAAAGAGGAAGAAGATGGGACATGTATAGAGCATGGAGGAACTTTTTTAAAAAAAAATTATATATTTATTTTGAGAGGAAAAGTGTGCACACGCAGGAGAGGGAGGGTGCACAGAGAGGGAGAAAATGAATCCCAGGCAGGCTTTGTGCTGCCAGCACAACAGGGCTTACTGGATCCCATGGACCATGAGACCATGACTTGAGCCAAAATCAAAGAGTTGGATGTTTAACCAACTGAGCCACCCAGGTGTCCCATGGAGGAGCTTTTAAGAACAAAATATCTCCACAGATATGTGTTTTCTTCCTACAGGAGAATCTAACTGGAGTGGGAGAAGAAGTTAGGCATACTTATTTTGAAACAAAACTTCCCTATCTTTTCTTGTTAAGAATCCCTTTGATACAGAATAAAAAGAGCTATAGAAAGTAAGTAAATTAGAAGTTCTAAGAGGTATGAGGATTTGAAGGGGAAAATGTAGGTTTGTGATTGGAGACATCGGAAGATGTTAACCTAAAATCATTCATTCACCATATTTTTATCCACTCTGAGGCAGGAAATGCATTAGATGCTAAAGATACAAGGTGAGCAGAAGCAGATGAAATATCTTGCTTATGGAGCTTCTCTTGAAGTCACTGAGCCAGACTTAAAACAAATATAAAATTGTACTTGTCACAAATATTATGAAGGGAAGATACACCTGACATGAGACTATGATAAAGAAATTTCCCAGGTCATGGAGATTAGGGGAGATTTCTTAGACAATGCAACTCAAGTGGCCTACGTGGAGAAAACTCCACTTTTGCTAAAGTTATTTGTCTGCATAGAGAAGTATTAGAATATAGCTTGCATATAAAAATGTACAACTCTTTGCTATTAAAATATTTAAAAAAGTTTTTTTTTCCTAGGGCTGCTGAAACAAAGTAGCACAAACTGAATGGTTTAAAACAACAGAAATTCATTCTATTACAGTTCTGGAGACTGGAAGTCTGAAATCAAGATGTCATCATTGCCAAATTCTGAAAAATCAGGGGGAAACTATTCCATGCTTTTCTCTTAGCTTTTGGTGTTGCTAGTAATCCTTAGCATTCATTCTCTGGCTTTTGGACACCACACTCCTGTCTCTGCCTTCATCATCCTATCTCTCTGTGTATCTCTGCCTCTGTGTGTAACTCTCTTTTCATATAGGACATCAGATTTGTTAGATTACAGGCCCACCCTACTCCCGTGTGACCTAAATGGAACTTGATTATATCTGCAAAGACTATTTCCAAATATGGTTTTATCCACAGGCTCTAGGTGGGCATGAATTTTGAGGTGTGTGGGATGGAGGAAAGAGAAGGAGAGAGAGAGAGAGAAAGAGACTATTCCTCCTATACAATATAATGTGAAGCTGAGATAAAATGTCTAAAAATAGCAAGTCACTTCCAGATTTTTTTATCTGGGTGTCCTTGCAACTGAATATAGTGTTTGGTTGATGTTTGTGAATAGTTGCTTCAGACCATGTATAGCAAAACCCCCTTATCTGCAAGCAAGGGAATGCATTCGAGGACTTCTAATCATGCCTGAAACCACAGAGAGTACTGAACCCTATAAACACTATGTTTTTTCCTATACATACATACATCTATGATAAAGTTTAATTTATAAATTAGGCACAGGGAGAGATTAGAAGCAATAACTAATAATAAAATGGAAAAACTATAATAATATATTGCAATAAAAGTTATGTGAATGCGGCCTCTCCCTCTCTCTCCTTCTCTCAATATATATTGTTATTACTGTCACCTTTCTTCTTGTGATGATGTGAGATGAAAACAATGCCTACATGATGAGATCAAGTTAACTGAATAACCTAGTCATTGTGATGCAGCATTAGGCTACCCTGACCTTCTGACATTAGGTCAAAAGGAGGATACTCTTCTAGACTACAGTTGACTGTGGATAAATGAAACACAGAAAGCAAAACCACATATAAGGTGGGACTACTGACTATAGTAAAAGTTAGTGGAGTCATGTGACTATCCTCAAAGTAAGAAAAATAATGCTCTGGGCATCAATTTAAAAGCAAATGTACTTAGTATTTCTCTCTCCATAGCATACAATATCTTTAAATAATTCTTAATACTTTAAAAATATAACATCAAAAAACCAAATAAACTATTTTTATTTGGTAGTAAAGATAATTTTTTGAATTATCGTATATATGTACACACATCACATTTTGCTTGGCACTTCAGTTTTTTTTTTTTTAATAATTTGTGGAATTTTTTTTTTTTTTTACAAATAGTTTATTGTCAAGTTGGTTTCCATATAGCGCCCAGTGCTCATCCCCACAAGTGCTCTCCTCCATGCCCATCCCCCTCTCCCCCCCCACACCCATGAGTCCTCAGTTTGTTCTCAGCATTCAAGAGTCTCTCATGGTTTGCCTCTCTCCCTCTCCCCCACTATTTCCCTCCTTCTTCTCCCCCATGGTCCTCCGTTAAGTTCCTCCTAATCCTCCTAGATGTGCAAACATATGATGTTTGTCCTTTTCTGCCTGACTTACTTCGCTCAGCGTAACACCCTCAAGGTCCATCCATGTTGCTACACGTGGCCAGATTTCATTGCCATGTAGTATTCCATTGTATAGATAAACCACATCTTCTTGATCCATTCGTCTGTTGGTGGACACTTAGACACTTTCCATGTTTTGGCTATTGTTGAGAGTGCTGCTATGAACATTGGGGTACATGTGCTCCTATACATCAGCATTTCTATATCCCTTGGGTAAATTCCTAGCAGTTGGCACTTAAGTTTCTGAATATTTTTTAACATTATATGTTTTATTCCTGGAAATTAAGCTCTTCTGTTCTCTTGAAGGATCAACAAAATACAGTATAAAAAATTCAGATGTCGTAGATCAATATGTAAAAGTATAGCAAAAATTGAGTGGTAACAGAGATGAGTTAACTAGAATTTTTTTCTTTTTTTTCATGAAGGGGTAGAAAAAATCCTAAAGGTGTGGGTCTGCTGGAGTAAAATTACAGGATCTCATCTGCAGAGAGATTATGCAGCTGTTAATACAAATGAATGCATGCCCTTAATATGAATGTCCTTAACCAGAGTCAAGCTATTTTTTAACCTGAATAAATTTCAGTTGAGAAATTGTCAAAATTTTAATTTGATTTAAATATCTTATTTTTAATATATTTTGTCTCTCTAAGAATTATAATTTATTTAATTTATAATGTGTTTGCTTTATTATCTGCTTCAGCTGCTCAACTATCTTTTCATAGCTTCTTCATAACATCCATTACTTGATAACAGTGAACTCTGCTTAAGAGTTGGTTTTGTATTCACCCCACCACAAGTGGAGAGGCCAGACTGAATGGTGATTCCTTCCCTATTTATGCTTCAGGGTTTACAAGGACTTGTTTACACTATCCATAACACTTACTGATTCTGGAAGTTTAGGGACAAAGTGAAAAGGCAGAGGAGAAAAAATAAAGTAGAAAAAGAAAGGTGAAAATCTATGGTGAGAAAACATGACAACTGCCACTACCTAATTTTCCTTTTAGTGAATATTTCCTACTTAAGCAATTTTATTTATTTATTTTAATGTTTATTTATTTTGAGAGAGAAGAGACAGAGTACAAGTGGGGGAGGGGCAGAGAGAGAGGGAGACACAGAATCAGAAGCAGCCACCCAGACACCCCTTGTTATTTTAGATGAATTTGTACAACTAATTCAATTGGTTAAAAAGTAAAAACGTCAGTCAGATTGTTATTTTTCTCTAATGCAGGAATGGAAATAATCTCCTTGATTCCATAAACACATTTCTTCATTTTATTTAGGAAATTTAAAACTATGGCATGAAAACCAAGCTTGTAACTTTAATGAATTTAGCTTTTTTTTTTCCCCCTCAAAATAGGAAAACTTTTGCCAACCTTTTTTTTCCTAATAAACAAGCACATCATTCACTTAGGGAAAATTGCTTGTGTTTGCTCCTCTGTTCTTTTGTTTTGATGAGTTTCAGGTTTTTCAGACCCCATACTCCTCACATAATTTTCTGACCTCAATTATATTTCTCAGACAAGAAGAGGTAACAAGTAATGGAACTGTTCATAGAGCTTCTAAAAGTTACACTTAAAGAATGAGATAAAATCATATAAAACTTTCTGCTAAAACATATTGTATTCAGCAAGTTTGCGTGTCAACTGGATGTTTTAAATCCATGCTTTAATCTTATTCTTTAAATTGCTCATAGACCAGGACTTCTAAAACACAGTGAAAAAATAGAAATGTGGTAATTTATTTCAAAATCCGGTAATAAGTCTATTGGATTGGGTGAGAAATCCAGACAAAAGACAATACTATATGATAATTAGTAACATACAAAAAATATATTAACTGGAGACATTTTCAGCTTACAGTGGGTCCTAGGGCAGGCAGAGTCAAGAAACTTAGGAAAGAAGAGAAGCCAGGGAAAATACAGTTGCCCATTACACTAGAGAACATAGCAAATTAGTTTCTTTGTATTAAGGACTACTGAATTTTAAGGAAAATGTAAGTATATTACAGTTTTTATTGTGGTTTCAATTCAATATAAGCCCTATTGACCAATCTTTCTATAACCAAATAGCTTGATTTACCTATATTCCCTGTCTTCTTTTTAAAACACTCTGAATTATGGACGGGGAGCATTTAGTCCTCTTAGACTTGCCTACCTGGGCACTGCTGTTCCTGTCTCTTGAGTTGTATGTCTACCAATTACCTGCCTTACTGAAAACCAGCAGAGCCTTGATAATTAAGAGAGCTTATTCTAAAGCCTGTTTTATTCATTGATTTTGATTTGTGCCTTTAAGCAATTACCTGAAATAATGGCAGACAGGGAAAGACCATTAATCCTTAAAGACAGCAAATGGATCCAAAAATAACAAAAAAACCCATCTCACATTAAACTGAAAGAAGGGGAAAAGGCAAAAGAGATATATAAACACCAAAAAAGAAAGGAGTAAAGACAAACAAACAAACAAACAAAGATGAAACTTGGTGAAACTTGGTGAAAATCACAAAGCCAGTACACTTAATCATGTTTCCTCGGATAAAAATTATTGTCATGCTTTTCACTTTGGCATCATTTAGTTCTAGTCAATGTGAGTGATATTATCTGAAAACTCCCTTTATTTTTATTTCTAAACTTCTCTAACAGTAAATAGGCATCTGGGCATTAGAAATTACTTGATTTATTTTCTATAATAATAGCTAACATTTATGCAGCTCTAACTTCATGCCAGATATTATAATTTGTGCATGATACATACATTCATTTGACCCTCATAATAACATGCAAAGATGTTCTGTTATTATCCCATTAAAATATTTTTTGTTTGTTTTATTTTTTAGAGAAAGAGAATGAACAGGGGAGGGGCAGAGACAGAGGAGGACAGAATTGGAAGCAGGCTCCAGGCTCTGAGCTGTCAGCACAGAGCCCAACGTGGGGCTCAAACTCTCGAACCGTGAGATCATAACCTGAGCTAAAGTCGGATGCCTAAACGACTGAGCCACCCAAGCACCCTGTTATTATCTTATTTTAGAACTGTAGAAGCAAAAGCATTGGCATGTATTTATTGGAAATCAATACCCTCTTCCCACGAAACACACAATGTTAGGAGCATAGACTTCTGCAATAGGTACACTTGAAGAAAGTAAATCCTTGGTCTTCATTTAGATTTCCTGATCTGTAGTTCAGTCCCTCCTGACTGAAATTTTGATGCAGGTCAACATAATCTTAAAATGGTGACATGGCTTAACTTCATATCAAAATAGCTACTGTACATTTACAGAATACAAAATCTTATATGAATCCTGGAAATAATATGCATGTTGGACCATTCTAGAGTGTGCCAAAATATGTACAGGTAAACCAACATTTCAACACTTGGATGACTCCAGTTTGGCCAGAATATGTCCTCTGTCTGAGAAAGCACAGATAGATTTTGCTAAGAATCATCTCACCACTCCAGGCAAAGCCTATATTTTAACCTACTCATGTATGTAGGTCATAGCTAAGCCCTGTGTGCAATACTCCCATCAAACTATATCTGCTTATGCTAACAGTTGTAAAGAATAAGCACCTATTAGAAAGAGTAAAACCATTCATCAACTTGTAGAAATACTGAACTTATACAAGAATAATATCTATAGAGTTCATCCTGTCTGAAAAAATATGTGTCAAGACTAACATTATGAATAGTATAACAGACCAAAACATTCAATATATTTAAAATAAATATAAACTGTTGCAGTTCACAGACTTATCCTACATCTAAAATACACAATATACCTAAACTTCACCTTGCAGTTGAATTCAGTTCTGTATGCATGTACTCACCACCTTTTATGAATCAGGTTCTTAGGCTCTTGAGACAAAAAATACAAGACATGATTCCTGCCCTTGAGAAGCATTCAGTTCATTGGGGGAAGAAAGATCAGTAAGCACATAATGTGAGCACAGTGTGGTACTACAGAAGTGTATATGCAAGCCTACGCTCACTCTGAATATGCCATGTGATCTTTTTGGAAGTCTCGCTAAGATTCTGTAGCTCAAGACTTGGCATACTTTTCCAATGGAGGGCTAGATAGTAAATGTTTACAACTTTACTGGATATATGATCTCTGTCACAACTATTCAATGTTCCCACTGCAGCTTAAGAATGGACATATATATGGGGGTGCCTGGGTGGCTCAGTCGGTTGAGTGTCGAACTTTGGCTCAGTTCATGAGCTTGCAGTTTGTGAGTTCAAGCCTCATATTAGGCTTTCTGCTTTCAGCATGGAGCCCACTTTGGATCATCTGTCCCCCTCTCTCTCTGCCTCTGTCCCATTCACATGCGCTCTCCCCAAAATAAATAAACATTAAAAAAAAAAAAAAAAGAATGGACACATACACTAGGGAAAGGAATTGGCTATCTCTAAGCCTCTAGTACAAATAATTATGCTGTAGTAGTACCTTTGACTTATTTACCCTTCCTACCACACAAACTTTTCTTTATTCTTTTTCTCTACTTTTTTTTTTGTTTTCTTCTCATTTTTCTCTTTTATGCTGAGTCAAAGGCAGAATCCATAATCATCAGTCATAGTTATAGCACTGAAAACAAAGAGATTTCAGTTCCTTATTTCATAAGACCTATTGATAATAGCTAACACTTTTAAAGTTTTTTGCATGCAGAGCATGGTCAAATATATTATAACTCCTTTAATTCTTAAAACTATCCTATGAGGTAGATACCATTTTCATTTTACGTGAAAGTAGGCCTTAGAGAAAAGTGATTTGCTCAAGATTATGCTGCTGGCAGAAGGCCAAAAACAATATGCTAATTGTACTGCATCATCCATGACCTTTAAAATGCAACAGCCTGCACTGAAAACTCTAGTGCCATCTATGGGAACAATAGCTAGGGTGGCCATTTAACTTGTCCTGGTTTGTCTGGGACTGAGGGATTTCTCCAGACAGGAGATTTTCAGAGCTAAAACTAGGAAAGTTCTGAACAACTAGGACAATCTGGTCACTATCAGTGGTCTCATCATCTCCATTCTAGTGCTTCTTAAACTTGAATGTGGACATACATCACTTGGGAGCTTGTAGACCAGATTCTGATTAGATTCTGTTGAGTAGGACTGGACATGACTTGAAGATCTGTATTTCCAACAAGCTGTCAGAGGATGTCGATGCTGGTTGCCTGTTTCTACTCTGAATAAGAAAGCATCCGTGCACATTCTCAGGGCTCACCCAGACCTCATCAGTCAGAATCTCCATTTCCCCAGGTGATTCACACATTCAAGTTTAAAAGGCCCTGTTCTAGTCTACATCTGATCAGTGTGAGGAATCTTTATCTCTGCCTATTTTTCCTGGTTTCAGTGAGCCTTTCTGAATACAGGCAAAGCCCTACAACAGCTTTCACCAGTCTGCCTACTTCATCCTTCTGGGTCCTGACATCTCTGTCTTGTACATTTACCTATTGGCTTATTCCTTATTTTTCTTAATACCCTGTAATTTTCTTGAACCCAGTTATTTAAGCTCAGTGTTGGATGTCTGTTTCTGTACCTATTATTCTATGAAAGAAAATTATTCTACTTGAAGAAATCAGATGCTCAGCATTAAACGGGGCCTTAAAGTCATTTACTGCCAACTATATAACTGTCCATCAGAATATAGTATATAACATCATGGAAACAGTAACTTACTGTCTCAAAATTGCTCCCTTATGACACCAGAAGAAAAATAAAATAAAAGGAAATTTATTTGCGCTCATTTCTCCCTCTTGCTAAGACATTGCGCTAGTGAAAAGATTGTAGAAATCATACTTTCAGTTGTTATTATTATTTCTGTGTTTTTACAGGTCTGACAGTGTTCAAAGTGATTTACCTCTTATCATTTTAATATTCATAATTACTCTATGACATAGGCACTATTATTATCCCCACTTATCAGATGAAGCAACTGAGCAGAAAAGCACTAATAGGTTGTCCGAGCTCAAAGAGCTAGTAAGTGGTCAAGTCAGGATGATGGATCTGGGCAGTTCAGGTAGAGGGCAATGCTCCTACCAACTGTACTACATGGTGACAGTATTTTAGCCTAATATTTCATTTCTTATAGCACTTACCACATTTTATAATTTTTTTTTGGTCTGTCTTCTCAAGAATTTAACCTTGTGTAAAAAGGGACCATGTTTGCCAGGCTCTTTATTATATTTCAAGTGCCTGGCACATACTAGGTACTCAGTAAATATTTAATATATGAATAAATAAGAAAATATTGTAAGGTCTGTCATATGTATACATGCAAAGTATAAGGGACCACAGAAGAGAGAAAGAATAAAGTCAGCCTAGGGCAATTGGGGCATTCTCAAACACTCCAACTTAGAAATGTTGGTATTTTGGAAGCTGGGTTGATACTTTTACAGCATCTATTAGTCAGACTTCCATCTGAGACAGATATGTCTCCATGTTAATATTAAGTTGGAAAGGGCTTTTCAAAAAGCCATGTGTGTCCATATGTATGTTATAAATGTAATTATATATAAATGCATTATATAATTATATATATAACATATATAAACAACTTGGTATGTATATTTCATTTTATTTTATGTTTAAGAAATCAAAATAATCAATTTTTGCATCAGTTTGAATGTCTTTGAGGTCTTTTGGAAATAATATTGCTGCCATTAAACATCTTCGGAACATTTAAAAATCATGCTTCTTAAGTTAATTTGTTAGATGTTGTAATAGCATTTAACTAAAAACAGTAAACTGAGTTTACAGTACAAGCTGAAATATTTACTGTGGTTAAGATGTGCAGCACAGTAGCCTTAAAAATTGCCTCTTCCTCTAAAATGAAATCTTCGGCATTTAGCTTGCCAGGCTCCTTACTCATTACCTATACCTTTGTTCACCTGGAATGTCTTTATCTTTTGCCTATTTGAGATGTTGAAGCTTTTTAAGGCCTACCCAGAATCCCCCAGTGCTATGGAGCTTTTCAAGAAGACACCAGCCATCCTGACATTTGCCTTCTCTATCTGGTGCTTTCACCACAGCTTGTGATGCCTTATTTTGCAGAGTGAGTGGCCTTTCCTTACTCCCTTGTTTTTTGTTATGAGTATTTCTTGTCTCCATAACTAGATCATACTTTGCTGAATACATGGACTCTGTATTGTACATTTCTGAATCCTACCAACCTTACAATTGGACATGTTAGATGGGTAGGAATTCTTCGAATTATTAATTTGATCTAAACATTATCCAAAGTTACACATCTGTCATTTGTGCTGGCTTTATGTAGTATGTTTACTCCTGGTCTTTTTGAGGCTATTTAAACTTGCTATTAAACCCAAATTTAGTTGATGGAAATTTGTGTGGTTGTTATTTGTTATTCTCTTTTCTTCATAGAACATAGTTCTTTGTGATTGGGAGTCTGAGGTAGAAGGAAATCAGAGAGAAACATTTCATTTTGCTGCTAAGTGTATAGGGCCCTTGGGGCTTTTAACAGCCACCTCTAAATCAATTGAACAGATATTTTTACTGAAAGATGGGATGTAGTTTCTGATATACTGAAAAATGCCTTTGTCAAATTGTTATTACTGCTTGTATTGTATATTCAACAAAACCCAAAACATATTTGGGTATGTTTTTATTAAGCCATTTCTTTTTGGATGCTGTAAGTACATGACTTATGTATTCTTAAGCGTGCATTGCTTTGTAGAGATAAGTATACCAGTTTCCTATAGGTGTTTTTTAAAAATGTTTGACACAATTTCATCCTCATAAAATTTCTATTTCCATTTAATTATGATTATTGTAGTTGATTAACTTTATACATAGCCCATTATCTTAAATTGAAAAGTAGATTCTAAAGGTAAATAATCTATGAATCCAAATAAAGCATTCCAGGATGCCTTTTCACTTCCCCAAGTCTTAAACATGCCTAGTTAATTTCTTTTGTAGAGAGAAATGTTACTTTATGGCTGAAGAAAAATAGTAATGTGTGTGTAACCTGTTGTAATGCCAGCAAATTTTGGATTCATTTTTAAGTTAACAAGTAATACCCTGAGAGTCTAGGACTAAGTAGGCAGTATTAGGTGAGAATAACTGGGACAAGTGAAGTTTTAAAAAATACTTACTGGGGCACCTGGGTGGCTGGCTCAGTCAGTTAAGTGTCTGACTTCAGCTCCTGTCATGATCTCATGGTTTGTGAGTTTGAACCCTGTGTTTTGCTCTGTGCTGACAGCTCAGTGCCTGTTCCCCACTTGCTCTCTCTCTCTCCCTCTCTCTCTCTCTCTCCCTCTCTGTGTCTCATAAATGATAAAACATTAAAAAATTAAAAATATTTACCTACTAGCCTTGAAAAGAACATGTGATGGTAGATGGTTACCTGATGGTAGAAAAACTTGGGGAAAAAGAACCACACAAGCTGCCTTTAGGCAGCTGAATAGAGTTAGGGAGATGGAGAAAGAGGTATCTGGTGAATACCCTGCTCTATTTTTTTGATGGGGCCAAGAAATAGTATCTAGCTGATGATCAGGAAGACAGTTCCTGCAGAACAGATCCAGAAGGTCTTAGATGAGATTTGAAAAACACTCCCCCAAAAGATTCAGATCATCAGGTAAACTTGAGAAGCACTGATTTTTCTCACACTTCAGGAGGTCTGACCCCAGGCCAATTTTAGGACCAGAAATTCAAGTTAGTGCCCTTGTTTGACTGACCTCTTTATCATTATGTAATGCCTTCCTTTGTCTCTCTTTATGGTCTTTTTTTAAAGTCAATTTTCGCTAAATAGAGCTTAAACTTATATTGCTTTAAGTTTCCTCAATGATAAATGAAGGGACTGTCCTATCACTGGGTCATCTCAAAATACTTATTTAATTCATTGATGCCAAGAATTCAACAGCAATATTGATTAACTCATCTTTTCTTCTAAAAGTAAAATCTAGATTTCTTTTTGACAAATAGTATTTCTTGATTTTTATTTTTATGCCTGTTTTATTTATTGTTTTCATATCCAAATAATGTATTTACATATTTTTTTTTACTTCTTTTTGTTAAGCCACTATTTTATCATATCATTTATTGTTTAAGAAATTGATTTGCTAAGGGACTCCTAGGTGGCTCAGGTCATGATCTCATGGTTCATGGGTTCTAGCCATACATTGGGCTCTGTGCTGACAACTCAGAGCCTGGAGCCTGCTTCAGATTCCGTGTCTCCCTCTCTCTCTGCTCCTCCCCTGCTTGCTCTCTGTCTCTCAAAAAGAAATAGCACTTAAATTTTTTTTTTAATTGATTTGCTAAAAGGAAAAAAAAATGAGAGACAATTCAACAAACAGACTCAATTACAGAGAACAACTGATTGGTTACAAGAGGGGAGTGGGGTGGGGGGATGGGTTAAATAGATGATAGGGATTAAGGAGGGCACTTGTCATGATAAGCACAGGGCCTGGTATAGAAGTGCTGAATTACTATATTGTACACTTGAAGTTAATATAATTCTGTATGTTAACTGTAATTAAAATAGAAACCTAAAAAGATAAATAAAATCACATAGCTAAAGAAAAACGTCAATCACTCATGAATAAGCACTGTTTACACTTCAATATATGTTTTTTGGAATTTTTACTATGCAAATGTAATTTATTAAAGAAATAAAAATAATATTTTGCTTATAGCTTTAAAAAAATGATTTACTAAAATGTTTTTTGGCTGCCTTTGAGTTTAATCATACAGGGTGAGAATGTTTATGGATGGGAGTTTAACTGCCCACCCCATCCTTCCCCCCACCACAGTTATAGAGCAGTGATTAAAATTGGTGCATTTACAGTCGAGGGCTGGATCTCTATTAACCCCATACTGAATATCATTGTAAACCAACCTTATGTAACACATGGTTTTAACTTGGCCAATAATGTTGCTGTTAATCTTTATTCCCTTCAGAAAAACTAAGGGAGTGATGGAGGGATACCATTGGCGATCTGTAGTCCGAATAAGTAAAACATTAGACAACAGCCATATGGTCTAAAACTATTTAGCTTTATTTTTATTTACTCAAAGTCAATTATGCCACATCTTCCAAAGGGATAAGTGCACACTGGGGAATATTTTGCTGAGAGAACATTACTTTCTAAGAGCCTTAAAGCACTTAACCTTCATTCAGCATCTCCAGTCTGTTCCCATAACTGTTCTGGTATCACCATCTTGCTTCTGTGTTATTGCTTCAAAACGTTTGTTTTGGCAGCAAAATTCTCTTAATACAGCTTTAAGTAGTGCCATTTTCTATCTGAACTTAAGGCATGCTTATCTAAAAGGATAAAAGTGAAGAAATGGCTTTTTCTGTGTGAAGTCATTAATTTACCAGTTTTCATCAAATAGTTTTTGGCCAGCTGAGAGGAAAAGTGAAACAAGTTTTGCTGATGAAATCATACTGCCCAGTGGCTTTTAGTGGACTGTTTTGGTCCTTGGCAGCCTTTAACCTAGATGTCTTTTCCAGTCTTATCAGCCCTTGTCTACTGATATGGTCTAGTATCATAAGACGGCGATGTTCTTTTAATACAGGATAGTTCAGGGCTCCCAGATGCCACTAGCTGTGCATCTTCCACTGGATTCCAACATATAACTTACACATTCACCCACTTTTCAAAGTATGCACACTTTATATCAGATATTATATAAATAAGAGGTTATTGTCTTTTAAAAATATAGAAATACTAAATTTAAAATTACCAGATTTTGGGGTGCCTGGGTAACTCAGTCGGTTTGGCATCTGACTCTTGGTTTCAGCTCAGGTCATGACCTCAGAGTTTTGTGAGTTCGAGCCCCTCATTGGGCTCTTTGCTTGCAGCATGGAGGTTGCTTGGGATTCGGTCTCCCTCTCTCTCTGTCCCTCCCCCAATCACTGTCTCAATCTCTCTCAAAATAAACTTTAAAAAAAATATTACCAGAGTTTAACTTAGTAGCAAAATGTCTTAGCTCTTGAGATATGCAGTACTTCTTGATGTGACATATAACAAACCTCTCTCATTCTTCCCAGGATGGATTTTTTTCCCCCTTTGACAAAAGGAACTCCCCTGTGGAATGCCATATTTGTACATGGCTCTAGTCTCTTGGCCATAGTTTATGGTCCAAAGTTGATCTTCTACCATAATCTTACAGATTCACCCACTGAAGAAAGACTTATTCTGATTATCCCAAGTTTCACAGACTGATGAATTATCTCTCTCGCTGAGCTTATTGGTCAGTGAACTACTTCCCATGTAAAAAGTTAGTTACTCTCGGCAAGTCTGTTTTCCATTGACTATAGAGAAATGTAATGTGTTTAGAAAGGGAATAATAAAACCAATGTTCAGATGAGCAGAGAAGAGAGTTAGAGAATCTTGATGGTGTTCAAATTTGTAGTTCCTGTTGTACCTTGAAGCCTAGGTATATCCTGGCCTATACTTCAGCTTGGTTCTTCATTGACTACTCTTGTATCCGTCTAAAAGTTTTTCCTTTTTGCTTTATCAAATCTGAGTTGGCTTGCTGCTAATTAAAGTCAAGAAAGTCCTAACTAATACATGAGTACAGGAGATGTCCTAAGGTTTGACATGTGCCAAGAGAAAGTGGTCTTATCCCACTTACATTACAATGCTAAATTGTGTTCCCTCCAGCATCTTCCCAGCAGGCTACATTATTGAGTAAGTTACTTAATTTTTTGCAGTGACTCATAGGTCTTTACATGATCAGAAACATGTGCGTGCACACCTGTGTAATGGTGCAAGCCCATATTACATTGTTCTGACCTCATCTCCTAAGATTTTCTCCTTTTCCTCACATAGGATAGATATGTGTTTACCTCTTGGTCTTTGCCCATGATGTCACTTCTGTCTGGGTTGCATCCTCTGATATTTGCGTGCTTACTCTCTCGTATCCTCCACGCTTTTCCCTGCAATGATATTGAAGATTATGTAGCCTCTTTCAAGGCCAGATTTTTTTTGTTTTAAATTTTTGGTTTCATGATATATTCCTGGTATCCAGACTGGAAGGTTCTCATAAAATAAAGGTTGAACAAATGAATAAATGACATGAACCATTTGGAAATTAATGACTGAGACCTAAAATTTGGAAAGGAGGGAGATGATATACCTTAAATGTTTATAAACTATAAAATGGCAGATTTCTATTCTAGGTTTTACTGCCAACATTTCAACGTTATTTGCTTTCTCCAGGATTAGAAAACATTCTTTGTATAATTAGAGTAGGTCACCAGAATAAAAGTACCCAAAAACTTTTATTCTTTAGATTTAGGGTTTAAATCCTGACTCATTTTTATATTTTTAGGGCATGTAAATAGATATAAAACTCATCTTGCTCACTTATTTGACTTTGCTTTCTCCTTTCATTTCTCCCTCCCTCTCTCCCTTCTTCAGTTTTATAAAGGCCCTGGATCTCTTACATTCTACATGTAGTTTAGGAATGCCTCCTCCAGATTTGAAGGAGATTTGAATTTATGTTTGTCCATACAGTCATTTGCTTGTTAGAATTTTTCAATAAAAAGTGTCAAATAAGCAAACACTATATAATTTCAAATAAATCAATTGCATATCATCTTATAGAAGCACAGATTTACAAAGATTGTAATCTGGCACAAAGAACTGAATTTAAAAATCCTATTATGTTCTGACACTAGGCTTAAAAGTACACCAGTTGGGGAACTTAACACTTCAGTATCATGTTCAGCTTCACTATTTACTATGTGAACTGAAACCATGACAACAACACTTGAAGGCATTTTTTGCCAGATTTTTCTATTAATCCATCTATGTGTGTACATGCATTTTTGAAAAGCTCTTAAGAGAACATGAAAAACATACTCCAAATAAAACTACTTGACCATTAGGGCAAAGCCTCTCCTGCCATTAAAGCAGGACATTGAACAGTCACTGCTTGAATGGCCACTCTCAGGTCACACTTTAGTGTGCTGATTTCTGATATAGTCTTTGACACCTGATAAAGCATAAAGATGCTTAATATGAGGAAGCACTTATGGTAATATCTATTCATCACAGTTTAGGCACTAAGAAAAGTTTGGGCCTTTAACTCCCTTACTGAGTATATTAAATAAGGTATGTTTCAGAAAAAAGGATGATAAATTATTTAGTTTCATGGTGGCTGGTAAAAGTCAATTAGATCTAAATTTCCAATTCTTTTTAACATATGTCTAATTTTGTAAACTAAATAGAATGATCAACTTCTTTTGAAGAAGAACTTATTACATTGCTGCAACAAAGTTCATACTTTATCAGATATTGGTGCAAAAACTTAACAAAAATATGTTTTATCAAGTTTTAAAGGCTTTAAAATATTATCCCAATAGGATATATATCTTTTAAAAGAGTTATCATAAGGGGCGCCTGGGTGGCTTAGTCGGTTAAGCGTCCGACTTTCGCTTAGGTCATGATCTCGCGGTTCGTGGGTTCGAGCCCCGCGTCGGGCTCTGTGCTGACTGCCAGCTCAGAGCCTGGAGCCTGTTTCAGAGTCTGTGACTCCCTCTCTCTCTGACCCTCCCCTGCTCACGCTGTCTCTCTCTCTCTCTCCTAGAAATAAAACATTAAAAAAAAAAAAAGAGTTATCATAAATAATGTATTCAAATTTAGTTTTCAGTCTTATTGATATAAATCTCATAACCAGTCCTCTATTTTTTTGGCAGGGGGAAGTTACATTATAAGTTTTTGCTTACCAAGAACTCATCATTTTCTGGAGGAAAACTACAATTATGAATAGTATAATATTTACCTGAAACTCCTTTAATATTTCTCGATTAAACAGAAGCAAGTGATTATAACCTATATTATATATTTTAATAAAGGATCAATTTATGCTATTTTCCATTATTTGTTAAATATACACTGAATACCTATTATATGCAAATTTTATTTAGAAATATACCTGAATAGTATTTCAGAAATTTTTAGGGAAAAATGAAAACTGTTTCTGCCTTGTAATTTTTTCCCAAAATTATATCAAGAAGAATTCATAAAGGTAAAGTCAGTTGAAATAATGAACAGATGCCAATAATGTCAAGATATTAAATTGTATATTTTTTTGTAGAAAATATAGAAAGAAGAGAGGTTTAGTTTGATGTTTCCCAGACAATCTGACTTCAGCTGTATTTCACATGCGCTTGGAAATGAAACTAAAGAATGCAAAATGTTAAGAGTTCATGAAATATTTTTAAGCATCGGAAGGATTGTTTTCACGGGATTTGCATCCCGTGAAAGAAAAGATACATTAAAATCATAATCTCCAGTACTTGTGAACATGATCTGTTTTGAAAGAAGGGTCTTTGCAGATGTAATCCAGTTAATGTGAAGTTCTAAGGGATTAGGGTGATCTTGAAATCCAGAGACTGGTGTCCTAGAAGGCAGCCATGTGAAGACAGAAGCAGAGGGAGAATGTCCTGTCATGTTAGGGACAGACATTAGAGTAGTGGCTCTTAAGGCCAAGACAAGTGAAATATTTCTGACTACCATCAGAAGCTGGGGAAGAGGTATAGAACAGATTCTGCCTCAGAAACCTCAGAAGAATTCAATCCTGCTAACACATTGATTTTTGGACTTCTTGTTTCCATAACTGTGAGAAAATAAATTTATGTTGTTTGAAGATTCCCAGTTTGTAGTAATTTGTTAGAGCAGCTCTAGGAAATTAATACAGTGTCTCTAATTTATAAAGGAAATCCTCTTATGGGCAATTAAAGAAGGAGCTTGCTAAACTTATATTGAAAATCACGAAAGATGTAAACATAAGCCTCTCTCATTTCAGGAAATTTATCCATAAGATGATGTTTATAAAACTAATAAATCCAAGACATAATGCATAATGTATAAGATAGGAAGCCAATAATAACAGTGACTTCAACAAAATAGAAAATTCACTATTTTTGAGTTCCAAAGATAGGCATGAAGGAAGACAAGGGTTAGTATGATGTTTCATCTGTCTCATATTTCTCACATGGCTTCTGCTCTAGGTCAAGATTATTGCTTGAATTCTAGTCATTACCTCTATATTTGTCAGTTGGAAGGAAGGAGATAAAGATCTCACCCCCTCCCTTTAAGGGGACTTCTCAGAAGCCACACATTGAACCTTTGTTCCTATTCTTTAGGCTAGAAATAAGTCACATCGTTTCAATTTGCTGCCAGGTTGGCTGGGACCTATCGCTTTTCTTCTTGGTAGATATGTACCTACTAAAACTCAAGGGTTCTATTACTAATAAAGGAGAAGAGAATGGACATGAGGACCACCCGCAGCTTCTGCTATACCCCCCAAAATCCAAAAGTGAAGCAAATTATTTTGTAGCAGGAACTTTAATAAAAAGAATTTTTACCTCATGTGATAGTAGTTGAAATGAAACTGTACCCACAAGCAGAACATTTAATTCTGTTTGAGTACCTCAGCGATCTTTCTGTTTCTTTCAATCTCCATTGCTTACAGCATCTTTCACCTAGATTACAGTAAGAGATTTTTCCTAATTAGTCTTCTTGCCTCTTTAGTCTTGCACCTTGCAATGTATCTTTACCCTTTATTGATTTCCAATTTCCTAAAGGTAAACTCTGAGATTTAAACATTGCTCACAAAGTCCTATGTGAGCTTCTTACCTCCCCCCTCATTTTACCACTATTCATTATGTCCCCTATGTTTCAGTCATTCTAGGTTTTCCTTAGTTCCTTCATTATTTAATAGTCTCTTAAGCCTTCATCACTGTACCCATTTCTCCCACTGCCTGGACCATTTATATCCACTGTCTTTACCTAGACAACTTCTACTCATTCTTTAAGTATCAGCTTAAAATTTGTGTTGTTAGGGAACCCTTCTTTAACTCATTTTTTATTGGTTCAAGTAAGCTCCCTATACTATCTCCTTGGTATTTGTCTTAAACTACCAATCTCCTTTAGAATTTCTGTTTAATGCCCCCACTAGAGAAGGATCTCTTTAGTTTTACTTACCTCTTTGTCTCCAGTGCTCATGTGGGTGTGAGGTATATTAATAGTAAGAGCTCACTGTTTATTAGATTAAAAATATTCTCTAATCTATGAGAAAATAAGTTAAAATTAACATTTAAAACAACTTAGTAAATATTCTGTATACTCATTAGTTATTATCATTGTACATTGTTCTTTCAGACCTTTAGCGTGATGTTCTGTTTTATGAATATTTTCTGAATGAATAGAATTACAAAATTTTTCTTTGCTTATTTGTGGGGTTTTTTTGTTTTAACCAATAATATTTGCTTCTTCTGTGTAGTAAGCATGATATGAAGAGTTAGATATATACTACCAGATAAAATAAGTACTGATAGTCTCCTCTTGGAGGTATCATTCTGAGATAGATTATATATCTAATAATTTAAGGATTTTAATAATAGAATGTGGTACATCAGTATGATAGAATACAGATGTGGTACATCTGTATGATAGAATTTAATGAGGCCCATTAAAATAATGCAACAAAACTGTCTATTGACAAGAAAGATATATTGCTAAGTATTACACACTATAAAACACATATGCATTATAAGATATTAGTTCTGTATAAGAGTGTATCTGAAAGAATTAAGCCCACAATACTAAAAGTGTTTTTTTTCTGAGATATCATTAAAAGTAGTAATCTCCAACCTCTTTCCTTCTGTCTTCCTAAAATGTGTTTGTTTTTAAAAATATGTAAAAACTACAGAAACTTCATTAAATAAGAGAAATATAATTTTTTAATACTAGACTCCTGTCTTTCAATAATTAGATGTGCATTTGACCTGGAAAAGTCAAATAGCAATTTTGTATGAATGGTCATGTGAGTCGTAATCAAATTATGTTTCTTGTATAGGATGTTTTAGTCAAAGAAGCAGCATAACTACCCCATAGAATGGATGTGGCAGAAATAACTTCACTGAATTAATTTAAATAATTTGCTCACTTCAATTTACATAGACATGTATCTTACTCCCTATGTCCTGAGGAACTGATTTGTGCTGTAGTGGGATTGAACTAAGTAAAATATCTGCTATTTCCTGAGTACCCATTGTATTGTAAGCATCAAACTAAACACTGCATTCTGTTGCTAATTCTCACAACCATCCTGCAAGGTGGATGCAGGACTTGCCCAAGGTTATTCACTAAGTGGCAGACCAGGGATTTGAATCTGTCCAACTAATTCTGGCACAGCGTGGATGTAAGCAAGAACAGGGAAAGGTCATGAAATTCTTTGCATACAAGGAATCCTCCTTTCTGGAACCTTATTATAGTGACAGTATGCCCTAGTTTATCCTCCAAAGTTCTCAGGAGTCAGCAGTCTTATTTTTATGTAATTGGTAATCTGTGTTTTCCTGAAAATACTCTCACCTAAATGAAAAGACATTTCAGAGTTCTTCAGGATTCATTTATGAAGACTCAGAATAAGAATAGAAACAGAACAGTCTCTTCCCAGAATAATTTTCTTTTAAAGTTCTTTTTCTTCTACCTTGGGTAATGTCCACTTATCCCTAAATAACATTTCCAATTGCCGTTCTTTTTTGGCACTGAAGCAGCTTTCTACTCTATTCTCTACTTCAGAATAAAGAAAAAGATCAGGTTTCAGCAATTGCCAAGCCCTTCCGTCTACTCGAGGCAGTTTTCGAGACACATGTGCATTCTTTAGGTTTCATAGCTTTTGCTACTAAGCAGAGCCACTGAAGTTCATTACTGCAGGAAATCAGAGTGACAAGTATATGAAAGGTGGCCCTGCAACACCATCCCTCACTTGTTTAGGGTCTCATAAAACCCGTCAAAAATGATATCAGCATCCAGTGCAGACATGCCACCTTCTGGATAAGAGGTCTCCATGTTTATATTCAAAATTATCAATCATACTAAATACTGACTCAAGCTTGTCTTTAGTAGCAATATTTCCATTTGCAGTAAAGATGTACGGGGAGGACTCCTCCATGTTCACGGCTCTTATATCAATGTCAAAATTAGTATATAAAACATCCATCAAATACACTCGCAAGGTGAACTGGGCATGCCTTTTACAAAGCCTTGTATATTTGGGATTTTACTAGGCTTTTTCAGACACCTCTGGAAGAGGTGACTGAAGCAGGCAAATTGACAGGTGCCAGGCCATTTTTCACGAACAAAATACAAAACGAAATAGGATGTGGCCTAAGAATTCTATTAGTACATCTGTTCATAGATTTGAGTTCTTAATTTTTGAATCATACTGGAAGTGTTTGTAAATGGAAGAAATACTTTGATTTTATTTTTAGACACAGTAAACCTAACAGGCTGTTCATAAACCAATGTGAACAATTTAGTGGTTGATGACCCATTGGAAATGGAGAGTTAAATAAACTTAATTCTGTTTACCCCTAACTCACTAAATATACAAACACCTTAATGATTATGAAAGCAAGTTATCAATAGATATATTTTTACTACCATAGATGATATGAGATTTAACTTACTAAAAGTGACAAGTGTGATCTTTGTACATAAGAAAATAATTCCTCCCATTTAAGAGACACAACACTCCAAAAGAATATAAGTTTACACAGTGCTTCCACTGTGAATAATGTACTGATGTTTAATACACATTGGTATAGTTAGACTTACATAGGCAAACAACTATGTAAAGGCTGGCCACTGAAACTTTAGAATCTTCATGGAGGTTTACCTCTTTTTGACAAGGGTTCACAACAAGGAATTTTTCTTCTGATTTCTTCTTCTTGAGGGAGGCATTCTCTCTATTTCCTCTGTATATTTGAAATAGCTTAGTTTAATTAATGCACTACCATACTCTCAATTATCTAATGATTATTGTATGGTATAATATTACACTATTTCTGCTATTGTGATTTATATCTTTAAAATGATGTTTACATAACTTATGTGGCCTACACTGCTATTTATTGAAATGTATAACATTGATTCTCAACAGTGTTCATGTGAACACCCCCACAGGTCATCTTTATTTCCTTTACAGCACTTAGCACGGCGTCTGCCTTGCATTCGGTAGACGTTTAATGCATTGAACAAATGACTGAGATGATTATCAACTAAGAAAATAGTATTTGAGGAAATAATTCTGTGTACTAATTTTGTTGTATTTATTTTTATTGTCAACAGTGTATCTGTCTATCTAGTCATCATAGAACTACAACAAATATAAAGTATTTTTTGATTTCATTGCTCATAAGCTTTAGTTAGACATGGCTTTGGCAGATTCTAATCAGTAATATGATACAGAACATTGAACATGCACTTATCCTTGCTCCCAGGAAACTAATTGAATCATTAAGTTATAGCCATTAGAAAACTGACCAAATGGTATGAACCTGAGTTATGAGCTTACTGATGATCTAATTTCATTTCACTTACCATTTTCAGCCCCCTTCTTCCTTCCCTTTTCCCTGTGGAACTATGCAAAGCAGTTACAGCACATAACTATATCCTGCTTAAGAATGACATTAATCTGGGCTCCCTGAATCTATGATTGGAAAACCTAAGTCTGCTCTGCAGCATCAAATAGTATTCAGCATATGTTTTGTCTTTTTCTTCTGTGATTTCAACTCATTGCCTGCAAAGTTCACCTGACAAACTTTCTCAGTGTTGGCCTGAGATATCTGTAGGTAGAAGCTTTAAGTATATGCTTTGGGAAAGAGCATATACTTTTTCAGTCCAGGAATATGTGACTTGCATGAGAACAGGAGACATGGGATAGATCTCTCCTGTCTTCATGTATATAATACATGAAGGATTGCAGGTCGTGGTTCTTGCTGGTTTCAAAGAAAAACCAGAAATTATTTTTTAGTTATACAACACTAATGTTAATGCTGATAATGAGATTTGTGAAGAATTTTCTTAACATACAAAGAATGTTTACTCTTTACATCTGTAAGTTTCACACTGATCTTCCGAGCTTTACTCACAGAGCTCTACCTAGATGCATTTAATTACACTTGAAAATATATTGTTCTCTAGATTCATTTATTCTCTCCTAATTCCAATTTGTTGGATTTTGTTTTTGTTTTTCTCCCTGATAGATCTGATCCTGTTTGTGGTAATACCACTTCCCCCATCTCCAGGCTGAAATCCTCATATTTATTTCTGGTACCTTTGATACCGCTATTGTTTAGGAAATTAACAGTTCATCACTGGACTATTACAGTTGTGTCCTTACTGGCCCTTCTTGTTTTAAGTTTATCTCTGTAACAATACAGACTATGTCTAACTGCTGGTTTATTATCTCACAATATCACTTTGATTCTGCCAGTTCACAGTTCTCCCGCGGCTCTTCAGCTTGTTTAGGGTGACTAGCTAAACTACCTGCATATAATCCATTATAACAGGCCCTGGTTTCTCTTTCCTCTCTTCCTGTCTCTTTCTCCACATCTCCTGTGTCTCTAGGACTCCTGAGCGGGGCTGCCTACTCCTAGAAAATATATTAGCCTCTCCAGGAAGCAGGGTTTATAAAAGTATATTCAATAGTGTAATACATTTTGTCTTTTGTGAGAAAACACTTAACATTTTTAGAATACTGACTATAGAATATAAAACTTGACAAAAATTGCTTGATGGTAGGAATAAACAGAAGAGCAGGAGATAAACTCTTCTACACTTTTATAATTATTCAGTGAGAGGATGGTATACTGGGATATATCTAGCAAGTGAAGGAAATTCATCAGAAGGAGAAAGAGTTGCAAGCAGTTGCTGTGCACTAGGCCTGCCCAGTTTATCCATTTTTCCTCCATCCATGTTTTCCTTCATCTATTTGCCCCTTATCCACAAGACTGTAAACTCCATATGGGTGGGAACCATGTCTCTTTTGTTAAACAGTGTTCCCAATGCCTGACACAAAGTATATGTGTTCAATAAATATTTGAACATCTATTTTGTGAGCTAATATAACACACAGCACTATGCGATATCTTGGGTACACAAAGATAAAGGGATACAACTCTGATCCTCAAAAAGCTCACAAGGTATTAGGGACAACAAACATGGTAGGAGTAATTAAAAATCAATGTGAAGGCTATAATAAAGATGTGTACAGATTTCAGTGGTCTCACAGTCATTCCCCCCAAGTGCTTCATATTGAATTTGTGGACAAATAAAACTGCCAATTCTCTTTGGCATAGTCTTACTTTCATCTTCAGGCTTCAGAGTTCAGCCCTTCTTAGCTGTAAAACTGCCTAATGTGCCTTTTCTACATTGGTTTTTAATAGTTGGAGGGGAGCTTATTTATATTTCTATATGTACATCTCATTTTTAGATTAAGTTGTAAATTCCTTGAAGCAAAACCGTTTGTCGTATTTTGTATTTTAAAAAGTTTTTAATTTTTATTTATTTTTGAGAGAGAGAGAGACAAAACATGATCAAGGGAAGGAGGGCAGAGAGAGAGAGGGAGACACAGAATCTGAAACAGGCTCCAGACTCTGCACTGCCAGCGCGGAGCCTGACGCCAGGCTTGAACTCAAGAAGCCAACTGCAAGATCACGACCTGAGATCGAGTCTGGGGCTTAAACAACTAAGCCACCCAGGTGCCCCCTTTGTCATATTTTGTATCTCTGGAGCATGTGGAAGAGAATCTTGATCATCATATGTATTTGATCATTGTTTTCCAATTAATAGGTTGATTGCTAGATATTGAAAAAATATAAATGTTGCAGTTTAAGAACTTAGATATTATAAGGGTACCAATAAATGCCTTATAACTCTTAGTAGAATGTTCCTGGATTGGGATCTAGAGGTTTTAATAGAGAAACTTTAAGGACTTTCATAGTCTATTTGATATCAGAGAATAAAGAACGTTGAAAGTTACCTTAAAAATGGGCTCTCGGGCACCTCTGTGGCTCAGTCGGTTAAGCGTCTGTTGGCTCAGGTCATCATGATCTCACCATTCGTGGGTTTGAGCCCCGCCTCAGGCTCTGTGCTGACAGCCAGCTCTGAGCCTGGAGCCTGTTTCAGATTCTATATCTCCCTCTCTCTCTGACCCTCCCCTGCTCACGCTGTCTCTCTCTCTCTCTCTCTCTCTCTCTTTCTCTCTCTCTCTCTCCTCTCTCTCAGAAATAAATAAAACATTAGGAAAAAAATTAAAAAGGGCTCTGATTTTGGCTGAGATTACAGACATACAGTGTAACATATACTGTGCTGTTAATGTCTTCTGAAATGTGCTTTTCATCCAAGTCCATAATATTTGGGCAGTTAAAATGGTGCAGTTAAAGGACATGAATGTTGCTGTTCCTTTAGCCATGGCTGGTTAACTCGGTTAAAGCATAGAGTTATAAGGCTAGGGTCAAGAGATTAATACCCTTTGCAATCTAGATACCTGTTATGGCACTTCTGGCCAGAGACTAAACACCAAATCCTAAACTTCCAACTCTCAAAAGCATGCTTTAGCTGAAGGAGATTGCCTGGGAATATATTTATGGATCAGCAGAAATCAATCTTCCTAGGGAAAGCAGCTTGGAGCACATATTCTACGAGCATCATTTTAAATGATCCATTTCTGCGTCTATTCAAAATTTGTGGAGCCCTTACCTTGGGTCCAACTCTCTACTAGCCCCTGAGGATATAAAGATGACTGCGATGCTATATCTGTTCCGAGAGTTCTCAGATTTATTTCATTTAAGAATCTTGTCTTAGTCCATTCAGGCTGGTATAACATTATACCATAGTTTGAATAACTTATAAACAATGGGAATTTATTTGCCCCAGTTCTGGAATCTAGAAGTCTGACCAGGGTGCCAGCATGGTTGAGAGAAATCTCGGTTTTAGGCTGCAGGCTTCTTGTCTCCTTATATGCTGGAAGGGGCTAGGAAGCTCTATGGGTCTTTTTTTTCTCCCCCTCAATAAGAACATGAATCCCATTCATGACAACGGCACTTCAAGACCTACTTACTTCCTAGAGGCCCCTCATCCTAACATATTTGCATTGGGGCTTCAAATATGAATTTGGGAGGGGTACACACATTTACACTGTAGCAGATCTCAAATTTCCTAGAATTTGTTTTGATTGATAAAAGGATTGTGAGAATTTTTTTTTCTTTGGTTGGTTAGAAGATATTTGGACTTAAGCTACTATTTTTATCTGAAAGTATTCCAACATGATCTTTATCCTGTCAAAATATTTTCCAGACCCCTCCAAAAAAATGCATAACTTTTCATTCTTGAGGTAAATATCCTTTACAATCTTTGTAAACATTTGAGAAGGCTGACAATAATATGGTAATTTTTCTAATATTTAGAAATAAGTAGAATATTTTATTACATGCTCACAAATGGATCTTCTAAAAAAAATAATAAAAAGTACCAACAGATGTGTTGCTTTGAATTGTTTCCATGTACCAGATACTAGTCTGGGAACTTGGAAGTTAATAGAATGAAAATATAATTTTCCAAACTTGAGCATGCAAATCAGCACTCAAATTATAAAGTTGTATCTATTCAGAATAAAATATATGTATGTGTGTGTGTATACACAAAATATACAGAAGATTTTGAAATTTCAAATAAATTAGACTTTCTATTATTATAGTACAGTTTTCATATTTAAATTCATGCCTCATTGTTCCTGAAAATTATTTGGAGTATCTTATAAATAGCATTCATCCAATAAAAGAGAAAAGAAACTAGTAACGAAGGAAGAAAGTATGTCTATCTTAAACTTAACATTTTTGTAATTGAGAAACTAATCTGATTAGGAGCTTCTTGGCCCTGAGAAAATAAGAAACTTTATTGGCTACAGATCTTTTATTATCAGAAAGTAGATGGGGCACCTAGGTGGCCCAGTGTGTTGAATTCAACTTCGGCTCAGGTCATGATCTCACGGTTCGTGGGTTCAAGCCTTGGCTCAAGTCATGATCTCACAGTTTATGGTTTCGAGCCTTGTGTCAGGTTCTGTGCTGACAGCTCAGAGTCTGGAGCCTGTTTCAGATTCTGTGTCTCCTCTCTCTGCTCCTCCCTCCTGCCCTCAAATATAAATAAACTTTAAATAAAATTTTTACAAAAGTAGAACACTTGGCAATTTCTTACTTTTTTTCTGGCACAAAATTTAGAAATACTTTAGACCGCACCATGTAGAACACTGGATTACATAATAGTTATCGTACACTGAAATAAGTTTGTGACAAATGTGTTTGCTTCTTGACACCAGTGATAAAAAAGGAAAATTTTGTGTAAGAATGAAAGAGAATGTGATTCAACAAGAGATCAAAGTTCTGTGGACCAAATATGGTACTTTAAGGTATTACAGCTTTCTTGAGGAACAAAACTCACATTTCTTAGAGTTTAGTTTTTTCATATCTCTTTGTATTTCTCCTAACTATAATTTATCTTAGTTCATTCGTAGGGATTTGTAATAAAATGTTAGGTATACAAAGTTTACCTAGTAAAGGTAATAACACTTGGAAGCTAAAATCTGTGGGACTATGAAGTAGCAGTGAGAAGATTCCTTAACATCAGAAAACACTACCACCATTTTTTTGTATGTTAATATGAATGACTATATCCTTCTTTCCTTCAGTTTTGTCCCCCTGTACAAACAAGAGGATAATAATACCTGCTCTGTCACATAAGTTTTGTGAGGATGAAGATAAATAATATGTATGATTTCTCCAAACTACATACTACTATAAAATATAGAATATATATATAAGTTAAATATAAATACATATTTATATTTTATTAAACTGGTCCAATTTGTGTGAGAATTTTTATTGCCCAAGTCCTCTATGATGACTGTCCGTATTGTTATAAAAATCTCTGCTTTAGAAAAGGATGGATACCAGATACCATATGTTTTCACTTATAAATGGAACAGGAGAAACGTAACAGGGAACCATGGGGGAGGGGAAGGAGAAAAAGATAGTGGGGGAGAGGGAGGAAGGGAAACCATGAGAGACTCTTGAATACTGAGAACAAACTGAGTGCTTTTGGGGGTGGGGGCAAGGGGAAGGGGATGATGGGCATGAAGGAGGGCACTTGTTGGGATGAGCACTGGATGTTATATGGAAACCAGTTGGACAATAAACTATAAAAGAAAAAAAATAAATAAAAACAATTACCTTTTATCCCCTAAAAGAAATAAAAGTAAATAAAAAAATAAAAATCTCTGCAGAGTGTCAAAAGCTCTAGCAATAGGAACACCTGATGGCTCAATTGGTTAAGTGTCAGACTGTTGATTTTGGCTCAGGTCATGATCCCACTGGTTCGTGAAATCCAGCTCTGCTTTGGGCTCTGAGCTGACAGCACAGAGTCTGTTTGGGATTCTCTCTCCTTTCTCTTCTCTGCCCCTGCCCTGCTCATGCTTGCTCTCTCTCTTTCTCTTTCTCTCACTCTCAAGTCAGTCAATCAATCTCAAGTAATAGAAAAATAGAAAGAAAAGGAAACAATAACCAAATGGCGTCAAGGAGTGGACTGCTAAATTGAAAAAAGGCCAAAGTGGATACTTTTCACCTAATACCCTGAAATAGGAAATACCTGATAGATTATTTAAAAGTAAAGTCTTTTAAAAAAAAAGTAATAATCTCTCCATCCAACCTGGTACTCACAACTCCAAGATCAAGTGTCACATGCTCTACTGACTGTACCAGCCAGCACCATGCCCGAACCATGTCTTAAAGAAAAAAATGCAAAAATTTTATAGTGATTAAATTTTATTAGAAGTCATAGATAAGAGGGATGAGAAATATGGCTTATGGTAATTTTTAAAAATTTTCTCAGCAAATTATTAGGTTCTATTATAATGAAAAGACAAACTTAAAAACAAATCTAAGGCTGAAGTAGTGTAAGAGAATAAGGTATTAGCGTGAAAAAAGAATAGTAATATTGGTTTTTTTGCGGTTTTACTTTTTAATAAGCTGAAGACCAGTTGACAAAATTACATATACTCTAGCAGAGGGAAGCAGCTTTCAGTTGTCAGAGCAACATATACATTGCAGAGAATCGGCTAATTTAATGGGGTTGCTCAGATTCTAAGTGATACACAACAATAAAGGAGATGAGTCTGAGGGTGGCATTGCCACCCACGCCAGGCATACAAATAGGATTTCATGTATAAAAATGTTTATTAGGTATAAAAATGAGAGAAAATGAGGTGTCTAAAAGCATGTTACCTTTTGAAGTGATTTAAGTTAGATAACTAAAATGATGCATTTCAAAAACTGAATTTGAATCAAATTCTCACTTTTTTAGTGTAGTAGTAATGATTGCTTTTTATTCTAAATACTCTAAACTATAATCTGGTGGCTTGCTTTTAAAATTGTGTTAGAGTCTCTCTAATGGAGGGTAGCAAAATATGTGCACTCAAATCTAGGTTATGATGAGGGCTTTCAGGTCCAGCGTTGAGAGCACATATGAGAAGTCTTTTCATGTGTATGTATTTTATCTTGTGTCAATGATGGATAGGATTGGAGAGCACTACCCACTGAAAAACTATTAAATGATGAGACAGGATAATGGGTGCTTGAGAGAATGACATTTAAAGTCAAACATGTACAAATCTCAGTTCTACCACATCCTAACCATGTGATCTTCACCACATCATGTGATTTGGTTCTGTTTCCTCATCAGTCAGAGATAACATGTACCCAAAAGGTCACTGCGTATGCTACATGGGATGCAGTGTTTAAAATGCATGGTTTTAACAACTGTCATTGTTATTGTGAAAACCTTCAAAAATTTTGCAAGTAAAAATTAAACCTCAATATAGCATTAAGCTTCATTAATCCACTTCTATGTGGATCTTTCAAATACAACTGTGGTGCCATATGTGGTGCCTGGTTGGCTCAGCCAGTTGAGTGTCCAACTTTTGATTTCAGCTCAGGTCGTGATCTCATGGTCATGAGATAGAGCCCTATGTCAGGCTCTGTGCTGACTGTGGAGCCTGCTTGGGATTTTCTCTTTTTCTCCCTCTGTCCCTCTCCCCCGCTCACATACACACACACTTTCCCTCTCTCAGGTAATTTTTTTTTAAGACAAAAAATAAATAATGGTACTGTAACTTCATTTTTCTTATGATTTTTGTAATATTTTCCTTAGCTTGCTTTATCGTAAGAACATGGTATCTAATACATATAACATACCAAATATGTGTGAATTGTTAGTAGTTAAATTTTAGAGAAGTCAAAATATTTTCAACTGCAAAGTGGTGGGCACCCCTAAATCCCTATGTTGTTCAGCTGTATATATTTCCAACTTGTCATGAGAACATCTTCAAATACATAAGTGAAAGGATCATAACTGTGAGTACATAAGATTTCAAAAAAAAACTTCTAGAAATATTTCTTTTATGAGGAACATATAATATCTGAAAGGTTTAGGGGGAAATTGGAGTCTGTAAACCATCTCTTCCTCTTGATTTTTATCTCTCTTTACCCATTCTAACAAATAATTTTTAAATTATCAATTGAAAGATCTGCCATGAAGAAAGCCTTGATTCTTCAGATTACACAGGCTTATAAAGTTCCAGGGAATACTGATGAGAAAAAACATTTCTAGACATATTCTGTTATATCCTCATGTACTTGGGAGGCCAGTGAAATTCTTGAGGAGTAGATGAGAAATAAATATTTGTCCATAAGTAGGCAGGAGGTTGGAATGTTCAAGTTGCTGACCCTCTGGGAAGCAGTATCTTCCTGTTAAAGATGGAAAAACATCTGTGGTTTAAAGTAAGGGGAAAAACTGCCTAGCAAAAGTACCAGGTTCCAATATCTTGGGACTCTAGGCAGATTAAGTAACCAATTGGGCTAGATATGCAACAATAAGGAGTAGAGGCATCTATGATGCACAAGGGAGCACATCGAAAGAGATTCCAGTAGGTTATTATGAAAACTTGTGAGTATGCCGGACGTTTCTTCAGGTTTCAGCCTTCAGTCTTCTGTCTTAGGTTAACAGATCCTATGTGTACGGCAGCACCTGTATAGGAACCTCCACACTTAGCCGTTATCTCTGTCATTTAGGTCAGTTAAGGATGAATGGATGGATTTGGAGGGTTTAAATTTGGGTATTATTTCCTCAAGAAATAATTTTACCCCGTTCACACACATTCACATGCATGTGCACATGCATACACACACACACACACAAGTACATCCCTCTCCATCATGACACAAAAGCTTTATTTGTTGATTTAATATGTGATGCCTTTGATTATAGCAGGTACAAATATATCTAATAAAAAATTAAAGTTGGTGCTGAGTACTAAAATGAAAAATGAAGTTGCACACCAGTAACTATTTGAATGTCTACATATCTGAAGTAGGATTAGTGAAGAAATAGTGTATGAATTGCACTATTGCATCCCATTTTCAACTGCAAACACATCTTTCCACAGATTCTGTACCAAATCAGAACTGTTAACAACAACTAAAAAACTGTGGTTTTTAGTTCACTTAAAAAGGCCCATGTGACTAGATACTTAAATGACAATAAAAATTTAGCTGATAACTCTGATGAGACTGTGTAAATTCCTGATCAGAATAAAGAGCATATAAAATGTTTTGCCCCAAATTCTTTGCCTTTACAATTTATCTTTATTCCATCAGTATAAGATATTTGCTGTTGAAAGTTACCATGGTCTTAATACAGTATATTTTCTATTCCCTGCCCTTCTCCCCAAAAGAGACACATACAAAACACAGGCTGAGAGTAATTTGCTTGCCCTTACCTAGAATTTCATATTTTCATCAGTGACCCGGGCTCATGTGCAATAACTTCAAATGGCAAATGGTTGCTTTTTAAGTTTTCAGGTCAAAGCAGACATTTGTTTTGAACACCTACAGAAAAGTGGCTTCCATTTGTTTGCCTTTAAAGGCTTTTTTCTAGTATCTGGATGGAACTGACCTAAAATTGTAACTGGAATTATTCACCTGTAAGAAGGCAATGCAAGTCAATACAAACAAGGCCCTTTTAGCTAGAAGCTGAACCTTCACAAGCTTTGCAATCCAGATGTGAGTTGCTCCATGCCAGCAAAGTAGAGCAGCTATCACTTAACAGAGTAAAAGGTTTCCCATGCCAATCAAAAGTAAACAAGGCGAGGTGATCCTCATCCACTTTTTTAATATATTTGAGTCACTGATTCCTTCTGTTTCAACAAACCAAAGCACTTAAAAGCATCTTTTACTGTGAGGGAAAATTGGTCAGAAACCTGTATCTACACAAACATGTAGAAAAAGTGATACCAAAAATAGCAAGTGTACTGTTATGATTTAATATTTCCCCTCTTTTTTGTTAGGCTGTTACTCTAAAATATGAAAATCTCTACATACCGACACATTTGGCATGGAATCAAAATGAGGACTAAGATTCCTGACATGTCCTTGACAGAACTGAATTCGGAAGCTAATTTTACATTATTTCTTAAGTGATCTGACATATTATATGAGGTACATTAATACAGCCACAGTTTCAGACATTCTAAATGTGTTAACAAATAAATATTATTAAAGATTTTTATGAAAATTCTACCTCACAAGTTCAGTGTTTATGATCTAAACATTTGTATACATTCATTTCAAAGTTTATTTGTTTATTTTTGAGAGAGACAATGAGCTGGGGAGGGACAGAGAGGGATGGAGAGAGAGGAAGAGCTTGCAGGAGAATCCCAAGCAGGCTCTGCAGGGTCAACACAGAGCTTGACGTGGGGCTCAAACTCACAAAATGGTGAGATCATGACCTGAGCCGAAACCCAAGAGTCTGATGCTTAACTGATTGAGCCACCCAGGCACCCCATAAATATTGTTATACATTTAAAACAATTAAAGTGCCTTCTAAATGACTAAATAATATGTTGATGGTATCCCCTAATTAAATTCATAAGACAAATCATCAAAAAAACATAGAAGCATATATTCAGAATCTAAATGAGTATAATACTTAACTATTCCAACTCAACACTTTGTCAAAACAAGATTTGGAAAATAAAAACATTGTTACAAATGAAAGCTTAACTGGGTCTTAAATGAGTGTTTTACTTCAGTGTGTTTCTGTGTGTTCCATCTATACATGGAATTTGGGGGAATAAAAATTTCCATAGAATGTATATTTTAATGATTTAAAATCTGAATGCTGTAGATTTCTTTAAGAAGTAGACTGATATTATATATTATCTCTAGAAAAATATATTATGCATATAAATTTGAAATTTGCATGAAATTTCAAACTGCCCCCATTTAGTGAAACCTACTGTTGGTCCATGAACCCATGACTGAGGAGGTTTTATGAAGAATGAAAGATGTCTAGTGGAAGAACTACTAATCTACAGCTTTAAAACTTTTTTTCATAGTTCAGCCTTCTTGGCTGAACTGCCAGATCTGAAGATCATGGGTCTGTCTCATTCTCCCATGTCTCTCGCTTTTGTTGAACTGCTTCCCTTAACAATCTCCATCCAGGTAAAACTAAAATTCCCACTAGAACTTAATCTCTTAGACATATTCTTGTGATTTTAGAAGTTGGGATACTAGGCACCTAGGTGGCTCAGTCATTAAGTCTCTGACTTCGGCTCACTCAGGTCATGATCTCATATTTGTGTATTCGAGCCCTGCATCAGGCTCTGTGAAAACAGCTCAGAGCCTGGAGCCTGCTTCAGATTCTGTATCTCCCTGTCTCTCTGCCCTTCCCCCTCCCATGCTCTGTCTCTCTCTCTCTCTCTCAAAAATAAATAAAACATTAAAAAAATTTTAAATAAATAAAAGTTGGGATACTATGCTTGGTCCTGAGTGAGACTTCTGGTTTTGTGTCAAATGCCGTACCATGTGAGGCTTACTAAAAACACACACTGACATCTAGTTGGCTCTTTGTCTCTTTGTGGTCTAGTGAAAGGTTTACAGGTCAAAGAAAAACTAGAAATAGCAGGTGTTGACAGAGCCAGCATATCAATTGCAAATATATGCACATTGAAAAATGTCATTCTAGTAAAAAGTAAGAAAAAATGGGGCTTGATGAAATAACACCACACCTATACATTTGTATTTTAATAGGAAAGTGTTTGAAAAATTGAAATAGATCTGACTTGAAATAACTTGTGATAAAATGTCATGTATAGCCAAGGAGAATAGAATTTAGACCCATCAAACTGCACTGAGATTTCCTTACACTATAAATGTCACAAAAGTGACCCTCATTATAAAAGAAAATGTGTGTATTTTTTCCCCAAGAGGAAAAACACCCAAAGAATCTTTGTGTGAGCATTCTAAAGATCTCTTTAGCATTTTGCAGTAGGTACTTTAAACACTTATTTTTATAAAGTACTTTTTGTCAGGCAATATATATATGTTAGAAATTAGTAGTTCCTCCAGTTGTAAAACCTTGACATTGACTATAATTGAGGAGGTTAGTGTCGGCGTGTTCATAAGTATTACCTGTCATTTGAAATATGACAGTGCTGTAACTGCAAGACCTTGGGGACGCTTGTGTGTTGGCATTGCCATCTGACTGCCTTAGAAACTGCCAGACAGTCTTCTTAATGCCTCCGACCCTGAGATAATTAACATGGCCCTAGAGGCTCTACCTTTTGCATTTGCACACTTGTTGTTTAATAAGATGTTTGCTGCTGGCTATGCTTCCCTTTGATTTAAAAATGTGCCTTTAAGGAGAATGGTACTTCAGTCCATTAAGTTTTCGATTATAGGTATTACCTTTATGTACAAGTTGCTTATATAAAAATTTTGTTGCTTTCCTGAAAATTAAAATACATCCTAATGTTATGTTTTTAATCTTGGTTTTGGTTCCTCTAAATGCATTTCACAGGGAGGCAAATGACCCATCTGAAATATAGATGCTTACTTTGACAATTGTGTTATGTATCATGTATATTAGCAAATGATAAAATGGGAGCCAAAAATAAAAGCTAGTTTAAAAGCCTTCAGGGCAGATTTGATGGGATTTTAGTTTCCACATTCCCAAGGGCAAAGCAAAGAGTTAAAACAAGCTGCTTTTACTTCCTTTAAGATAAGAGTTATTGATTTACAATTAGCACTGTGTAGAATTTGCAAAATTAGTTTGTAAATTCTGAATAACTTTGTAAATTAGGTTTAAGACACTTAAAGGGAAATCTCTAGTAGTACACAAATCCTTAAGAGAGAATAAAATTGCTGAGTTTACTATTAGCAAGCCACTATATATTCTGAATGTATTAAGTTTCTTCAAAGAATTAAATGATTGTGTGTGAATAGTTAATGGAGTTAGAATAGTTAAGTCACAATATACATATTGTGCTTCCCCTCCATTACAGAAGTAATAAACATTCACTGTTGTAAATTTGAAAAGTATTGAAATGTATACAGAATAAAATATAAAATTTCCTAGGTTCCCAGAAACTAGAGGTAATGATTGTTAATATTTTTCCATTCTATTTTCTTATATTTTTATGTCCTAATTTTTCAATACATACATTCATATTTTCCATATCAATATTATTCAAGTATGTGCTTTTAATGACTTCAAAATATTCCATCAAATTGATATTCATCACATAAGATGAATCAATACATTAAAACAAAATTAATCCATTAAAACTTTAAATGAAATGTCATTTTTAAAAATTATTTTTTAAATGCATTTTATTTATTTTGAGGGAGTGTGTGAGCATGGGAGGGGCCAAGAGAGAGGGAGAGAGAGAATCCCCAGCAAGCTCCCTGCTGTCAGCAGATCAGTCCCATTATATATGAGACCATGGGCTGAGATGAAATCAAGGGTTAGATGCTTAACTGACTGAGCCACCCAGGTGCCCCTAAAATGTCATTTTATATTGATATTAATTTATCTGTATAATTTTTACTCTCTCCTACTATCCTACTAATAACTCGTCACAAATACATGTACTACAATATCTATAGAATAAGCATTCTATTAAATTTTGAGTAAATTGGGGATTTGGATTCTTTTTTTAAAAAAGAATATTTTGAGAGAGAGAGAGAGAGTGAGTATGAGCTGAGGAGGGGCAGAGAGAGAAAGGAGAGAGAGAGAGAGAGAGAGAGAGAATCCCAAGCAGTCTCCACACTAACAACATTGAGTTTGATGCAGGGCTTGAACTCATGAACTGTGAGATTATGTCCTGAGCCAAAACCAAGAGTCAGATGCTTCACTGACTGAGTCACCCAGGCACTCCTATGTTTTGCTTCTTATGTGAAGAATTTTATTTCTCATTGTTTAAGAACATCTACAGTGTGCCAAGATTTTACTAAACAAATAGTCTCTACCTTATGGTATCAAGGCACAGATATCACCCATATGAACTTCCATCACAGATATCAATAGGATATAATCCAATCATCTAACCAACAATCAGAATTTTTTTTTTTTTTAATTTTTAATTCTGGGCCTTTGCCTTTTTCAAGGAGTGTTCTTTCTCTTTTCCAGATGCTTATTTGACAATATCACTTGGATGTCTAATAGTATCTCAGACTTAAAGTTCCAAGACAAAACTTATAAAGCCTCACCACCTCACTGTCTACAGCTATACCTATTCCTCCTATGGTTTTCTCCACTTCAGGATATTCCATTTTTCTTGGTTCTCTGTGCAAACTGTGGACCATCTTTAATATGCTTTTCCCCTACCACATCCAACCCATAAGCAAAGTGCTTTGGTTTCCCTTCCCAAATATATTTAGGATCTGGTTTCATCTTAATCTTTTGTGTTTACCACCCTTAATAAATGTCCTCAGCTATTGACATGATCTAATTTGTCTCCTGCTATTATTCTTGCTACTGTAGTCTACTCTCCACAGAGAAATGAAGGTTTTTCTTTTAAAACTAAAGTCAGATCCTATCATTCCTTTACTACTTCTCAGACTTAGACTTGATCTTCTACTGCCCCCACCTCCATACCTTCTATTCAAGCCACAACAGCTTTTTCATGTACAACACATAAGCATATTCATTGTATCAGCTGAATAAAAATTCCTTGTTAAGTCAAATGTAGTTCAATCCTTTTCTACTGAAGTTGAAATGAAACCTAATTTGGTAAGTGGCTGTGATGCCAAACATAACCCCACTGCAGAGATTTTGCCTTTGTTATCCTCTCTAATTAGAATTGTTTATCCCCAGGGCCAGGTCCCCACTTTATTCCTGCTGTCTGTTCAAATGTCATCAGGGAGGCCCTACCTGAATGCCTTTATCCGTTACTTTCTATCCCACTCACTGTGCTTTATTCTTCTTAGCATATATTTTTTATTACTGATGGCAAAGCATGATGAGGACTTAAGGGTGTGAATGCTAGAGCCAGACTATCTAGAATTAAATCTTTGTCTCACCTTTCTGTGCCTGGATCCCTTACCTATAACATGGAAATAATAATGCCTACCTCTTAATTTGTTGTGAGTTAACATAAAGCTCTTGGAACAATACCCAGCATAAATAAGTATTCAGTAAGTGTTAGTTATAATATACATTATTACCATATATAATGTATTTCTTTGTTTAATATTTGTCTTCTCTCTTTAGAATATAGGCTTCTTTGGTGCTTTGTTTACTGCTGTGTTCTTAGTACCTAGAAACATCTCTGGCACATGATAGGTGCTTAAGAGATAGTTAAACAATTAAATGACTAAATAATAGTTAATAATAAATGAAGGGTATGAAAGATATATATAATGGTTGTCTATTGAGTGTATACATTCTTCATGACCTATGCCTGTGTCAGTTATTAAATGCAATAGAGTTCAGATGTGGGAGAAATAGGTGTGAGTTGGTAGATAGGCAACTTTTGAGAAGAACGTTGATATGTATGTAGGAAAGGGAAGGATGAAGAAAATTTTCAAAATGGAGAAACAGTGGTCATATAAGGCCATTTCAGGGTCAGCCAGTCAGCAAGTCAGGGTGTCTTCGGTAGGAGAGTGATGGAGATTAAGACCAGATTTGGAGAGACTGGGACTGGGGTTAAGGAAGTCCAAATTTATTAACAGCCTTTTTTCCTGCCTCAACACTCAAGAGAGGTACAATAGTTTCCTGATCCTCAATAAGCATCATGACTCATTAAGAGAAATGTATGTAGTTTACAGATTCTCTAGGCTGTTATTTCTCTTTAGAAAGAAAATAAAAATTTTAAATGGGGTTGTTTTTATGTGAATATAGCAATGGATAAAGAATATATCAGAGTATGAAGAAAGTAGTTGTAAATGCTGGTTAGCAGTATATGGCCTCAAAAAATTTAGACATTTGGTTAAACAAAAGACATAGAATGATGCATATTTATGTTTAATTAGGGTTTTTCTGTTCATTCAAAATCTTTCAAAGTATGTTTCCCAGATCTCCAGTATCAGAATCATTTGGGAAGCTTATTAGAAATGCAGATTCCTAGGTCTCACTATAAACTTACCATACTTGAGTTTTTAGGATACAGCTCCAGCATCTATATTTTTAAAATAATTTTTATTCATGTGTATTTATATTGAGAGAGAGGGAGAGAGAGAAAGAGAGAGAGAGAGAGTGCACACACACAAGTGGAGTGGGAGGGGGGATGGCAAAGAAAGAGAGAGGGAAAGAGAGAATCCCAAGCAGGCTCTTCACTGTCAGTACACAGAGGCAGCCTTGATCCCATGAACCCTGATGTTACGATCTGAGCCAAAATCAAGAGTTGGAAGCCTAACTGACTGAGCCACCCAGATACCCCTGAAACATATACATTTTGAGAAACCACCTCCTCTCTTCCAGCATGTGCTTTGCTTACCAACATTTAAGAAAAAATACCTTTAGCTTGCTTAGATGGGGCGGGTAAAGTGGGTGGCACTATATAAAGGGGAAGGTAATTAAAAGATGACAGGATATTCAACAGTTTCACTTGGTCAGTAATTTGGAAAGCGTATAAATTCTTTTAGTTTATTTTTCGCTTCTTTTATGGTAAAATGCACCCGTCTAAGTAAATGTTAAAAATCTTAATTAGAATCAACATGCCCCTAAATTAGCTTTCAACATTTTGTCTAAACATTACCTATTTATCTTTCTCTTACTTAAGTATATTTTCTGACCATTTTTAATACCCTTTTTATACTTATCCAGTTTATATTTATCTTCTAATTATAAATGTAATTAAACTCATTTTTGACAGTATAGAATATTTTAAAAAGTACTGACTTCCAATCTGTGCTTTTGGTTGCTTTGCTTTACGAAATTAGGACCACATAGGACATACCCTGTGCAACCTATTTGTTTGTTTTAACACTTTTAAAAGTATTTTCTCATGAGGTGCCTGGGTGGCTCAGTTAGTTATGTGTTGACCTCAGCCCAGGTCATGATCTCACAGTTCAGTTTGTGGGTTTGAGCTCCACATTGAGCTTTCTCCTGTAATCATGGAGCCCGCTTCAGATCCTCTATCCCTGTCTCTCTGTCTCTCCCCAACTCATGCGTGTGCACGCACACTCACTCTCTCAAAGATAAATAATAAAAAAAAATTAAAAAATAAGTATTTTCTTGTGTTATAGTAAACATTTCCCTAATTCTTCTACTGGCCAATATCCTATTTTTCAGACCATTCTTTCCCTTTGCTTACTGGTCAACACCACTACCCTCAAATAACTTTTATTTCTTCCTGCCCTTAAGTTGTGGTGTCTCCTCAGTTCTCTTTCTGAATGGAACCCACACACAGTCACTCATTCTCATTCATTCAAGCCTGCCGTCTCTACGTACACCTGGCCGGCAGTACTTCCTGAGACGTGACTATAGTGGCCCCACACCAGGACCCTGCTCTAGCTTCCTCTAGCCACGCTCTTCACCATGGAGTCAACAAGACTGAAAAAGACAGTGAGGAAAGAAACCACAAAGTTTATTTTAGATTCAGTTTATTACTTACATAACAAAAGCAAGATGAACTGAGATGCCAGCTCCCCATGTCTTGCCCCCAGAACAACAATGAAACCAAAGGGCCTGGGTGAGAGGATAAGGCCCCACAAGTATTGGGGCACCTTATTACTGAGATGCTCCTTCCATGCTGCAGCCAAGCAGTTTATAGTCTGCAGCTGTGCCCTAAGTATAGAGGTTGGGGGGAGAGACAGCTTCATAACTCAAAAGAACCCAGAAAATGATAAATCATCTCATGGCAGCATCCCCAGTAGTTAGAGAGATGGGAAGGAAATTACCTGGTAGTACTTCCTCAGAAGCCGCCTATACTTTTGTTTTACTGAGAATCATAGGACATTTCACGAGACTTCAATCAGCCAGGGTTAAACCTTGCCTACATGGCCCATGTAAGGATATGCATGGGTACTAGGGCACCATGGCCAAGTGGTTCCCCCAAAATTGAGCCCACCCAGTGCCCCCACCCCAAGACCAAGCTCTGTGGGTACACAAACCTGGAATCCTTGCCCAAGTGACCTCATGCCTGCTTCTACAGCCTGTTGGAATGTCTATCCTAGGCCAGCCCTTCAATATAGACTGTATGCTGGCATGAATGCCCTAGTCCTAAGGGTGAACAAGCAGTGGTATTTGTGTGGGTCGATAAAGAGCTTGGTTAAGCAAGCCGGGGTCTCCATATGGAGTCCTGCAAGGCCCTTTTGGAGTGATGGACAGAGCTACCAAACAAAATCAGATTGCTCAAATGAATGAATCTTCTGCTGCCTGGGAGGAACAACCTAAGGAAGACAGGGGGAATGAAAAGTCCAAGGATAGCCTTACTTAGCTTCCCCTGTTAACCCTGAACCACTGATAAACAGAGAATGTAGATTCTCCTTAAGGAAAGAGGCTGTTCTCAGACAAAGAGAAAGCAGTCAAGAGGTTTTGTTGTCATGATTTTTGTTTACAGCAAAAGCCAATAAATATTAGGATAGCATCTCTAAACAGGAACGTGAATGAAATACTTAGGTTTTTTTAAAAAAGATTTAACGAGAAGGATATTAAATAAAAATTTACATATTTATATCCTTGGGAAATTATTATAAAACAATACTTTAAAGAATAAAAGGATTAATGATGTTTACATGAAATTATTTTAATTGTCTCTATATTGAGAAAATAAAATAAGGAAAAGTAAGTTTACTGACAGTTTAGGTAAGACATAGCTAAGGCATAAGTTTATCGTTTGAACCATATTATTATGTCACCTATCTGGTCATACCTGACACAGTATTCACAAATTTCTGTTTAGATATTTTATGAGGGAAAATCCCCTGTGTATATTCAAAGCTAAATATTCATGAAGATATCATAAAAATATACTTTTAGACTAGCCACTAGATTGCCTGTGTGATTGTTGCAAAGTCACTATTTACCCTGTCTTGTCCACTGTTCCATACCTGATACTTAGCTGAATGTGTGATTGACTGATATATTGGATACCTTTTATTGAATAAAGTAAGCTCAACTATTTATATTTCAGTAGTTGAGTTGTATTTCTTCTTCAAGCTTAATTCTAGACTATCCAATAAAGAGAAATATTAATTTTGAAAAAAAAAAATAAACATCTAAGATGAAGTGTTTCCTTTTTTTATGTCTAATAAGTTTTGATGAACTTTCTATCAGTGGTTCTTAACTAGGTACACATCAGAAACACCCATGGACCTTTTAAAAGAAACAGATCATTGGTCTCAAACTGAATGGCAAATGACTGACAATATCCAGATCTAGGAACTGAAGACTTAATTGTTTTTAAAATTTCACATATATGATAATCAAATAATTTGTTGTGCAAACTTGGGCACTTTTTGAAAGTGAAAGTGTGGTATTTACAATTGTGTTGGGATCATAGGTATAAAGTGGGACTGTCCAAATCAGAATATATGGCAATTCTATCCATGGGTGATTGCAATATGCTACCTAGTCAAAACAAACAACTTTCTAGGAGTTGAATTAATCACATGGTGAGATCACATGCAATTATGGGCAAGAAACGGTCTTTTTACTTGGCCAAGGAAAATCCTGGTCATTGGTTTAAAAAAAATGCCTTTTTTTTTTTTTTACACAGATGTCTTATATTATTTATAATTATTTGAGGGAATTATGTAGGGTTCTTAGGTTTTTCATTTTAAAGTTGGCATACTTTTCATGGAGACTTTATATTCGAATGTCATGAATCATAAAAAAAACAGGTAACGTGCTATTCTATTTTGCATTCTTTGTGATGAAGTATTTTGACCACTTACTATTATTTTGTTAGTTTTTAACTTATGGGAGAATTTAAGCAGAAGAGAGTTCATGGCATTGTAACTACTGGCAGTTCTATTTGTGAAGTGTTTACCGAGTATTGAGCATTTAGTGTAGAGCAGGAAAGCCTTATTTCATCTTTCAGTACCACTTTCATTTAAATAAACTAGTCTTTCACATATATACATACCTTCTTATTCTTTCATTTATTCATACAATCCTTAACAACTTTTTAAAAATTTATTTATTTTTGAGAGAAAGAGAGACATGAACAGAAAGACAGAATTTGAGCTGATAGCTCAGAACCCTACATGTGGCTCGAACCCCCAAACCTCAAGATCATTACCTCAGCCAAAATCAAACACATAACTGACTAAGCCACCTAGGCGCCCCTATTCATGCATTCTTTAATTCCTTTAGTTTAGAGTCAAATAAATTTGTGCAAGATTGTACCTAACATTCTATACTGACAATACAGACTTCTTAATTTTGCTTTACAAAGTCACATAGCTCTTACATTTATAAAAAGATGCCCACATTTGACTGTCTGCACATGCATACGCACGTGCCTGTACACACACATGCACATATACAGTCCTAACCTACATCTCTCTCATGAGCTCTAAACCTATGCTTATTTGCCTATTTAACATCTCTATTTGTATGTTTCAGAGACTCCTAAATTAACATGTACAAGTCTGAATTTATAATACTTTATTTCCAAACTTCCTTTTCCCTAGTGTACCATTTTTGAATAAACTACCCTATTGTCCATCCATATACCCAAACCTCAGAAATCTATAAATCAGTAGAATAATGTAATTGTTTCTCTTTCAACTTACCTGAGATATTCACGAGAACAAGACTGTGTTTTGTCTTTTAGTTGTTGTTTGTTTTTTCCTTGTCTTTCCATCATTTAGCAGAGGTCTTACTATAAAATGAACACTCAATAATTTAGGGGGAAAAAAAGCTAGGGACACCTGGGTGGCTCAGTTGGTTAAGCATCTGACTTTGGCTCAGGTTCATGGGCTTAAGCCCTGTCTCAGGCTCTGTGCTGACAGCTCAGAGTCTGGAGCCTGCTTCAGATGCTGTGCCTCCTCTCTTTCTGCCCCTTCTTCACTCACATTTTATCTCTCTTAAGAATAAATAAACATTAAAAAAAAAAAAAAGCTAGACATTTAATTCTACCTATCCTAAAATACTTCTTTTTTTTTTCATCCTAAAATACTTTTAACATTTTGGCAGAATACTTATGAGCACTGATTCCTCAGAATGTTAGTATGATGTAGAGACAAATGCTAGAATAAGGAGACCTGCCTTTCTCTTTCAATCTTCCACAGTATATTATTTCAGGGATCAATTGAGATAATAAACTTGGAACTGTTTTGTCAATGGTGAAGTTATACAGAAAAAATAAAGCTGCTTCTTTATAAAGTCCTTCATCATATTTTTATAGGCAAGTCCACAATATTATATTCAGTCTCCATGAAGGGTGTTCATTCTTCTGTTTTTCCCCAAGATATGCAATATTAATTCTTCACTAAGATAGGCAGAATCCCATATTAAAAAACATGTATCAACTCAGGACCCAGAAAATGTTGATGCCTGGGCATACACCAAGTAACTGTAGATGCAGTGCCTGCATGCCACTGCATATTTACAGTATATTTTTATTCATTCTTTTTTTTTTGCCTTAGTTTTTCTGTCAGCCTAAAAAGTTGCTTTTTATTCATACCATGGCCTTATTTTCTGTGACTGCCTCTTCGAATACATTATTATCGATATTTGGATATCGTAGATATAGCACTTTTCAGTCTGAAAATTCACTTTTCATGCTGCTGTGATGTTTTCTAGGTCTAGTGTCTTTAATACATTATTATTAACAACGTTTTGGAGTCTACTCTTTTTCATTGGGCGCTTCTTATCCTCAACATTTTTCAAGATGTATCCAGTGTAATTAACACTATTGGTGTCTCTAAGATGTTGATGGATAAGGAAACGTACATTCTCTATCTGGAGGTTGAAGGAACTATGTTCAATGTTTGCTGTTTTTAGGAATATATGTTTGCAAAATAACTTTAAGTTTTCTACAGAGCAACTTTTCCTTCTTCACTAAACACTTTCTAAATAGTCGTCAACTATGCAAAGCTTTGAGGTCTTTAAGATTACTAGAAGAAGTCAGTATCAGGGCCAGAGTTCTAACTCATTTCTTTTGTGAATCCTGTATCCTATTGCCAAAGATGACACTTTTTTTTCTTTTAAGTTTATTTATGCAGTTACTTTGAGACAGAGAGAGTGGGTGCACAGGAGGGGCAAAGAGAGAGGGAGGGAGAGAATTCCAAATAGGCTCCACAAGCCCTATGTGGGACTTGATTTCACAAATCATGAGATCATGACCTGAGCTGATACCACGAGTTGGACACTTAACCCAGGAGCCCCACAAGCATATTTTTAAAATACATGAGATAAGTGTCCTTAGGAATGTGGTTACCATGCATTCCCTTAACATGTTTACCCAATGACATTGTAGCTTTGGTTAGATGTTTCCTTCCTTTCTTCCCAGTTTTATGTACACACATAGGCTTTTGAAGTTTATATGAAATAGTGATAATGAAAGCATTATATTTTTACAGTTGCTCCAAAGAAGCTTTTGTTTTTTCTGTCCATTTTAGGCTCAATATTCAATCCTGAACAGGAATCAAATGTTAGAGATGATAAGAATGAGTAGAAAGCAATCTCCCCATCCTTACTCTCAGGCTGAGGCCATCTGCTGTCTTGCTGTTTGTGTTGCATCTGTGATCACCTCATCTTCCTTCAAATATTCAGACCATATACACACTTCTTATCCCATGTTTTTTTCACAGAGACACTGTGACTGTTATCTCTGTGGGGTGACTCCTTAATCATGAGAGTTTTGAGCTGCCACAAAAAAAAAACTCAATCTAAATGTCCATGGATGTCCATATAATCCGAAGCCTAGAAAATTAGCTGCATGTGTTTGTCACTTGTAACTTTTAGAGCATAAAATCAGATATCTTTGAGCATTTATGAAGGGATGAAATTTTAGTTTCAATTGTTGACAGGGTTCCAAGTAACAAATATTGTTGGCAGTTTTAAAGGAATGTATCTACTGCAAGATAGCTTTAGATATTTTTGGTTTCTAGTAATGAATGCGTTGATATAAAATTAGAAGGTATTATGCCTATATCATTTTAGATATTTTTTTATAGATGAAATTGGTTTTGTGAGTTCAACTCTTAAAAACTTGAGACTTTACAATACAATGTGTATATAATTGCTGTTTTTGCAGGACCATGTGGGTTGATGGGATCCACGAAAGAATGTTGATAGAGAAAGAGTGTAGATCCACGAAAGAATCTTGAATCTTCATTGTATCAAAGTCTAACAATTGCTATATTTTAATTTCTTTCTAGCATCTTTGGCTTCTGGGTCTTACTTAATTGTCACTGCTGCTTACAGACCAAATTCTTCTCTTTGTTAAAGTTTATTTTTATTTTGGTGGAGTTTTTCCTTGAGGGATTATATTCACATAAAATCAGGGGGTAAACTTTCAGAGTTTGTTGTTATTGTTGTTAATGTTTAAAGATTTTATTTTTCCTTTATAATAGGCTGATGTTTTAGATATTTATAGACTTATCAGTTTATATTTTATATCTTCATCCAACTCCAAAACATCTAACCCTGATGACATTATCTTCTAACATAAACAACATATCTTCTAACAGCTCTAATAGTTGTTTGGGTTTTGTTCCTTTGTAGAAAGAAAAACTTTTCCATAAAAGCCTTTAGAATTTTCCCTTTTCTTCTGCACCTCTGAAATTTTCCAGCCATATGAGTCTTATTTTCATACTGCAAAGCACTTCCCATGTATATTCCAACTGAAGATATGCATGCCCTTTTGAATAAGTTCATGTTTTCTCCATTGTTCTTGTTATCTCCTAATACTCTTATTTAATTTGGGAGGTCTTTAAACTTTCTTTTGTTTTTTTATTATTTTAAAAATTTAATGCTTACTTATTTTTGAGACAGAGACACACAGAGTGTGAGGTGGGGAGGGGCAGAGAGCAAGGGAGACACAGAATCCAAAGCAGGCTCCATGCTCTGAGCTGTCAGCCTAAAGCCTGATGTGGGGCTTGAATTCAAGAACCACAAGATCATCACCTGATTCGAAGTCAGATACGTAACTGACTGGGCCACCCAGCAGCCCTTAACTTTCTTCTATATAGTCTTTCATTATCATTTTTTGTTCTAAGATATGGTGATATCTCCTTGTTTGTTTGTCTTTTTGTCTTTCCCAGTGTCCATTTTATTATTTTCAAATCTGTGAATGGCCTGAGATTTTAACTTACTTGACAGCTAACAAGTTAGCCTTCCACAATTTCGTGGATACTGATGGAATATATGAGCCATTTGCATTAGAGACAAAAACATGTATTACTCACAGCATAGTAGGTATCATTGGCATCAAGATATAGAGGTCCGTGCCATTGCTTGTAAGGCCCATGGAGTGACTGCTCAACCATCATAAGAGAGAAATCCTTAACTAAAAGAATTGGAATCTTTTAAAGTGGGCATGAAGCATGCCTGCCCTCTGCTCCGGAGGCAAACATCATCTCTCTCTTCCAAGGTCATAAACAAACCTGTCTTTTGTTATAACTATTTTCTGAGGCTTCTTGCTATTCAAATATCCTGGAAATGATAGTCCAAAACCAACCATAGTCAGTGCCTTGCTTCACAAGATGTGCAGAAATATGAGAAACTCAAGTATCTTTTATTCAAAAATTTGTCTATCCTTTTTTTTTTTTTTTTCATTTCTGGAAGTCATAATTTTTAGTTTTCAGAATCTAATGTTTATTCTCTGATTCATTTTTTACAATCCTGCTCTTTTGATAAGTGGAGATATACAGTATCATTTCAAACCATTTTAAGGTGATTTCTAAGTGTTATTTTCTGTTCTCTAGGTCAGTGCTTCTTTCATGTGCATATATTACCCGGGGAATTCGTATAAATACAGATTTTGACCTAGTAGATTTGAACCAGGGCTTGAGATTCTAAATTCCTAACAGAATCCAGGCAATGTCAGGTTGTTGGTCCTTGGATAGCAGTTTGACTAGCAGAGATCTCTTATCCTTGTTTGTTTCTCTATAAAAACAGTAAGAACAATGTCAAAATCAACTTTTTCATAACTCTGAAAATCTCTAAAGACTTGCAACAATCCAAGGGACATTATTCAAGAAAAACATGAATTTCAGTAAAGACAGCAAATTATGTGACATTTTAGTTTTAGCCTATTTTCATCCTTTTTCCAGCACCATGGTAGCCTTATAACTGTCAGCCCTGCAAACACAATGAAAGCCAGCAGCCTAGCAGTCCCTGAAGGGTAAAAACTTGTTTTGGAGCCCCCAAAACAACATTCTCAGGGTACTGTTATTTGGCCCCTCTGGCCATCCTAGAAAACTGCATTACCAGAGCATGCCATTTTTTAAAAACTGCATTTAGAGCTTATTCAATGCAAACAAACTTTTCTTCTGGAGTATTGTTCATAAACAATCAGTGACAATTGTTTAATATCAAAGCTGCTCAAGGAGGTAGTAGGTTTGGGGAAACAAGAAGCTTCAAAAAAATTAAAAGGAAAATCGGGGGAATTGGATGTTTATTGGGGACTTGGAGAAGCTCCAGCATATTTCTGGAAATTTAGAAGGGTATGCACATATGTAAAACGATGGGAATATCCCCAAAAGAACTCTCACTTCTGGCCGACCTTGAATTTCTATTAAAACAGGAAGTGAAAGTTAAGGCAATACTGTAAACTGCCTGCCTGAGTCTTAAAGATGTACCCAGACATGCACATATAGCTTCTTGGCCAAGTCTGGGGAATATGTTGCATCCAGGCATTTAAGAGAATCTCTTCATGATCATTAGATGTCCCCTAAGATGACTGAGCAGAAACTTCAGTTGAAGATGATTAAGAATACAGACTTTGTACATTCAGGGAAATCACTAATAAAACAGCAAGAAACTCAATTTTCCAAAAGTGCCACATTATATTTATTTAAAATACTCTGCTTTCAATAAAAAATAATAAGATGTGAGAAGAAAAAAATGTTTAGATTATTCTAAGGTACAGAATATTATCCAAAACATCATATAGCTACATACTTGGCTTTTTCTCTAAAACATGCTTTCCTAACAGGACATTTCTTAATTTTAGATTTATTTGCAACTAGAATAGCTTAAGAATTCCACAAATCATCAAGGCCTGTTTATTTATTTTTTTAACAATTATTTTCTTTCCTCTTGTATCTTACTTTAAGCAGCAAGTAGAAGACAGAACATACCATCTTCATCTACAAGTTAACTTTTATCACACCAGCACAGTTCTTCTTATCATGTAAAGTAACTTGGCAAAGATTGAAAGTGATTAGGATATCTGAAAAGTCCATTATTCCACTAAGACATTTATTACCACAAATAAAGTAAAAATGAAAGAACAAAGGAACAAAAAGACATATAATAGAAAAATGTCAGATTTAAGACATACCTTATCAGTCAGTTAGAGATTGACAAAATAGAGTTTTAAAAAATACACCAAGTATAAGCTGCCTACAAAAGACATACTTTAGGTTCAAATATACAGAAACACAAGTTGGATGTAAACAATGTAAGTTATATTTTATGTAAACAGTAACCAAAAAAGAATTGTATATTTAGTAATATATAAATACATGTTAAAACAAAAGCAATTGCTTCTAACAGAGGATATTTTATAATGATAAAAGGGCCAATCTATTAAGAAGACCTAACAATTATAAACATGTATACCTAACTAAATATGTGAAGTAAACTGACAGAACTAGGGGAAAAATAGATTAACTGTAGTAGTTGGAGACCTCAATACCCCTCTTTCAATAATGCATACACTGGCCTACCAGAAGATCAACAAGTAAAAAGAAGATTTGAATACTAACAGTCAGTTAGACTTAATAGACATCAAAAAACACCCTACTAAACATGAGCAGAATATGTATTCTTTTCAAAGGCGCATAAAACATTTTATTTTTTTAATTTTTTAAATTTTTTTTTGAGAGAGAGAACATGAGCAAGAAGGGGTAGAGAGAGAGGGATATCATTGTATCTGAGTTTCTGCAAGATTTCAGATTCATTAAGTGATGATGTTACTTACTTACCATTGTGTTTCAGTTCCTTTTTGTTGTTGTTATTGTTCTTTCATTTTTATTTCCTGTAAGTTAACTGGGATTTTAGGAAGGGCTATGGAAGCATATATTCATTAGGCCATCTCTACCTAAAAGTATTCTGTGATACTTGTTATTGATTGATTGATTGATTGATTGATGTGTGTATGTATGTATTTAAAATTTCATTTTTATTTATTATGAGGGAGAGAGAGAGAGTGTGTGTGAGCAGGGGAAGGGCGAGAGAGAGAGGGAGAGAGAGAATCCCAAGTAGGCTCTCTGCTGTCAGCATGGAGCATGATGTGGGGCTCAATCCCATGAACCATGAGATCATGACCTGAACAAAAATCAAGAGTTGGACTTTTAACTGACAGCCACCCAGGCACCCCATCTTCTGTGATTTTTAAAATTATGTTTGTTAAAGCAAAGCGGAATTGGAAATATATTTTGTTTCTATTTCTTGGATTACTAGTGAGATTGAATTCTTTCCCATGTGTAGATTTTCTAATTAATTTGTGAATTGTCTGTTTGAATGAATTGTCTATTGTACTGGTTTCTTGCGTTTTTTTCCTCAAGATTTTTTTAAGAAGTTTTTAACACAAGGTGATAATCTGTTGCTTGTCAGCTTTGCTATAAAGACTTTATCTTATATATTTGATTTTTAATTTTGGTTATCTTTTTTGGTATATAGAATACTTAAATTGTGGTTTACCATTTCTATCCATTTTTAATGTACTTTGGTTCTCTTCCATATTTTCTTCTATATTTTGTTCTCTTTATTCTGGAGTATTAATTTTTAGGTATAGTTATCTATAATATCATGTACAAACTCTTCAATCCAGTTGGGATTTATGTTTATGACTCTTATAAATTAAGTGTTTAAGATGACTGTGTTCTGTTTCTGATATAACCAGTTTTCCAACATTTACTTATTAAATACACTTTTTAATGTTAAAATAATGCCTTTATCATGTTAGTGTCATAAATTTTTCTTTAGCCATATTTCTATAGTTCAATTTTATAAAATTAAAGACACTCTGAATCGATTGTTTTAACCTTATAATCTACCCATTCTAAGTGAACTCCGGTGAAAATGAAAAAGAAAATACATATATTTTCTTTAATAGTGTGGTAGTAGCTGTTGTTCAGTCAAAGACTTTGATAAGTAAAGTTTCTGGGTTTTTGTTTGTTCATTTTTGTTTTCATTTTGGTATTTTTATACCCATCTTGTTGGTCTGTCTGTGATAATTATATTCTTTACAAATTTATTATAAATGTACTTAATCACTCAAATATCACACTGGAGGAATTTTCTCATGTTGAGAACCCATTTTCTTTTTTTTAATTATTTTTTTCTTCTCACTTTGTATTTATTTATTTATTTTTGATTTCCATTGTTTTACTTTTTTTTTTTTTTTTACAAATAGTTTATTGTCAAGTTGGTTTCCATATAACACCCAGTGCTCATCCCCACAAGTGCCCTCCTCCATGCCCATCTCCCCGCTCACCCCCCCACACCCATCAGACCTCAGTCTGTTCTCAGCAAGAGAGTCTCTCATGGTTTGCCTCTCTCCCTCTCCCCCACTATTTTCTCCCTTCTTCTCCCCCACGGTCCTCCGTTAAGTTCCTCCTAATCCTCCTATACGTGCAAAACATATGGTATTTGTCCTTCTCTGCCTGACTTATTTCGCTCAGCATAACACCCTCAAGGTCCATCCATGTTGCTACACATGGCCAGATTTCATTGTTTCTCACTGCCATGGAGTATTCCATTGTATAGATAAACCACATCTTCTTGATCCATTTGTCCATTAATGGACACTTAGGCTGAGAACCCATTTTCTAAAAAAAAAAATCATGTATTTTAAAGGTATGACATGTATATAAACTTACAACTTCCCCTTCAAAAATCTAAAATAAAGGGGTGCCTGGGTGGCTCAGTCGGTTAAGCGTCCAACTTCGGCTCAGGTCATGATCTCATGGTTCATGGTTTTGAGCCCCGAGACACGCTCTGTGCTGTCAGCCAGCTCAGAGCCTGGAGGCTTTTTTAAAGTCTGTATCTCCCTCTCTCTCTGACCCTCCCCTGCTCGCACTGTCTCTCTTTCTCTCTCTCTCTCAGAAATAAATAAAACATTAATTTGTTTAAATCTAAAATAAAACAAATATTAGATAAACTTTGTCAAGTTGCCCAATCCCACTTTTAAATTTGAGCCAGTGGCTTTAGATAAAATCTTATTCAAATCTTTGGCGTAATTTTTACTTTAATATTTTCACAAATTGATATAGATCAAAGAATGAAATTACCTGACACAATTTTATATGATTAAAGCATAGGTGAAAAACTCTGGCATTTTACATAGTCCATACCAATTCCTTTATCTGATGTTCACTTTCATATATTCACAACTGGCAAATGCCTGGTTTTAAATAACACATTTGTGTGTGACCTTTTAAGAATATTACCAATGTCTTTGTTTAGAGTGCAGAGGGCATGGATTTCACAGAGCATTTCCCACTAAATGGAGTATATTACTCCAATATCATGGCCATGTTGTCAGGAAGTGGCACTTCATTAAGATAATGTGACCTTTAGAATATTCTTCCAACCTTTTACTGTGTCTTTGGTAGTGGGATTTATACTTTAATTTCTGTGGCTTAATACTTTAATTTCTGTGGCTTTTTGATAAGTTGAAAATAAAAAAAATAAAAATAATTGAAGGCTATATATTTTTTTATTTCCTTTCAGTTATACATTGTGTGTGTGTGTGTGTGTGTGTGTGTGTGTGTGTATTTTTCTTAAAATAAAAAAAAAAAAAAATCAGGTAAAGGATTTTTGTCCAAACTACGGATTGTCAGCCAGGAAAATGTCTTTTAGAGTTAAAATAAAATTGGTGAGTTTATGCCTATTGTGGAAAGAAAAACAGGCAAAAATGACTTTGCAGAAGAAATCAAGAAAATTGTTCTTTACCACTTTTTTAAAAAAAATTGGCAAGGGTCCCTGAAGCCTTTTTCTTGTTTCATGATGACGAGATAATATTTTTTCAGTGTACTTGCTGTGGTAAATTAAAATTGTTCTTTAGAGTGATCATGAAAGTAGAAATCCAACTTATCGAACCACTTTTATGGATGAGTCAAAGTAGGCAATTTAATGGAAAGGGGAGAAGAGATGAGTGCTCTGGTGAGGCCAGATATAGCATTTCTCAGGAACCACTTAGGTGTCACTTGGTTAATTTATAGGATTGGATTGTATGGTCATAATTGAGTGTTTCACTTGAGTGTCTTGAAGTATATCTAGGACCAAGTATTATTTCTCTTTTAATTTGTGTACACTCTTATGTGCCAGAGCATGCATTTCTTAATCACAGCTGGGACAGTTGTAACATTTAGATTATCTTTGTTATATTTAAAATGGAGCATTTACATTATCCCTGCACATTGACAGTATTAAGTAAAATGGCAGAACCAAATAATGGCAAGAAAGCTGAAAAGGGATTTTTTGGTTCATCTACCAGATACATGACCTATGACATACCATTTAGGTTTTCAAACTTTAGTTTCTCTATTAGAAAAAAGTAAAAGTAACAGTGTAAGTTAGGAAGTAACAGTAATAGGGGTTTTAAAAATAGAAGTTGATTTTTCTCATATAACCAGATAGGAAGTGGGTAGTCCAGGACTGATTCAGCTACTTGATACTGTCACCAGAGACTCCATCATTTCTGTCTGTCTTCTGTTTGTAGTTGTGGCCCCATTGTTGCAAGATAGCTGCTTAAGTTTCATGCATCATATCTGCCTTCCAGGCAGGAAGAAAGAAAAGGAATTTTTTTTCCCCCTGATGAGGTTTTGCCTGTTTGTTGGGAAAGGAAATTTATCCCTAGCAGACATATCTCTATATATCTCATTAGCCAGAATCGTGTCATTTAATATCTTTTAATTGCAAGAGAGGGTGGGAAATCAAGCATTTAACTTTTTGGACTCTCTAATAGAGTAAGATAAGGGAGAAGGGTATTGATTAAGGTAATCTACAATATGGTGCCAGGGTGGCTCAGTTGGTTGAGCATCTGACTTCAGCTCAGGTCATGATCTTAGAGTTCGTGGGTTCCAGCCCTGCATCGGGCTCTGTGTTAACAGCTAGCTTGGAGCCTGGAGCCTGCTTCGGATTCTGTGTCTCCCTCCCTCTCTCTCTCAGAAATAAATAAAACATTTAAATTGAAAAAAATATATATATATATATATATATATTGGCCACAATTAAATACTGTATATATGTAAAGTCTCTTTAATATACTGAGGTTCTAGAAATAATATAAATTCAGTTGAAAGGGGTTAATGTTGCTATTATATTTTGTAATGGCCACACCTAACTGAGAATATTGTCTTTAGTTCTGAGTGCATATAAGAGCTAATGTACCTTCAAATATATATAGGGAGGATGTAAGTTGTGTTGAAATTGTCATGTAAGGAAGTGCTAAAGGAGGTAGAATTGTTTTATGTAGAGAAGATCAGATTTAGTAGAGGCCTAAGAGTTATTCGAGTGTTTGAAAGGGCAAATATGTGTATTATGGGTTCATAAAATTAACAGTCATGAGGGAGACAGATTCCAGGTTGGTAAAAAAGAACTTCCAAAGAATCATGGCTATAAAATGTACTCCTGTTGAATTAGAAATGGCCTAACAATCTGTTGACTCTATAGATTGAGGAGAGGAAATTCTCATAAATGTTTACAGCCCCCTCCAACTCTAAGCTTTGCTGATTTTTTCCATGTTTTGTTATGGCCTGTATTAGAGTTCTTTAGAGAAACAGAACAGAGAGAGAGGAAGTATTTAAAAAGCTGAAGTCCCACTGCAAAGGCCATGAGTTAGGAAGAATTCTCTGTTCTCTGGATATAGGTCAGCTCTTTTGTTTGTTTGTTCTAGTCAGGACTTCCACCATTTAGATGAGTCTCACTCATATTATGTAGGGCAACCTGCTTTACTCTACTTATTTATTTATATTAATAAAACTTAATGTTTATTTTTGGGAGGGAGAGACAGAGTGTGAGAGAGGGAGAGGCAGAGAGAGAGGGAGGCACAAAATCCAAAGCCGGCTCCAGGTTCTGAGCCTTCAGCACAGAGTCTGATGCAGGGCTCTAACCCATGAACTGTGAGATAATGATCTGAGCCAATGTCAGACGCCTAAACAACTGAGTCACCCAGGCACCCCCAGTCTACCTATTTAAATGTAAGTCTTCTCCAAAAACATCTTCACAGAAACCTTACCCAGAGTTAAGTTTTCACCAAATATCTGGGGACCCTGTGGATCAATCAAGTTGACCCACAAAATTGACTGTCAATCATACAGCCAAAAATAGAGAATTCTTCAATGGTGTACTAATTTTATATTGCCACATAACAAGTTACCACAAACTTAAAACAAATTTATCGTCTATTTCTATGGGTCAGGAGTTTAGGCATAACTTAGCAAAGTCCACTACTCTGGGTTTCACAAGGCTGCAACAAGATTAACCAGGCTTTATTTCTTTCTGGAGCTTGTGGTCTTTTAGAGGTGGTTGTTAGAAGATTCCAGTTATTCATGGTTATAGAACTGAGGCCCTCATTTCCTAGAGGTCACCTGTAGTTCACTGCTCTGTGCCGTGTCTGTAGACAGTGAATATCAAAGCAGCTTACCTCTTCAAGGTCAGCAAGAAAGACTCTGACTCTAGTCAGCTAAGATGGTCTTATATAACATAAGCTAATCATGAGAGTGACATTGTTTGTCACATTCTATTATTTACAAGCTAGTCACACTGATAGAAGTGAGAGTGCACAAAGGTATGGACACTAGGTAGTGAAAATTATTGGGGTCACCCAAGAATCTGTCTACCACAGATGGTTCTTGGAATTGACTTTTTGAAGTACAGTGAAGGTTAAGCTTGACTGTTGCTTTCATATATCCATTTGGCTCTGAAGCTTAATTAAGGACCAGCAAAACAAATAAAGGGTAAGTTTGACAAAAGCAGAAGAGGTATTTTCACTCCTAATTGTAGTTAATAGAGATTGCTTTGACTCTAGCTACTTTGGAGTAGTTAGGACATGACTTTTAGGTCATGGGAGATTATTTCTCATTGAGATATTACTCATTTGAAAATAACCTAATGAGGAAAGAGCTCTCATGCTCCAGATTCCATCTATTAGGAAAAATAAAAAGGCAGAAAATAATAAATACAAATTACAAACATGGTATGGCTTTAATGATGTTGTTAGTTTTTATAGTCATTATCAACTCAACAAAAGTGCCTGAAATAACCATCCCAATATTAAATTTATATAGACTGAGTGGATGTCCATTTGAAAAGCCAAAGTTACTCTATATGTATTCCTATGGTTCAAATAAATAGAATATGTGAGTGATTCTTCCACCCAAGCCCCTGTTGCCAAATCTCCAAATATTTTTTTATGGTAGAGCTAGTAACTCAGAGAGTTCCAGTATTGTAGGAGTCTTTCTGTATTTTCCCTGACTCCCTTCACTACTCTTACCCTATTGACAATTTATAACCCCTGCACCATCTGGGGAACAGACTGTTTGCTGCCAAGTAGACTCATTAACATTCCCCTCCAGGAACTCTTGCTGTTTAATTAGGCTGTCTGCTGGATTCAGGCAGTGAGAGCCTTAGGTGGCTGTGTAACAAATCCATGACTCCATGCATTCAGATGTCAAGGTCACTAAGACTCCTGCTTATACTCAATACAAGAAAGGGAATCCAGACCATTGGCTGCTAAATCCAAATCATCAATGACTTCACCTTAAAGGGGACTTTCCACTGTTAATTGAGACACTAAGTTATCCCCCACTGAATTAACTGCTGTCACTACTGTGTTTGACAATGTTCTAACCCTTAGCCATTGGGTTTGGCCTTCAGGCCAACCTTCTTGTCCAAACCAGTCAATAGTGTTTGTAGAGCACTATCCAAGCCCAATACTGAAATTTCTATGTGCCATAAGTAAATGAATCTGATTAATTGAATTCTCTGAGGACAGATTGCTGAAAGTGTTAGCATTCCAGATGCACTTAAGTAGAATAAATGGTCTTCTTTTCAAATGCCAAATTGCTGAAGTTCTGTTGTAAGAAAAATACCTCTCAATTGATTGATTCTGCTCATTTGAATAAACTCTTTCTAATCATAACTAATTTAAAGAAAAAAGAAAAACAGTCATTATGCAAAATATGTCAGCTTAGGGTTTTCCAAAGGGACGGAAAACATTGTAAGTGTATGTCAACCAATTCTAGCATTTCATGGCCAAGTTAAGTATCCATCTATCCATCTATCTGTCCATCCATCCGTCCATCCATCCATCCATCCATCCATCCATCCATCCATCCATCCATTGATTCATTCACCAAGTACTTATTGATCATTTGCCTTTGAGTAAGCACCGGGCTAGGTGCTGTCGATATAATGGTGAATCAAAATAGACGGAGAACAAGTCTCCATTCTAGTGGGGAAGGCAATGATTAGTCAAATAATCATGAAAACTAAATACAGTCACAACAGTAATAAGTGTACATACCTACTTTCATGAGATCTCATAATCAGAGTGTTGGCCTAATCTGGTGAACAAGGGAGTATTCCATGAGGACTGTGTTTGAAACTATGACATAGAAATGGTAAGATGGGGATAGCTAGGCAACATTTAGGGGCAAGAAACAGGGAGAGACTTCTGAAAAAGAAAAAGCACAGCAGATGACCTGTGTCAGTGGAGCACAGCACATCTGAAAGAAAGCATGTAGTTGGTTTTCAGAGAGGAAGGAAATTATAGTGTGTGAAGTCTCAGGAAGGACTTCTTGAGTCTACCTAGATTGCTAGCCTTAAACTATTTTATCTATTGGAGCTAGAGAATCACCTTCCAGGAATATCCTTAAAGTCAGGACCTGCACTATTTTCCTCAGGCTGTCTAAGCCTGAACCTGTCTCTGAAAGAAAAATAGTGAAGAGATTAATGGACTCAGTTTTACTTCTTTGCACACCTAGCAAGCCTTGACTAATAAAGGATATTATGAATCTTCATAATTCTCATAGTGAACTTGGAGTTGTCATTAGCATTTCTTTAAAATTGGTCTTTCCGGTAGTCTAACAAAATGTTTTTTGGTGTCAAGCTCTAATTAAAATAACTATACTTTGTGTGAAGACAAAGCTTTTCAAAACTATTTTACCTATTTCTGTTTTTGTCTTCAAACATTTTTATTAAGCCCTCTTTTTTTCTCATTCTGCAAATGAAATATTCTGTTCACTCTTTTTAATAATGATGGTATTTATTATAATATATAACAAAATATAATGATTATTATTATTTTGGTGATGGCATGTCAGTAGTGGAGATTAAGATGTGTTTTAAGTAGTTTCAGTTCATTAAAAAAAAGCAGCCTGGAATGGACCTTGAGGGCGTTATGCTGAGCGAAATAAGTCAGGCAGAGAAGGACAAATATCATATGTTTGCACGTATAGGAGGATTAGGAGGAACTTAACGGAGGACCATGGGGGAGAAGAAGGGGGGAAATGGTGGAGGAAAGGGAGAGAGGCAAACCATGAGAGACTCTTGAATGCTGAGAAACAAACTGAGGACTGATGGATGTGGTGGGGAGTGGGGAGATGGGCATGGAGGAGGGCACTTGTGGGGATGAGCACTGGGTGTTATATGGAAACCAATTAGACAATAAGCTATTTGTAAAAAAAATTTAAAAAAGCCCACCCAATTCCATTAATCAGACACTTAATAAGGTTTTTAAGAGAGAGATAAAAGCTCACCAGCTACAAGGGAAATCATAGTCAGGGTTCAATATATATGGGTCCCTTTACATCCAATTATTTCAGTTATAAAGATATTTGTGAGGAGAAAACAGGAAGAAAACTTGTTTAGTACAAGTAGAATTTCAGCTACTGGTTCTCAAATGCTGTGAGATGATTTCTGTTTTGTAGACTTCACTTACAAAAAAAGGTTACCAAGTATTTATCAGATAACTCAGAGCTGGAAAATGCTAGATATAACATGTGGCATTGTTTTAAAGACTATCAATTAATACTTTGGAAATTTCTTGAGATAGTCTTAATTATATTAATAATGCTATAATAATTAACATTGAATATTGGTAATATTTATATAGGCAATATAACTGAAAAAATGATACAGATACAACTCAAAATCATCTTTAAACATATTTTTTAATGTTTTATTTATTTCTGAGAGAGAGACAGTGTGAGCAGGGGAGGGTCAGAGAGAGAGGGAGATACAGAATCTGAAGCAGGCTCCAGGATCTGAGCTAGCTGTCAGCACAGAGCCTGACGTGGATCCCAAACTCACGAACTATAAGATCATGACCTGGGCTGAAGCCGGACCCTTACCCAACTGAGTCACCCAGGCACCCTTCAAATCATCTTTAAAATGAAGGTAATATAGTTAATAGCTGTGTTACACTGGCTATTACATTATGTTAGCTACAGGATATAGTACTACAACATGATCTGGGAGCCAAGCTGGACCACAAGCTGTCTGGAGGTTTATAAAGAAATCTTTTAAAAGGTCATAATAGTTTTGAAGTTTTATACATAGTAACGCAGTCATAATCCATTTTTTTCTTTTTCTATTTGGGAATATGAAGTATTTAAGAAATGAGCAGAGCAGGGCAATAGCACTCATTAAAATGCTGGAAAATATTACCAACGGGAAAAGCCTAAATGAATTGGAATTAGTTCATGAGCAGATGAAAAAGCTAATGGTCTTTTCATAAGTCAATAATAATTTTAAGCAGCCGGGAAAGTGTTTTATGAGCAGGATTGTGATCAGCTGGTTTTATTATTCAGTAATAATAAAGTATGGGAAAATAAATCTAAGTTGGAATTTTAAACAGGAAAATATTCTGTCTATAGCAGATGTCCATTGCTGTATGTATGTTTTGCTGTTTAAAGTCTTTGTTTACAAACACCTTAAATGCACAGCTTTATGGTCTTCTCCTAGGGCAATCTACAGTGATGGCTAAAGAAATTAAGTACTTTAGACTGTTTCATATATGAAGAAAGAGAATGCAAGAGAAAGGAATATTAGCAGTGCCCATATTGGAATAAAGAGACATCCAAATTGTAGACTTTTTTCAGTGTTAGGATATTTAGATGATTGCATTGATTTCCCACAGGTATGGAATAAAATCAGATGTGCAATTTAATCTGGACAATTGTGTGAAAATATATATAGTTAAAACTATGAAATTATATGTTGTTGCAAACCCATGTGCTAGTGGTCATGTAATTTTTTGCCTGTTTTGATAATCCCTAAGTTGTTCTAATGAAAGCTTTGCATTAAAGGTGATACATAGGGGCACCTGGGTGGCTCAGTGGATTGAGCGTCCAACTTAGGCTCAGGTCATGATCTCGCTGTTCATGAGTTCAAGGCACACATCGGGCTCTGTGCTGACAGCTCAGAGCCTGGAGCCTGTTTTGGATTCTGTGTCTCCCTCTCTCTCTGCCCCTTCCCTGTTCACATGGGCTTTCTCTCTCTCTCTCAAAAATAAATAAACATTAAAAAAAGGAAAAGGAGATATATAGATGCACTTGGGTAAAAACAGAACTCTCCAACTGTATTCAAGCATTCTGGCAGATGAGATTTACCACAACTTGTGCTTGTACATCATGGTTTTGGAAGAGCCAGAGAAACCTAGGAGGTATTTGGTAAGTTTAAGAAAAAAAAAAGTGTAAAGGAACTCTTTATTTTCTGCTATTTAACATTTAAAGAAAAAAGCCAGTATTGTGAGAGCAGGAGAAAAAGTGTTAACTTTCAATGAAGAGAGAATCAACATCTAGTGCTTTGACTCTTTTGTAATTTCCAGGAACTTACAGAGGTAATAGAAACAGCAACTTCATATTGAAGGCAAGCTGCAGGAGCTTGTTTTGGTTACAAAATGTACTTTTGCCATCCTGACAGGATTATTGATAGAGAAAGAAACTCAAGGTCATAGACCTTGATGTTTTGCTCATTCTATGGTAATCTTATTTCTGGAGATTGTTGGCTCAGCTAGTTCTTAGCGAGATGCTGGGAAGATAAATTTGAACTTGGGCTTGTGACACCACTTAACTTGTAATAATGATTGTTATCAGTGTCTCTCCATCCTGTTTGGAGGGCAGGAAATTTGGTTGTGCCCGTGTGTGTGTGTTCTCCAACTGTGAATGACATTTGAAATGCCCAGCTATTTCTCCCAAAACAGTGGCTAGGAACCACTACTATCGTAGAACTATAAATGCATTTTTATCATTTAGAGCAAGAAAATGCTACCAATACATTTCTCTCTAGCTAAAATGGGGCTACTTTGAAAATTTGATTCCATAGTCCTAATCTTAACCAGTCCTTTAGCAAAATCTCTTTAGCTGTCACATACTTTTTAATCTGGGAATTTTACTTAATTTACTAAATATGTATCTTTTTAAAAATGTGTTTACAAATATATTTTTAACATAATTGTGTTCTATCTATATTTTTGTGAAATGAAGCAGGAAATATTTTTTGTCAAGGTAATATAAATACAGTATTGATCAAATCAAGCTAGCAGGTGAGTTCAGGGAAAGGGAATAATGGAATAATAAAGCAAAATAACAATTTGTTTTTGAAAAGTTTGTTCCTCAAGCTTTTCAGCAGTTCAAAATAGCTCTAGAATAAGATCATCTATATTAGCATTTATAATAAAATATATTCAAATTAGTAAATTTTATAGTGGCACCATTTTTCAACAGCCCTTTTTAAATACTGAGTGATCCAAAATTTTTTTTATAATCCCCAGTCCTGCTGAGTTAGTCTGTGATATCTCAACAGCTCAGCTAGTCATTTAATAGTTTAAGTCCCTTGACAGTTAAAGCAGTATCAAAGTCAGAAATTCTGTACATCTACAAACCATGGTCACCCCCAGAATCCACCTCAGCTCTCTTCACCCTGAAATTGTCTGAATTTTACATGGACTTTCTCTAAAGACAGGAATAAATAAAAAATCAGGTTATCAAGTTGTGTTGTGGAGATAACGTTGTTAGGGGAGAGATGTGCCATGAGGAAAATAGTTAAGCTTGGGAAAAGAAAAAAAAAAAAGGCTCAAACAGTATAGTTTCTGGTCCACAAACATGAAGAAATCAAGTGATGATACTAGTCGCATTCATTTCTCTAAGGCCCAAGTCCAGAAGGCCATTTATTTTCAACTGTAGCAGTTAAGGGGGGGAGCAGTTAAGGAGTCTATGCATAGGGCATAGACTCAGATGGGAGAAATATATAGACAGGTTTAGGGAAAATACCCCAGGGCTGGCAGCAAGGGAGACTTAACTACCCTGCCAGGGGAAGATGGAGCAGCAGTCAGAAAAGAGAGAACTGTGTAGACGATCTTCCTGGAGGAGCTGTGGCCTTAGGTCAAGGGGCAGAGCGAGCCTTTTGGGACAAGACAAGGAAGTGGCTGAGGAAATAACACTCTGATCTCTCTTTCTCCTCACTGATCTCCTGTTACCTTGCATTTGGCCAAATCTAACTAAAAGCAAGGGCAACGGGAGTGTGCTCACACAGGGCAGCTTCTCTGGGCACAGAGTTGGGTGAAGCAGGGGTGACATGCCAATCTGGAAGGCCAGTGAAAATTCTGCATAGTATCCATTTCTGCTGCAGCTGTGTTTGTAAAACTTAGACTAAGTGGACTCAGCTTTATGTGCGCAGAGCCTTTTAAGAATATGATTGAATAGTATGTGGTGTGAAAAAGTACTTTAGTTAATCATTTATTGATTTAAAGATTCTGGTTCAACAGTTATTATATATCAACAATGCATATCAGAGTAAGAAGTAAGGATAAAATTATGGGTCTTCTAAAGAGATTTAATAAGAAGGGAGAGTCATTATGAGGGCAGCTAGGAGACTTAGAGAATTAAGTGACTTTGATGTAAGAACTGAGTTTGGATCCTGACTGGGCTATTACTATTGGGAACTTATGTAATTTATTTAACCACCAAGTACTGTGCTGCCTGAGGAACTCATATACAGTAGGTGAGCACCCTTGTGCTACTATTGTTTTCAGGACTCCCTTGCTGAAGTTTTGTTTTGTTTTGTTTAAGTTTATTTTGAGAAAGAAAAAGAAAGAGTGAACAGGGGAGGGCCAGAGAAAGACCCAGATAGAGAGAACCCAGGCTCCACACTGTCAGCTTGGAGCTTGATCCAGGGGTCGAACTCATGAACCTTGAGATCATGACCTGAGCCGAAACCCAAGAATCAGATGCTTAACTGACTGAGCCACCCAGGTACCCAAGACTCCCTTGCCGAAATGTTATCACTAAGAAGGCAAATAATAACTATTTTATGTATCACTGAACCTTGTAATCTTGCTTTAGAAACATCAATGTCTAATATGAGACCCCTTTTGAATAAAAAAACAGTGAATCTACATAAAATTTACAAGGGGATATACTTCTGTTAGGTATTTATAATCAGATTCACTGATATTCATTAAAACATTCAAAACTGACAGGAAATATTGGTAATCCCAGTTCAAATGGATGATTCGCTGCCAGACCCATTCCTGTCACCAGTGATGAGAATGAAGGCTGTGTAACACAAATCATTTTAGACACATGTTCATGTTTGAAACAAGGACTATAGAAGCAGGTGTCACAATACAGCCTTCAACATATGGTAAGCTCTTCCAATGCAGCTGGCTGCAATCTTTGTCAAAGGTCATAGAGATGAAAAGACAGAGTCGGAAGTGGCTAGGTGCTTCAAAAGCACATTCAGGAAACTGTGTTCTTATAAATCATATTCCCTGGACTAGAGAAAAAGCACGCCTTTTATCAATGATGTAGAGTGACTTAAAAGCTGAATCTGAATTTAGTTATGTAAGTTTCCATGTATCAGAAAGCACCAGAGAAATTAAAATTGAGAGAAAGATATAAATATCAAAGAGCAGTGAATCGGAATGTGCCTTGAGACTTAACCACAGCCCCTGAAGCTCCTGTATTCACTATTCTCCAGAGAACAAGTAAAATTTTTGAAATGCACCCATTCAGTAATGGTTGAAATGGGATGATCATTGTACGATGCTCCAAGAGTAGATGTATGAGAAGAGAGGTTCATTTGAGGGTATTCATATTACAGAAAAAGATACAAAGCTGGAGTTTTCACAAAGAACAAACGACATTGCAGCCACCATGAGTAGAGAAGCAGTTTGATTAACTGTCACCTCTGAGGAGTCTTTCCTGACCCTCTAAACTTGGATTAGACTTCTCTCCTGAGAACTCTCATGTCTCCCTACACTAACATACCACTATCATGCTGTGCTGTGTGTAGTTATTTATCTGAATGTTCCACTTGAGTGGGAGCTCCATTAGGGTAGGGACTGTCTCTTCTGTGTTCTATACAGTACCATGTGCTGAACAAAGTAAATGTTCAGTACATGTTTGCTAAGCAGTAGGAACAATCAAAACTGCTTATAACTGGAAAGGAGGGGGAAAAGTTTGAGGCTGTGTGATGTTGTGATTTAGAATAATACATATTTGGTCTTTATCTACTGTTTCTGGCACAGAGCTCCTAAAACCTTTGGAATTTCCTATTCCAATTCATACTGTCTTTGATTATGTTAATGAGGTGACTTGAGGATCAAACTTGAGTATGGGGGCTGGTCTCCAGGAAAATCAATCATGTAATGTAAGGATTAGAACTTTCACACCCATAGGCCCTAACCTTGGGCAGGGGAGGGGGCTAGAGGTTCACTTCTTTACAGATGGTCAATGATTTAATCAGCTGTGCCTATGTAATAAAGCATCCGTAAAAACCCAAAAGGATGGGGTTTGGAGTGCTTCTGGGTGGGGAAACATGGAGAGATTTGGGGAAAGTGGCACACTCTGGAAGGGCAAGTCCTTTTCCCATACTTTGCCCTATATGTCTCTCACATACCTGGAAGAGTTGTACCCTGTCTGTTCCCAAGTTACATCCTTTTATAATGCACTGGTAATATAGTGAGCAAAATGTTTCTCTCAGTTATATGAGCCATTCTAGCATATCAAACCCGAGGAGGGGCAATTGAAACCGCTATTCTATAGTCAGCTTGTCAGAAGCACAGGTGATAACTTGGACTTGGGCTTGGAGTCTGAACGGGGGGAGTGGTCTTGTAGGACTAAACCCTGACACTAACTTCAAGTAGATAATGTCAGAGTTAGATTCAGTTGCAGAACACCCAGGTAGAATCATAGAATTGGCATTGAGGGAAGAAACATAAACACTAACTCACAGCCAGAACTGTAGACTGATAGGGACTGCCTTTTTTAATTCTGGTTTGATTTTAGATGAGGTCCAATCATTCCTTGGTTAGTTTGGACATTGTTTCTGGAAGATATTATTGATACAGTCTTGTTTCAAGAACATACACTTGAGTTTAGAATTTATGCTGATAGAAAGGAAGTGCATCCACTATAATTTATCCTTAATAGATGTCCCTGGTAAAGACCTAGTCAGGCTTTTTAGTACCTGGTTGCAGTCTCCTAAGAACGTGTGGGAGATCCCATGGGAACACACTAGGCAAGCTAGTCTTGACTGACAGCAGAGACAAAAGTCTTCCTGAAACCTATGCTGTCATTTAAGAAAGAATCAAAAGCAACCTAGCTAGGATCCTGTAAATCTTTGTGAATATCAAAACCCATGTGATACATTTCCCTTCAATATCTAAACTCTGATAACCTTAGTGACATTCAACACTGAATCCTGTTTGCTTATAAGGAGGTTTTTGGCTGCTGGTTTGGTTAGAGATAGAGAGATCTTGATAGAAATGTGCTGACAGATCTGGAAAGAAATGTGCTGACAATTTCCCTTACCTTGAAAATGTGCACTTGCATTCCTAAATCCTTGGAGCAATGGATGTTTAAAAAAGTTTTGAATGGACACTATTTGAATATGTAAAAAGTTTTAGAAATTAAAGAGTGATACCAAATAAAGGAAACTCTAGAACTTACTCTTAGATGAGTAGTATTTAAAAACATAAAGGACGGGTGCCTGAGTTGCTTAGTTGGTTAAGAGTCAGACTTTGGCTCAAGTCACGATCTCACAGTCCATGAGATTGAACCCCATGTCGGGCTCTGCACAGACAGTGGGGAGCCTGCTTGGGTTTCTCTCTTTTACCCTCTCTCTGCCCCTTCCCCATGCATTCTCTAAATAAACTAAATGAATGAATGAATGACCAAACAAACTTTAAAAAATAAAAACATAAGGGAAGTAAGAAAAAAACACTAAAGGTAGTAGTGATAGGGTTCTTGAGTAAATGGCCAAGAAAGAATTCTTGAGATGTCTTTGGTGCAAAATGCTGATTTTATTAAAGCATGGGGACAGGACCCATGGGCAGAAAACTGTTCTGGTGTTGTGAGGAGTGACAGATTATATACTTTAAAGTTAGTGGGGTTTAGCAATAGTGTAAGTCTCTAAAGGATTTGAAAGCAAGGCTTTCAGGACCTGGAGGGGCTAGCTACTGTTAAGATAAGGTTACTTTTAGTCTTTAATAAAACAAAACCATCAAGGAAGTAAGACAGCCATGGGTTCCTTGAGCAAGGTCACACTCTGAATGTTTCAGATGTCTATCACTGGGCTGTGAACTGTAAGGAGATTTAATTTATGTTACATTTGTCTTGTCTTTGTTTCCTTCATCAGTAGGACATTTCACAATAAAGACATTTATGCAGGTAATGGGAGGCTGGGAGATTCTTCCCGCCACCAATAACCACTGACAAACTTGGAAGGAGGGTACTCAAACTTGACTGAGGGCAGACTCAGTTTAATCTAGGTCTTGTTACCAAGTGTAATTGGTAATAAAATAAAATAAAATTGGCATCAGAGAGTAACTCTAATACTTGAACTTAATGTGAAAATATCTGAAGAAAACAGTAACAGAGATGGAGTTATAATCCTTTGGTTTGTATACATTATCTTAGTTATATTTTAGCACATTGAATAATCATCCAGTAGATACAGAAAATTTCTAATCAGAATACCTCTAGAAAAGTATGTGCTTACTATCTTCCATGCAAAACTCTGCTGGAAGCATGGGCCTCTCTAAAATAGATAAACCATTAGGAAAATCGCTAGCAAATTTTCATTGGATAAAATTGCCATATGCCACAGATGCTTTTAATTATTTGGAGAAGAGAGCCATCTAAAACTTTTATTAAGAAAAGTCTTAAATCTGTAAGTTTTCAAAATATTATCTTAAACCTTACATAATTCTACCCAAATGTGTAAATTTTTATTAGAACTCGAACATAAAATTATTAGACCTCTCTGATGATTAGGTGAAATGGGGAATTTTAAAACACTATTAGGTTAGCTTTTATTACACATAATGTGAGTCTCCCAGATGGTGTAGAAATCATTAAAAATTAATTTTATAACCACTGGACTTGTCTTAAAGTGTCTTGAACTGATAAGCCTTCTTAATCTTCTAGTGTTGCTCCAGTTCATTGATGAAGTAAAGTGGCTGGCTTTTTAAAATTGATAACCCTCTTATAATTATTAAAGGATAGTACATCCAGTTTGCCTAAGGTGTTTAGTGAGCCCCCACTCCCAGAGAAACAATGCTATATAGCACAGTAAATCTCAAACATTTCAAGTATGAAAACACTTTTTAATATAACTTATGAAGTATATGAAGTTATGTCAACTTTTATTATTATAGTTGGCCTTTAAGATTTGTTGATAAAATGCATGATGCAAAGTTCCTATGAATTCAGTATTGATTTAAAGTAAATATGTATTTATCAATCTAAGTAGCACTTACACTCATTTGAAAAATCAATACATAGAATATATACTAATACAGTGCTATATATTATGTTATATAATTAAACAGTTCTTATAATAGCTCTAATACCCTGTTAGAAGTTTATGATTTTTTGCTGGACCATTGCTCCTGACCTTGTTTAAGAACATACATACTGTCAGTGTTAAAACAAAGGGCATCAAAGAACATTCTTGATTGGTGAGTCAAAAATATGTCTAAAATCTGAAATGTGCCTGTGCTGAGGATTTAGTTGGCTTCTTCTGATGTCACAACAGCCCAAGGATAGGGGTTCTTCTTGGGTCCCTGGGATACCATCTTGTGCACTCTAGAGACAAACGCACAAACATAAAATTTCTTATGTTCCAAATGAGCATAAATGCCTCCTAAAAGTTCCAGTCAATACCACAGACTGATGCCAATGAAAGAGTCTGACTTGTTTTAGAGTAAATAATGTTTGAAACTCTTTGTAATTCTGTGATTTGGCTTAAGGTCTTTGAAACACAAATCATTATTAATCCGTTCACATTTATTTTTGGAAACATAATCTTAGTTGCTTATCAAAGGCTACTTCACTATGTGGTCCTCACCTATATCTGTTCAAAGATCAATTAAAAGGGAAAGCACTCTTTTTCTCTTTTTGTATCTATGTCATTTGTGGGTATATAGTTTTTCACATAAAAATCTATGATATTTACATATATATGAACATATATATTACATACTTGTGAATATTTACATATTATTTATATACCTCTAGGGGAGATGAACACATTTATGATACTCTTATATAAATGGTTAATATATTCAAATGATCTCTCATGCCTTTCATTTGGAGTCTGTGTATGAACATACCTTAATTAATTGGCTGTATCTATTGACTAAAGAAGGCCAAATGTACACAGCCATCTATGCCTGATTGGTATAGTAACATTTTTTAGGCCATATATTTGAAGGAAATAACATTTGTAAAACATTTGAGAGAAAAAGGAGAAAACCAAAAACAAAAGGGTGATAAAGAAAAAGAATAGGAAAGTTTGAACAATTCAAAATACTAGAAAGGAAATTACTAGTTATTCAGGTCCCAGGTAATTTCTTGGGTCTGATCCTCAGTGCTAAACCATTAACTTTCTTATATGTTTCATTTCAATTGCTATATTTTCAGCTCTTTGATGTAGCAGTTGTATATTCTGTCTTTTCCAGAACTATTTCCACTTCATATATTTGACATTTTGGTCCTTATAAGACTACTTGAACTTGTCAGACTATATAGGCATGTTTTGTGATTGAGGAAATATGGTCACAGTGTAAAAGCTAAGGTGTCAAAATAGGCTGTAGGGTTTTCAATGGAGAATTTACTTCAACTGCCATTTAATTATACTGAAAGAGAGGTGCCCGGGTGGCTCAGCTGGTTAAACATTTGACTTGGACTCAGGACAGGATCTCAGGTTTTGTGAGTTCAAGCCCTACATGGAGCTCTGCTTTAATGGTGGAGAGCCTCCTTGGGATTCTCTCTCCCTCACTCTGTCCCTTGTGTACCCTCCCTTTCTCTCTCTCTCAAAAATAGATAAATAAACTTAAAAAAAATACTGAAAGAGATCTGAAGCAAACCTTTACACCAAGGATGGCAGTGTACTATTGTGATTAGGAACTGGGAATCCTATATTTTGAATTTCCACCTTTACCCTGCCACTTAGAAACAAGTGACCTAACCTTTCAAAGGCTTGGGTTCTCATCTGAAAGTGAGGATTGTTTAAAAAAATGTTTTAATGTTTATTCATTTTTGAGAGAGAGACAGAGAAACAGAAAGTGAGCAGGGGAGGGGCAGAGAGAAAGGAGACACAGAAACCGAATTAGATCTAGGCTCTGATCTGTCAGCACAGCGCCCAATCGGAGGCCCAAACTCACAAACCATGAAATCATGACCTGAGCCGAAGTCAGATACTTAACTGACTTTGCCACCTAGGCACCCCTGAAAGTGGGGATTATTAAACAAATTTTGAAGGGTTTTTAAAACTAAAGACATTGTGTAAATTCTAAATAAGTGCTAGCTGATATTTTTAAAGTTAATTTTATTAGACAGCAAATAGTTGGGATATCAACATTTGAGGCCGTATCAAATTGTCTAACCATGCCTAAAACAAAAATAGTCATACTAAAAACTTTTGGTAAAAATTTTATTCCTTCTTTTGATACTATGTTATTGTCTGAGTTAGCTTTCCAACTTAAAAACAAGAATGGCCCATTCATCTTACACAAATACTGCTATTAGAATGCTCATTGTTATATGTATTATTGTAAGGTTCCCAACTGCCTTTTAACAACTGATTATAATTATAGTCAATAAAAGTGACTTGGTAAATATAGGTTTAAAGCAAATGAAGTCTTACTACTTCCTTATAAACAACTGCAATGACAATTTTATGCATGTATTTTTGTCTCATTTCCTTTTCATTCCTCTAGCTAGATTATGAAGTTGACTATAGACATTTTAAGACATTTGATACATTTTCTTAAACTGATTTTCAAAAGTGTTACGTTGATTCATGCTTATATCAACCATGTTTTGAAACTGCCAGCCTCTTCACAACCTCATTGGCACTCAGTGATTTTTATTTTTAATACCATTAAAGACTATTTGAGGCCAGCCTTATAAATTGAATAGCACAATTGCCTTCAGTTCTCAGTTATTAATGAGACACTATTTGGTCAGTATTGTTTTTTTCCTGAAGCTAAGTTTTGTTTGTTTTATATTTGAAAGTGTTATACAAAATTAAAATTTATCATGTTTGTTGTTAGAGTTGCCTTGAAAAAGGCTTATTTGGTCTAGCAGCAAAGATGTAATTGCAACAGTAGTGGTCTTACAGATTTAAGATTGGCCATGAGAGTACAGAGAAGCTCTGAATTTCTCTTCTAAATCATCATCCTAAGTCATTTTGAAGGGAGTCATAAGATAGCATAATGCAATAACTCTAAAGAAAGGTTACCACGGCTACCTGGAGCATGTGACTGGAGGCTTCTTCCTTGGTTCATTGTACTAGCACAATTACTTATTTGAATTGAAGTGAAAATGTTCAATTGCTATTTTTTAAAATCTCATTAGTACTATGAATTATATTTTTATTTATTCTGAAGCATTGTAAAGGATGCATTTAAAGCTAGTTCTGTGGTTTTATTTCACATAAATGCTGGATGGCCTTCTTGATCTATAGCTAAATTTCACTGTTGATGTTCACTGTTACTCAAGGAGAGAATTAAATGGAACCATTTATAACAAATATTTGGAACCATATATATTTGGAACCAAATATAACAAATAAATGGAACCATTAATAACAAATGGTTATTGTACCACTGAATATTCATCTTACTCATAATAAGGTAGTGATTAGAGTAGATTGGTGGTTATGAGAAGAAAACCTCAGTTAAGAATTTGACCATCTATTTAAGACTGACGCCTCAATCCCCTATATACTGTCCACTTCCTATCTCTGTTTAGGGTTGTTTCCCCTCTATGCACCATATTGCATACTATAGTTGACTCTTAAACAATATGGACTCGAACTCCACAAGTCCACTTATACACGGAATTTTTCAATAAATGCAATATGGGACTGTAAATGTTTTTTCTTTATTTTTTTCTGTATAATTTGAATTTCTCTAGCTTACTTTATTGAAAGAATATAGTATATAGTGCATTTAACTTAAGAAATATATTGACTGTTTATGTTCTTGGTAAGGCTTTTGGTCAGCAGTAGGTGATTAACTACATTTTGGGAGAGTCAACAGTTTTATGTGGATTTTAGACTAGGTGGGGGGTCAGTGTCCCTAACCCCCATGTTGTTTAAGTGTCAACTATACGTAACTTTAACTTTGTTGTTGTTGTTTGTTTTTTTCATCTCACTAGAAGTAAGTTCCATGAAGGTAGGAGTCTTTGTTGTTCTTTCCACTGCTCTATTCCGTGTCTTAAAGAGTATCTGTCAGCCTATAGTAAATGTTCAATAACCATCTATTAAATTAATGATTGAATTTACCAAAATTTATATTTCCAAACAATGCAATGAAAAACTAGGTGAAATAGATATGACTAGTTTTCTGACAATAAATGCTAAATTGTGTTTAACTTTGACTCACATTTCTCAAAGGTATAGCAATCTAGCAAAATGCTGATCAAAGCTATTAAAATGCAGGAGCATATCTGGTGATATTAAGATATTTTAGGCCAGGTTTTCTTTATATAACAAAAATATTCTCAAAGCCAGATTTTTAATATCTGTAAAATGCCACCCTTCACCATCCATTAAAGTTAGGGAAATCTGGCATTCAGGGTAATACTGTTACCTATTTCCTCCTTCCACTCAATACTTTCCATCTTTGTTATTGAAAATCTTTTTTGTCAAATAAATGCGCTGACTTTCTAACCTTTGTAACTGGAATACATCAAGTAAAATGTATTCAAATCCACTTGGGGTTTGAATATTCTCTAGATATTTAATAATATTAGCAAATTGATGTTAGTTATTTTAGATGCATGATGGTATTATAGTTATGTTAAAAATGGTTCTTATCATTTAGAATTACATATTAGAATAATTACATATAAAATTAAACCTGAATTTTTTGGTTTGTTTTAAAAAATAATATGGATGAGGGCATCTGGGTGGCTCAGTCCGTTAAGCATCTGGCCCTTGATTTTGGTTCAGGCCATGATTTCAGGTTCCTAAGTTCAAGCCCGTTGTTGAGCTCCATGCTGACAGCATGGGGCATGCTTGGGATGCTCTCTCTCTCTCTCTCTCTCTCAAAATCTCTCTCAAAATCTCTCTGTCAGCCCTTGCTACATTCATGCTCTCTCGCTCTCTTTCTCTCTTTCTCTCTTTCTCTCTCTCTCTCTCTCTCTCCCATCCCTCTCAAAATAAATAAAGTTAAAATTAATATGAATGAGTGTGGTTGGAAATGTGGATGGGAGTAAGTTGATGGTCAGTAGAATTGGGTGATGATTACCAGGAGTTCATGGTTGGCATATTATTGTTTCTAGTCTCATATATGTTAAATATTCTCCATAAGAGAAGAAAAACAAGAATGAGAAGGGGGAGGAACAATGTGAAAAGACAAATGTATTTATGAAGGAAGGAATAGAGTAGGTATTAGACAAATAAGCAAGTCTGTATAAAAGTCTTGCTACTTCCTGGGGCGCCTAGGTAGCTCAGTTGGTTAAGCGTCTGACTTCGGCTCAGGTCATGATCTCACGGTTCGTGGGTTCGAGCCCCGCATCGGACTCTGTGCTGACAGCTAGCTCAGAGCCTGGAGCCTATTTCAGATTCTGTCTCCCTCTCTCTCTAACCCTCCCCTGCTCACGCTGTCTCTCTCTCTCACGCAAATAAATAAAATAGTAAAAAAAAAAATAAAAAAAAAAGTCTTACCACTTCCTGGTAAGACGGGAAGACAGGAGTAGTTAACATTATTGAGCACTTCTGTGTCAAGTGCTGTTTTAAATCCTCTAATGCTCACAATTGCCACATAAGCTGAGTTTTATTATTAACAATTTTCAGATGAGGAAATTGAAATTCACAGTGGTTAAATGACTTGTCCAAAATATAAGTCATGAAGCTGCCAAATTGTTTATGTCACTGAATCATTGTAAGGTGCACTATTATTTTATATACCACTAAGAAATAAAAATTCTATTTTTTTTTAAATTTAAACTTATTGAAAGAATTCTCAGGCTTCTTTGCATATTTTTTTATTATCTATCATCCTTTATATATAAAAAAGAAAATATAGATAAGTTCTTTCTAACATATTTTACATTCGGTGGATGAATCATTTAAATTTCCTTTTTGACTGAGAGTTATTAATGCCTATGTTTCTCCAATGCAGTATCACCCTCTGTACCATTAAAAGAAATGATGATGTAAAAGTCATTAAGGCAATACACTATTGTTGTGTGTGGTACTTTCTTCCAAGTCAGTGACACCTATAATGCAACTTTTGATGCTGTCATTTTCCTGACATATCAAAAGCTATCAGGGGAGTTTTTTTCAACAATGATCAGGATCCTAGTTTCTCACAAAACTAGGATTTTTGCATGACCCAATAACTGGCAACATAGAGAAGCAGCAGTAACCTAGTCCATCCAGAATAATACCCAAGATGGCACATGCATAAATAAGTTAAAATATGTCACATGCCATCTGGACTAGGATGAGTGTAAAGATTCACTGTGAACTCAGAGATATTAAAACATGAGGGCAAAAGTAAACATCATGGAATAGATAAAATAAGGTAGATTTCTTAGCTGAGTAATGGGTACCCAGGTGTTTACTATGTGTATATAAAATATGATTGTTGGAGGGGGTCATCAGAGGATATGATCAATGGTTTACCAGTTGACCTGCAAGCTGAACCTGAGCAGCTGGAGGTTCCTCATCTCCTCCTCTAACCCTGAAATATAATGATGCCCATTGTTCCATTGTTCCCCCAGGGGAGCCATTTTAAAGGACACAGTTATGAGACAGCAATATGTTGTTGAGCCCATCTGGATGCATACAGGACTAAATCCATTTAAAGCATTTATATAAAGTTTTAAGATTCTGGCAGACACATTTGGAGATCTAGTTGTCTTGAGGCGTCCCAAGACAAGCCTCATATGCAAACTCTCCTGCTTGTTAAACCTACTACCTGGAGTTGTTTTTTTTTTCTTTGGTTTCTCCTTGTTCTCCATGTATGGGGGCCAATTTGCAAACCAACGGTGTCATAAAAAAAAAAAAAAAGAAAGATTAAATGATACTTGAATGTTAAGACATTTTGTTTTTCTTTAAAGTTGGGAATTATGCCGAACCTTCTATTTCATGTTAAAGAGATTTTATAGTTTATTCTTGGAATGGAATATTATCTAAAGAAAGTTCTTACAAAGGGCAGAAATGAAATCAAATATGCTTTATTTTAAAGATAACCCTTATAACAATGTAGAATATTGACCAAATATGGCTGGAAACAGTATTAAGAACTAAAGGAAACATAGGGGAGACAGCATAGGGTGAATTTGGGGGACTATCAAAATTAGGACAGAGAACTGGATAAATGACAAAAATCTTCTAATAGTTCATGAATAAATACCAAGCATACCCTAGCTTGCTATTTACCTCTTCTCTCAAAAGTCAAATTTTAAAATAAATTATTTTGGATTCATAACATGTTTTGATGTCTAAATACATTAAGTCTGTTTTATTTTAGAGATTCTAAGTTGAAATGTATGATACCCAGACATAACTAGAGAATGACTGAAACTGTTATAGTTGATACAATTTTTAGTTTTGAAATCTATAAAGCATTTAGTCAGTGTCTCAAATACAAACTTGTCTTAAATACAAATATTTAAAAATTACCATTTATTTTCAGAGATATAGTTCAAGTGTAAGTGTATAGTATAAATGATATGTGTGTGCAGATGTGTAACTATTCAGTATCTATTAAAACCCCATGATAATTGGCATATGGTGTTACGTAACAGTACATAATAACATATGATGATGGTAATTAAGTGCATTGACTTAAGACTTTCTCTTTTAACGACCCTCAGTGGATTCTGAATGAAAGGTAAATTAAAGGTTCATTAAGCTGTGTTCCAAAAGAACAAAAAAAATATTTTCAAATGGCGGATGTACTGTGAAGTTAAGTGAATTTTATTAAGACTCGCTCTTAATGGTTTTGTTTTTGTTGTTGTTGCTTTATTTGCTTTTTTGTTTTTTGTTTTGTTTTTTTTTTTCCAAGTGACAAATGTAGACCAAACTATTTGAACTGTTCTAAGAAATTCTTTAAAAAGAACATTTAGTTTTACAATTTATTTAACATTTTAAGCTTTGAATGTGTAGAATAATTGGGGAAGACACTAAAAATTTGTCTGTTTCTACATCAGAGTGACCTTTAGTGTGATTTTATTTAATGTTCTGGTGTCTTAAAGGAAAAGCAAAGCAGAAAAGAAAACAACAATAATGTATGCAGTGGAATTAGACAAACATCTGCAGCAGCCAGAATTTATTTTCCATTAATGTTAGCCAACATTTAAACATATTTAAAAAAAGTTTGTAGAGGAAGTCAGAGAAACTTACAGATGGGGATATTCCTAACTTTGATCCTTATTCCTCAAGGTGTCATGAAGTTATTTAAAAATGCAAAAATGTAATGAATTTGGGCTTTTCCACATATCTGCCATTCTAATAGCATGATTAAGCCTGTGGATAAGCACAATAATATTTATTTAATAATATTATTATAAAGGTAATATCAGCATTCCAATTTCCTGCACACGAATGTTTGCTAATAGAGCCCTCTGCTCTTTTTCATTTGTTTTTGTTGGTTGTTTGTTTATATAAATTCAAGTTAGTTAACATACAGAGTAGTCTTGCCTTCAGGAGTAGAACCCAGTGATTCATTTCTTACATATGACACCCATTGCCCAATCCCAAGAGTGCCCTCCTTAATGCCTGCCAGCCATTTAACCCTCCCCCCTCACCCACCCAAAACCCTTCCAGCAACCTTCAGTTTGTTCTTTGTATTTAAGAGTTTCTTATGATTTGCCTTTCTCTCTGTTTTTATCTTATTTTTCCTTCCCTTTTAAAAAATTTGCTTCTGATTGTAACATCCTGTATTTAAGAACAGGCTTTACTTTTCTAAAACAAACAGAAGAATGAAAGAAAACGGTAGGAGTATGCATGTTTCTTGTATGAACAAACATGAATACGTGGATAAGGAAGGGAAGAATCACTAATCTTACCAATGGACAACACATCCTGAAGACAAAGCCTTTCCATATGTGAGTGTATAAGTATACTGGTATAACTCTGGAATATATCGGTTTACTTCTGTATACTTTTTTTGACAACTTTTTGACTCTAGCCTGGTGTATAGTAGTATAGACTATAGTATATAGTATAGACTACCAGGACTCTTACTAGGACAAACTTATAACATGAAAAAATTTAGGCTGGAGTTTAGGAAAGGAAGTTGTAGCAAAAGGCAAAGCTAAAATAATAGGAGTTTGCAATAAACTTTTGTTTTTTAAGATAGATAAATCACATTCTATAAAATTTACCTGTATGAAATATACAGTGGTCTTATTGTATTGAGTCATATAACTATCACCATAATCAAATCAATGTTAGATCATTTTTATTACTCCAAAAATCTTCCATTCATTAGTAGTCACCTGGTCACTCCCCATTTCCTCTATTCTTCCTGCCCCAGTATTATGCAATCACTAATCTACTTCCTGTTGCTATAGATTTGCCTCTTCTGGACTTTTATACACATAGAATCTTACAATATGTTGTTGTCTTTTGTGACTGACTTCTGTTACATAATATGTTTTCTAGAGTCACATGTTGTAGTATGTGTCCATACTTAATTCTTTTTCATTGCTGAATAATAGTCCATTATATAGATATATTTCATTTTGTGTTTTCATCATTTAATGGATATTTGGGTTGTTTCATCTTTTGGGTTATTATGAATAATGCTGTTGAAACATTTTATGTACAAATTTTGTGTAGATTCATGTTTTCATTTCTTTTGGGTATATACCTAGAAGTGGAATGCTAGATTGCATAGGAACATTATGTATGATCTGTTAAGGAAGTTCCAGGCTGCTAACCAAAGCAGCTGCACCACTTTAGCTATGAGCCCTCCAATTTCTCCATATCTTCATCAATACTTCTTATCTGTCTTTTTAATTAAAGCTACCATGATGAATGTGAGCTTTCATTATGATGACTATTTATTTATTTATTCATTTTCAGAGAGAGTAAGAGGACAAGTGGGAGAGGGACAGAGAGAGAGGGAGAGAGACTCTCAAGCAGTCTATGCTGTCAGCACAGTCTGGCCTGGGCTCGAACCCACAAACTATGAGATGACCTGAGCCAAAATTAAGAGTCAGATACCTAATTTACTGAGCTCTTTATATATTTTGGTTATAAGCCCATTATCAGATAAATGGCTTGAAATATTTTCTCCCTTTCAGTAGGTTGCCTTTTCATTTTGTTGATGGTTTCCTTTGCTAAGCAGAAGCTTTTTAAAAGGCGAAAGATTTATGCAATCTGAAGAGAAACCAGAGTATAGAAGCTTTTTAATTTGAGGTAACCTCACTTATTTATTTTTGCTTTTGTGTTTTAAAAAAAAAATCATTGCTAACTTCTAAGTCAAGGAATTTTCTGCCTATGTTTTCTTTTAAGGATTTTATGGTTTTAGGTCTTATAGTGAAGTCTTTAATCCATTTTGAGTTAATTGTTGTGTATGGTATAAGAGATTGGCCCATTTTCATTCTTTTGCACAAGAATACAAAGAATTTCATATACATAGATCTTTCAATATGTCATGTGACTGACTTTTTTCACCTTAATGAAAGAAGCACTGTTTATTAAGGAGACCATCCCTTCCTCACTGTATTTTCTTGGCTTCTTTGAAATAAATTAATTGATCACAAAATCATGATATTATATCTGGGTTCTCTAGTCTGCTTCATTGATGTGTGTATTTTTATGCCAATACTGTATTGTTTTCAGTACCTGGCACATGTTCTCTCTCTCAAGACAAAAACAAAGAAACAAACAAACAAAATAACCCTTTATTGACTCTTAAATGAGTATTCCCAACATTCTGTTTGAGCATATTTTCATTATCTTTTTGAATGACTTCTTCATTCTTAAGCACTATCCATTCTTCAAGCTTTAGTTCCCATCAGAAACTTCCTTAATTCCAACATTACTGAATTTTTATTTTATTTTATTGTATTATTTTTTTTAATGTTTTATGTATTTCTGAGAGAGAGAGAGGCAGTGAGAGCAGGGTAGGGTCAGAAAGTGAGGGAGACACAGAATCCAAAACAGGCTCCGGGCTCTGAGCTGGCTGTCAGCACAGAACCCGACACGGGCTTGAACCCACGAACCATGAGATCATGACCTGAGCCAAAGTCAGAGGCTTAACCGACTGAGCCAATCAGGCGCCCCTCTGAATTTTTATTTTAAACTCCGCAGTTTACTTCTTGATTACACTTTAAGTGTGTATATTCATTAGTTTAATCTTTGCTGATAGAATGTAATTAATATGAAGAGATTTTGTTTATATTTTGTTTTATATTTTTATAGCTCCAGTATTCTATATATATTCTTCTGGTTTAATAAATCTTAAAGGTGATGATGATAGGTAACCACGTGTAGAATGTGAACTCCATTTTAAGAGCTGTGCTATGTGCTTAGAATTTACCCATTGAATTTGAATCGTGACTCTATGTAACTACAGTCATTTTGTGTTTGAGTATGTACATGTATGTACAGGCTAAGAAACAGAATCTTAGGAAAATTAATTTCCTGGGGCACCTGGGTGGTTCAGTCATCTAAGCAATGGCCTTCGGCACATGTCATGATCTCACTGAGTTCATGGATTTGAGCCCTGTAACAGGCTCTGTGCTGACAGCTCAGAGCCTGGAGCCTGCTTCAGATTTTGTATCTCCCTTTCTCCTCCCCTCCCCTGCTTGTGCTCTGTCTCTTTCTCTTGAAAATAAATAAACGTTAAAAAATTTAAAAAGACAATTAATTTCCTGTCATAAAGTCACATAGCTAGTATATGGCAGTGAATACTGGGATTCATACCCATTTCCATCCTAAACTCAAGTGATTGACCTTTACTGTGTTATGCTGCAAAATTGTTATTGTTTTCTGGTTTAATGACATCTTTAATCCATGTATCACAGGGCTCTGAAGGGTCTTCTGGCTTTATCTGAAATGGAAAACTTTCTTTTCAATTATTAGAGTCTGCATTTTAGGTATATAGTTTATACTTTCATGTTTAGCCCATAAAGTACATTATGCAACTTAATTTGAATATCATAAAAATTAGTCCTATTCCAAGAATATCTGATTTCAACTACAATAAAATGTTTCATTTTAACTTGAACTTATTTCTTAGAGATTAAATGAAAGTTGATGAATGGCATCAATATTATTATAATTCAGAATTTGATTTTGGAGGAAGATAGGGAGGGAGAAGCACTTTGTTCTGAAGAACAGGAGATTTAGTAAACTGTAATTTTGTTTAATTAAAAAAGTCAAACTTGATTTAGTATTTTTCTCCCCCTCCTTATTTTTAAAGAATAATAAAAATATTTTCTTTTCTTTGGAACAATTTGTTCATGCTTTAGGAGCCATTTAATTAAATTATTACCTGCTGGAGCACCATCTGTTTTTGTCCTAGAAATAAGAAGCATAGCTTTCTTTTACATAGGCTTGGTAACTATGAAAGAGGTGCCAAAAAGCAATAAGAATCATCAGCAGATGGACTGAGGCACTTCAATCTCTGCACAGTCAGTCTTGATTGTTCTGGGCATAGCTAAATGGATTTTTCTGGATAGATTCCTTTCAAAATCTATTATGTGCAGGAGGGGAGTTAGATTAATCTTCTCTTATAGATCTCTTCACATTTTCCCCCTTGAAATAGAGGGCCTGGTTTTGTTATTAACTCTGTGTATGCCCACATAACAGATACCAGTTCTGAATAGTATAAGTAAATACCTTTACAATGTGTTTAAGAGACTTGAAGTTGGTAAGTGCTGGGGTGAATTTTGCAGGGGCTGTCTTTTCACGGGCTGCTTCTCTTTTCCTTCTGCACCCATGCTCCCAGTTCCCTGGAACAATCATCACGTATGGCACACAACCCAAGGGTCTCCTGTCATATCCTCTCATTCCAGACTTTGAGTTTTGTTTAGGGAAAAGAGAAATCCAGGCACTTGTCATGCAAATTCACTTGTGGTGAATTACATCAGCAGTATTCAGAAACTGGGGTGACTTGAGTGTGGTGAACATGTATGGGTAATTATTTTAATTGCTATTTCTTTAATGTTTATTTAATTTTGAGGGACAGAGATAGAAAGAGTGTGAGTAGCTGAGAGGCAGAGAGAGATGGATACACAGGAAGCAGGTTCCAGGCTCCAAGCTGTTAGCACAGAGCCCTATATGGGGCCCGAACTCACGAACTGCCAAGATCATGACCTGAGCTTCATGTTTTGTCTGGGGAGCATAGCTAGCAATTGTGGATCCAGAATTCAAACCTAGCTCTCTTGATTCCTAGTAATTTATAATTTTCAAACAATAGCATTTATATTGGGTTTTACAGTTTATCAGCTGCCTTTGGTTCCAATATTTAACATTATTCGTAATTAACTATAGAAGTACATAGGATAGGTATGACATTCTCTTTTAAAGGCTAACTGAACTGCAGTAATTGGTTTAAGATGCATTGCTGGTTAAATGGCAATTACCTTACCCTAAATTCTGTACTGACTTCAAGATGCCATGCCCCTTTGCAGCCTGTCATTTACTGAGCAGCTGCAGGGTTCTGGACACCGTGCTAGTCTGCAAAGATAAAAGATAGCTAGACAGATGAACTAAAATAAAGAATTTGAACCTGAGCAAATCAGGCAGAGGCAGAATACATGTAATGTGTGCCTAGAAGAGAGTTGAAAGCAGGAAGTAGAGGAAAGGGTAGGAAGGGAAGCTGAGGCCTGCCCAGGCATCAAGACCATATGTGTCCTGGAAAAGCATCTGTGAAATGTCCTATTCCCACAGGATAAAACACCTCATATGATTTTAAGCTGTCAGATGACCTGGTCAGATTTCTGTTTGGGAAAAATAGCTTCAGTGGTTATTCTTTCTGGTTATTTATTCATTGCTGAGAAAGAGCCCCCAGATATAGTGGCTCTGAATAACAGCTTTTTGTTATGTCTATTTGATAAAAAGTATGGGCAGTTCTCACCTGGCCTATTTTGCTGCATATCCTTATCGCTCGTTAAGTATGGGCTGGTGGATGGTCACATGTGTGGCACTTTGGTTTGGGTGCCTGGGCTCAGCTCTTTCTCTATATGGTCTCAGGGCCTCTCCACATGGTCTCTCCCACTCAGGGTAGATGGACTTCTTGGTGCTCAGGGCTCCAAGAATTCCTTCTCTGTAAAAGTTACCCATGCTTTAATTATAGTTCTCATAAGACACTTTATAGCAAATACATATTGCACTGTCATTCAGTCTGTTCAATTAAAAGCTGTCACATTTAAATTAGACAATTGTTCTTACAATATATATGTATTCATGAAAGAGCAGGGATATAAACGTGGGATCATGAATATTTAGGGGTGGTCAAAATGATGAGTTTGGGACAACAAATATTTACCTGGTCAACTAATCATTACAAAAACTGTGGGAAATAAAATATGAATAAGACCTAATTCTTAGAGGCAGAGGCAGAGAAGAAAAGTCTACTGAAAAGAAAATTTTAGAAATTATTTTTTTGGGGGGCGCCTGGGTGGCTCAGTCAGTTAATTGTCGACTTTGGCTCAGGTTATGATCTCACAGTCATGAGTTCAAGCCCTGTGATGGGCTCTGTGCTGACAGCTCGAAGCCTGGAAACTGCTTCAGATTCTATGTCTCTCTCTCTGTCTCTCTCTCTCTCTCTGCACCTCTCCTGCTCAAGCTCTGTCTCTCTCTGTCTCTCAAAAATAAATTTTTAAAAATTATTATTTTAGTGTTTAATTATTTTAGTGTTTACTTATAGAATGATTACATTGGAGCAGTATGTAGGTTATAGTTATGGAGGATGATGGGAAAGAAAAGTCTCACCAATCCTAAGAGCTGAGGGAGATTTCATAGAAGTGTTAGATAGTTCTTCCCACATGGTGTCAAATTGTGGAACTCCCGAGCAGCAGGTGAAGAATAAATTGAGTTTTACTTATATTTTGAAGGCTGAAGATTAGGTGTATTTGGAATGCTAGAACAAAACCTAATCTTTGGTGTGGTCCTCATGGAATCATTTCAAATAAAAAGAATCCACTGATTATTTATAGTTCAGGATGTATCATTCTTAATACATAGAAAAAAAATAAAACAGACTCTTTATGTTTTATTATCATTTCTCAATGAATTCCTGAGCTATCAGTAGTGAAAGAGGATATAGAAATAAAAATGAAATAATGGGAAGAGGGAGAAATATAAAGACAAAGATAAAGGATGCATTATGGGAAGAAAGAAAATTAGAAGGAAGCTAAAATTCATGTTGGTAAAGTAATAATATTTGACATTTTAAAACTGAAGTGCTAGGTGAATTTTAAAATTTTGCACATATTATTATAATAAACTACCTTTCAATGATGTCAATTATATAAAAGTTCTGTTAAATGTTTTGCATTTAATGTCTTTGTGAATATTGCATTTTCATACCTTTTGCCTGACATTTAATTTCATATCAGCATTACTTTTATTGTGCGATTGGAGGTCTTCCATTTTTTATAATATTCCTGCTCATAAATAAAATATAAATAACATAATCAGTCCCCAATATAGTTTTAGTAAATTGTTTAGTTGCTTTAAGTTAAACTATTAGTAAACATATATGCAAATTTGTAATAAAAATTAACTTCTCAATATCAAACTGTCATATAGATGTAACATATTGTTACAGTATTTTTCACCCTGTTTTTATTATTTAATACATGAATTTTTATTGAAAAGGTTAGCAGTTATTAGTATTATTAGACTTAAAGAAAGGTCACTTACAGAAAAGTACTGAATTTCATATTTTAAAATAATAATTGTCACCTTTTTTTCAGATAATAATCCATTTTGGAATCAGTGGGAGGCCTAGAATAAAATACTGTAAAAATATATCCTTGTTTAGCTTCATATGTATGCAGTTATGATATAGCATTTTATAAGTAAGAAAGAATAGCAAAATCTTGGACAATTTGTTTCTTAGTTACTTGAGATAATTCTTAAAAAGCATTTCAATCTTGATTCTGTCATCAGTTGTCAACTGAAAGCTTCACATTTTTTTAGTTTTCTTCCCATTAATGTTTTTCTACTACTTAAGTAAACATTATAATTCACTAAACTAATTTTTAGCCCTAAGACTAAATAATTACTATATATAAACTTCATCCTATAAGAACTATAAGTATATATGCTATT